>NW_027140117.1:340397-680794 GCF_036365525.1 Heterodontus francisci
AGACAGCGAGGGACACAGCGAGGGAGACAGCGAGGGACACAGCGAGAGAGACAGCGAGGGACACAGCGAGGGACACAGCGAGGGACACAGCGAGGGACACAGCGAGGGACACAGCGAGAGAGACAGCGAGAGAGACTGCGAGAGAGAGCGAGGGAGACAGCGAGGGAGACAGCGAGGGAGACAGCGAGAGACACAGCGAGGGGGACAGCGAGAGAGACTGCAAGAGAGACTGCAAGGGAGACAGCGAGGGAGAAAGCGATGGAGACAGCGAGAGAGACTGCGTGGGAGACAGCGAGGGAGACAGCGAGGGAGACAGCGAGAGAGACTGCTAGGGAGACAGCGAGGGAGGCAGCGAGGGAGACAGCGAGGGAGACAGCGAGGGAGACAGCGAGGGAGACAGCGAGAGAAACTGCGAGGAAGACAGCGAGAGAGACTGCGGGAGAGACTGCGGGAGAGACTGCGGGAGAGACGGCGAGGAAGACTGCGAGGGAGACTGCGAGGGACTCGGCGAGGGAGACAGCGAGGGAGACTGCGAGGGAGACTGCGAGGGAGACTGCGAGGGAGACTGCGAGGGAGACTGCGAGGGAGACTGCGAGGGAGACAGCGAGGGAGACTGCGAGAAGGACTGCGAGAAGGACTGCGAGAAGGACTGCGAGAGAGACAGCGAGGGAGAAAGTGAGAGCGACTGCGAGAGAGACTGCGAGGGAGACTGCGAGGGAGACTGCGAGGGAGACTGCGAGGGAGACTGCGAGGGAGACTGCGAGGGAGACTGCGAGGGAGACTGCGAAAGAGACTGTGAGGGAAACAGCGAGGGAGACAGCGGAAGAGACTGCGAGGGAGACTGCGAGGCAGACTGCGAGGGAGACTGCGAGAGAGACAGCGAGAGAGACAGCGAGAGAGACAGCGAGAGAGACAGCGAGAGAGACAGCGAGAGAGACTGCAAAGGAGACTGCGAGAGAGACTGCGAGGGAGACAGCGAGAGAGACTGCGAGGGAGACTGCGAAAGAGACTGTGAGGGAAACAGCGAGGGAGACAGCGGAAGAGACTGCGAGGGAGACTGTGAGGCAGACTGCGAGGGAGACTGCGAGAGAGACAGCGAGAGAGACAGCGAGAGAGACAGCGAGAGAGACAGCGAGAGAGACAGCGAGAGAGACAGCGAGAGAGACTGCAAAGGAGACTGCGAGAGAGACTGCAAAGGAGACTGCGAGAGAGACTGCGAGGGAGACAGCGAGAGAGACTGCGAGAGGGACAGCGAGAGAGACTGCGAGAGGGACAGCGAGAGAGACTGTGAGAGAGACTGTGAGAGAGACTGCGAGAGAGACTGCGAGAGAGACTGCGAGAGAGACTGCGAGAGAGACTGCGAGAGAGACTGCGAGAGAGACTGCGAGAGAGACTGCGAGAGAGACTGCGAGGGAGACTGCGAGGGAGACAGCGAGGGAGACAGCGAGGGAGACTGCGAGAGAGATGGCGAGAGAGACGGCGAGAGAGACTGCGAGAGAGACAGTGAGGGAGAGAGCGAGAGAGACTGCGAGGGAGACAGCGAGAGAGACAGCGAGAGAGACTGTGAGAGAGACTGCGAGAGAGACTGCGAGAGATACAGCGATGGACAGAGCGAGTGAGACAGTGAGGGAGACAGCGAGAGTACATTGAGAGAGACAGTGAGAGAGACTGCGAGAGAGACTGCGAGGGAGACGGCGAGGGAGACGGCGAGGGAGACGGCGAGGGAGACGGCGAGGGAGACGGCGAGGGAGACGGCGAGGGAGACGGCGAGGGAGACGGCGAGGGAGACGGCGAGGGAGACGGCGAGGGAGACGGCGAGGGAGACAGCGAGGGAGACAGCGAGGGAGACAGCGAGGGAGACAGCGAGGGAGATAGCGAGGGAGACAGCGACAGAGACAGCGACAGAGACAGCGACAGAGACAGCGAGGGAGACAGTGAGAGAGACTGCTATGGAGATAGCGTAAGAGACAGCGAGGGAGACAGTGAGAGAGACTGCTATGGAGATAGCGTAAGAGACAGCCCGGGATACAGAGAGAGTGACTGCAAGGGAGACAGCGAGGGAGACAGCGAGGGAGACTGCGAGGGAGGCAGCGAGGGACACAGCGAGGGACACAGCGAGAGAGACAGCGAGAGAGACTGCGAGAGAGTGCGCGTGAGACAGCGAGGGAGACAGCGAGGGAGAGAGCGAGGGAGAGAGCGAGAGACACAGCGAGGGGGACAGCGAGAGAGACTGCAAGAGAGACTGCAAGGGAGACAGCGAGAGAGACAGCAAGGGAGAAAGAGATGGAGACAGCGAGAGAGTCTGCGTGAGAGACAGCGAGGGAGACAGCGAGGGAGACAGCGAGGGAGACAGCGAGGGAGACAGCGAGGGAGACTGCGAGGGAGACTGCGAGGGAGACTGCGAGGGAGACTGCGAGGGAGACTGCGAGGGAGACTGCGAGGGAGACTGCGAGGGAGACTGCGAGGGAGACTGCGAGAGACACTGCGAGAGAGAATGTGAGGGTGACAGCGCTGGAGACAGCGAGAGAGACGGCGAGAGAGACGGCGAGAGAGAGAGCGAGAGAGAGAGCGAGAGCGAGAGAGAGAGCGAGAGAGAGAGCGAGGGAGAGAGCGAGGGAGACAGCGAGGGAGACAGCGAGAGACACAGCGAGGGGGACAGCGAGAGAGACTGCAAGAGAGACAGCGAGAGAGACAGCGAGGGAGAAAGCGATGGAGACAGCGAGAGAGACAGCGAGAGAGACAGCGAGAGAGACAGCGTGGGAGACAGCGAGGGAGACAGCGAGGGAGACAGCGAGGGAGACAGCGAGGGAGACAGCGAGGGAGACAGCGAGGGAGACAGCGAGGGAGACTGCGAGGGAGACTGCGAGGGAGACTGCGAGGGAGACAGCGAGGGAGACTGCGAGGGAGACTGCGAGGGAGACTGCGAGGGAGACTGCGAGGGAGACTGCGAGGGAGACTGCGAGGGAGACTGCGAGGGAGACTGCGAGGGAGACTGCGAGGGAGACTGCGAGAGACACTGCGAGAGGGACAGCGAGAGGGACAGCGAGAGAGACTGCGAGAGAGACTGCAAAGGAGACTGCGAGAGAGATGGAGAGAGAGACGGCGAGAGAGATGGAGAGAGAGACGGCGAGAGAGACGGCGAGAGAGACGGCGAGAGAGACGGCGAGAGAGACGGCGAGAGAGAATGTGAGGGTGACAGCGCTGGAGACAGCGAGAGAGACTGCGAGAAGGACTGCGAGAGAGAAAGCGAGCGAGACAGCGAGAGAGACTGCGAGAGAGAAAGCGAGAGCGACTTCGAGAGAGACTGCGAGGGAGACAGCGAGAGAGACAGCGAGAGAGACAGCGAGAGAGAAAGCGAGGGAGACAGCGAGAGAGACTGCGAGAGAGACTGCGAGGGAGACTGCGAGGGAGACTGCAAGGGAGACTGCAAGGGAGACAGCGAGGGAGACAGCGAGAGAGACTGCGAGAAGGACTGCGAGAAGGACTGCGAGAGAGACAGCGAGGGAGAAAGTGAGAGCGACTGCGAGAGAGACTGCGAGGGAGACTGCGAGGGAGACTGCGAGGGAGACTGCGAGGGAGACTGCGAGGGAGACTGCGAGGGAGACTGCGAAAGAGACTGTGAGGGAAACAGCGAGGGAGACAGCGGAAGAGACTGCGAGGGAGACTGCGAGGCAGACTGCGAGGGAGACTGCGAGAGAGACAGCGAGAGAGACAGCGAGAGAGACAGCGAGAGAGACAGCGAGAGAGACAGCGAGAGAGACAGCGAGAGAGACAGCGAGAGAGACAGCGAGAGAGACTGCAAAGGAGACTGCGAGAGAGACTGCAAAGGAGACTGCGAGAGAGACTGCGAGAGAGACAGCGAGAGAGACTGCGAGAGGGACAGCGAGAGAGACTGCGAGAGGGACAGCGAGAGAGACTGTGAGAGAGACTGTGAGAGAGACTGCGAGAGAGACTGCGAGAGAGACTGCGAGAGAGACTGCGAGAGAGACTGCGAGAGAGACTGCGAGGGAGACTGCGAGGGAGACAGCGAGGGAGACTGCGAGAGAGATGGCGAGAGAGACGGCGAGAGAGACTGCGAGAGAGACAGTGAGGGAGAGAGCGAGAGAGACTGCGAGGGAGACAGCGAGAGAGACAGCGAGAGAGACTGTGAGAGAGACTGCGAGAGAGACTGCGAGAGATACAGCGATGGACAGAGCGAGTGAGACAGTGAGGGAGACAGCGAGAGTACATTGAGAGAGACAGCGAGAGAGACTGCGAGAGAGACTGCGAGGGAGACGGCGAGGGAGACGGCGAGCGAGACGGCGAGGGAGACGGCGAGGGAGACGGCGAGGGAGACGGCGAGGGAGACGGCGAGGGAGACAGCGAGGGAGACAGCGAGGGAGACAGCGACAGAGACAGCGACAGAGACAGCGACAGAGACAGCGAGGGAGACAGTGAGAGAGACTGCTATGGAGATAGCGTAAGAGACAGCCCGGGATACAGAGAGAGTGACTGCAAGGGAGACAGCGAGGGAGACTGCGAGGGAGGCAGCGAGGGACACAGCGAGGGACACAGCGAGGGACACAGCGAGGGACACAGCGAGAGAGACAGCGAGAGAGACTGCGAGAGAGTGCGCGTGAGACAGCGAGGGAGACAGCGAGGGAGAGAGCGAGGGAGAGAGCGAGAGACACAGCGAGGGGGACAGCGAGAGAGACTGCAAGAGAGACTGCAAGGGAGACTGCAAGGGAGACAGCGAGAGAGACAGCGAGGGAGAAAGAGATGGAGACTGCGAGAGAGTCTGCGTGAGAGACAGCGAGGGAGACAGCGAGGGAGACAGCGAGGGAGACTGCGAGGGAGACTGCGAGGGAGACTGCGAGGGAGACTGCGAGGGAGACTGCGAGGGAGACTGCGAGGGAGACTGCGAGGGAGACTGCGAGAGACACTGCGAGAGAGAATGTGAGGGTGACAGCGCTGGAGACAGCGAGAGAGACGGCGAGAGAGAGAGCGAGAGAGAGAGCGAGAGCGAAAGAGAGAGCAAGAGAGAGAGCGAGGGAGAGAGCGAGGGAGACAGCGAGGGAGAGAGCGAGAGACACAGCGAGGGGGACAGCGAGAGAGACTGCAAGAGAGACTGCAAGGGAGACAGCGAGAGAGACAGCGAGGGAGAAAGCGATGGAGACAGCGAGAGAGACAGCGAGAGAGACAGCGAGAGAGACAGCGTGGGAGACAGCGAGGGAGACAGCGAGGGAGACAGCGAGGGAGACAGCGAGGGAGACAGCGAGGGAGACAGCGAGGGAGACTGCGAGGGAGACTGCGAGGGAGACTGCGAGGGAGACTGCGAGGGAGACTGCGAGGGAGACTGCGAGAGAGACTGCGAGAGGGACAGCGAGAGAGACTGCGAGAGAGACTGCAAAGGAGACTGCGAGAGAGATGGAGAGAGAGACGGCGAGAGAGATGGAGAGAGAGACGGCGAGAGAGACGGCGAGAGAGACGGCGAGAGAGACGGCGAGAGAGAATGTGAGGGTGACAGCGCTGGAGACAGCGAGAGAGACTGTGAGAGATACAGCGAGGGATAGAGCGAGTGAGACAGCGAGGGAGACAGCGAGAGTACATTGAGAGAGACAGCGAGAGAGACTGCGAGAGAGACTGCGAGAGAGACGGCCAGGGAGACGGCCAGGGAGACGGCCAGGGAGACGGCCAGGGAGACGGCCAGGGAGACGGCCAGGGAGACGGCCAGGGAGACGGCCAGGGAGACAGCGAGGGAGACAGCGAGGGAGACAGCGACAGAGACAGCGAGGGAGACAGCGACAGAGACAGCGACAGAGACAGCGACAGAGACGGAGACAGCGAGGGAGACAGCGAGGGAGACAGCGAGGGAGACAGCGAGGGAGACAGCGAGGGAGACAGCGAGGGAGACAGCGAGGGAGACAGCGAGGGAGACAGCGAGGGACACAGCGAGAGAGACAGCCGGGGATACAGAGAGAGTGACTGCAAGGGAGACGGCGAGGGAGACGACGAGGGAGACAGCGAGGGAGACAGCGAGGGAGACAGCGAGGGAGACAGCAAGGGAGACTGCGAGAGAGACTGCGAGGGAGACTGCGAGGGAGACTGCGAGGGAGACTGCGAGGGAGACTGCGAGGGAGACTGCGAGGGAGACTGCGAGGGAGGCAGCGAGGGAGACAGCGAGGGAGACAGCGAGGGAGACACGAGGGAGACACGAGGGAGACAGCGAGGGAGACAGCGAGGGAGACAGCGAGGGACACAGCGAGAGAGACAGCGAGGGACACAGCGAGGGACACAGCGAGGGACACAGCGAGGGACACAGCGAGGGACACAGCGAGGGACACAGCGAGAGAGACAGCGAGAGAGACTGCGAGAGAGAGCGCGTGAGACAGCGAGGGAGACAGCGAGGGAGACAGCGAGAGACACAGCAAGGGGGACAGCGAGAGAGACTGCAAGAGAGACTGCAAGGGAGACAGCGAGGGAGAAAGCGATGGAGACAGCGAGAGAGACTGCGTGGGAGACAGCGAGGGAGACAGCGAGGGAGACAGCGAGAGAGACTGCTAGGGAGACAGCGAGGGAGGCAGCGAGGGAGACAGCGAGGGAGACAGCGAGGGAGACAGCGAGGGAGACAGCGAGGGAGACAGCGAGAGAAACTGCGAGGAAGACAGCGAGAGAAACTGCGAGGAAGACAGCGAGAGAGACTGCGGGAGAGACTGCGGGAGAGACTGCGGGAGAGACTGCGGGAGAGACTGCGGGAGAGACTGCGGGAGAGACTGCGGGAGAGACGGCGAGGAAGACTGCGAGGGAGAGAGCGAGGGACTCGGCGAGGGAGACAGCGAGGGAGACAGCGAGGGAGACAGCGAGGGAGACAGCGAGGGAGACAGCGAGGGAGACAGCGAGGGAGACAGCGAGAGAGACTGCGAGGGAGACAGCGAGAGAGACTGCGAGGGAGACAGCGAGGGAGACAGCGAGGGAGACAGCGAGGGAGACAGCGAGGGAGACAGCGAGGGAGACAGCGAGGGAGACAGCGAGGGAGACAGCGAGGGAGACAGCGAGAGAGACAGCGAGAGAGACTGCGAGAGAGACTGCGAGAAGGACTGCGAGAAGGACTGCGAGAAGGACTGCGAGAAGGACTGCGAGAGAGACAGCGAGAGAGACAGCGAGAGCGACTGTGAGAGAGACGGCGAGAGAGACGGCGAGAGAGACGGCGAGAGAGACGGCGAGAGAGACGGCGAGAGAGACGGCGAGAGAGACGGCGAGAGAGGCAGCGAGAGAGACAGCGAGAGAGACAGCGAGAGAGACAGCGAGAGAGACAGCGAGAGAGACAGCGAGAGAGACAGCGAGGGAGAAAGCGAGGGAGAAAGCGAGGGAGAAAGCGATGGAGAAAGCGATGGAGACAGCGAGAGAGACAGCGAGAGAGACAGCGAGGGAGACAGCGAGGGAGACAGCGTGGGAGACAGCGAGGGAGACAGCGAGGGAGACAGCGAGGGAGACAGCGAGGGAGACAGCGAGGGAGACAGCGAGGGAGACAGCGCTGGAGACAGCGCTGGAGACAGCGAGAGAGACTGCGAGAAGGACTGCGAGAGAGACAGCGAGGGAGAAAGCGAGCGCGACTTCGAGAGAGACAGCGAGGGAGACTGCGAGGGAGACTGCGAGGGAGACTGCGAGGAAGACTGCGAGGGAGACTGCGAGGGAGACTGCGAGGGAGACTGCGAGGGAGACTGCGAGGGAGACTGCGAGGGAGACTGCGAGGGAGACTGCGAGGGAGACTGCGAGGGAGACTGCGAGGGAGACAGCGAGGGAGACTGCGAGAAGGACTGCGAGAAGGACTGCGAGAAGGACTGCGAGAGAGACAGCGAGGGAGAAAGTGAGAGCGACTGCGAGAGAGACTGCGAGGGAGACTGCGAGGGAGACTGCGAGGGAGACTGCGAGGGAGACTGCGAGGGAGACTGCGAGGGAGACTGCGAGGGAGACTGCGAAAGAGACTGTGAGGGAAACAGCGAGGGAGACAGCGGAAGAGACTGCGAGGGAGACTGCGAGGCAGACTGCGAGGGAGACTGCGAGAGAGACAGCGAGAGAGACAGCGAGAGAGACAGCGAGAGAGACAGCGAGAGAGACAGCGAGAGAGACTGCAAAGGAGACTGCGAGAGAGACTGCGAGGGAGACAGCGAGAGAGACTGCGAGAGGGACAGCGAGAGAGACTGCGAGAGGGACAGCGAGAGAGACTGCGAGAGGGACTGCGAGAGAGACTGCGAGGGAGACAGCGAGAGAGACTGCGAGATGGACAGCGAGAGAGACTGCGAGAGGGACAGCGAGAGAGATGCGAGAGGGACAGCGAGAGAGACTGTGAGAGAGACTGTGAGAGAGACTGCGAGAGAGACTGCGAGAGAGACTGCGAGGGAGACTGCGAGAGAGATGGCGAGAGAGACGGCGAGAGAGACAGCGAGAGAGACAGTGAGGGAGAGAGCGAGAGAGACTGCGAGGGAGACAGCGAGAGAGACAGCGAGAGAGACTGTGAGAGAGACTGCGAGAGAGACTGCGATAGATACAGCGATGGATAGAGCGAGTGAGACAGTGAGAGAGACAGCGAGAGTACATTGAGAGAGACAGCGAGAGAGACTGCGAGAGAGACTGCGAGGGAGACGGCGAGGGAGACGGCGAGGGAGACGGCGAGGGAGACGGCGAGGGAGACGGCGAGGGAGACGGCGAGGGAGACAGCGACGGAGACAGCGAGGGAGATAGCGAGGGAGACAGCGACAGAGACAGCGACAGAGACAGCGAGGGAGACAGTGAGAGAGACTGCTATGGAGATAGCGTAAGAGACAGCCCGGGATACAGAGAGAGTGACTGCAAGGGAGAGGGCGAGGGAGACAGCGAGGGAGACAGCGAGGGAGACTGCGAGGGAGGCAGCGAGGGACACAGCGAGGGACACAGCGAGGGACACAGCGAGAGAGACAGCGAGAGAGACTGCGAGAGAGACTGCGAGAGAGTGCGCGTGAGACAGCGAGGGAGACAGCGAGGGAGAGAGCGAGGGAGAGAGCGAGAGACACAGCGAGGGGGACAGCGAGAGAGACTGCAAGAGAGACTGCAAGGGAGACAGCGAGAGAGACAGCGAGGGAGAAAGCGATGGAGACAGCGAGAGAGACTGCGAGGGAGACAGCGAGGGAGACTGCGAGGGAGACTGCGAGGGAGACTGCGAGGGAGACTGCGAGGGAGACTGCGAGGGAGACTGCGAGGGAGACTGCGAGGGAGACTGCGAGGGAGACTGCGAGGGAGACAGTGAGAGACACTGCAGAGAGAGAATGTGAGGGTGACAGCGCTGGAGACAGCGAGAGAGACGGCGAGAGAGAGAGCGAGAGAGAGAGCGAGAGAGAGAGCGAGGGAGACAGCGAG
Source organism: Heterodontus francisci (assembly GCF_036365525.1). Classification (NCBI taxonomy): domain Eukaryota; kingdom Metazoa; phylum Chordata; class Chondrichthyes; order Heterodontiformes; family Heterodontidae; genus Heterodontus; species Heterodontus francisci. The sequence goes on from NW_027140117.1 coordinate 349,770, forward strand.
GGAGAGAGCGAGAGACACAGCGAGGGGGACAGCGAGAGAGACTGCAAGAGAGACTGCAAGGGAGACAGCGAGAGAGACAGCGAGGGAGAAAGCGAGGGAGACAGCGAGAGAGACAGCGAGAGAGACAGCGAGAGAGACAGCGAGAGAGACAGCGAGAGAGACAGCGAGAGAGACAGCGTGGGAGACAGCGAGGGAGACAGCGAGGGAGACAGCGAGGGAGACAGCGAGGGAGACAGCGAGGGAGACAGCGAGGGAGACAGCGAGGGAGACTGCGAGGGAGACTGCGAGGGAGACTGCGAGGGAGACAGCGAGGGAGACTGCGAGGGAGACTGCGAGGGAGACTGCGAGGGAGACTGCGAGAGAGACTGCGAGAGAGACTGCGAGAGGGACAGCGAGAGAGACTGCGAGAGAGACTGCGAGAGAGACTGCAAAGGAGACTGCGAGAGAGATGGAGAGAGAGACGGCGAGAGAGACGGAGAGAGAGACGGCGAGAGAGACGGCGAGAGAGACGGCGAGAGAGACGGCGAGAGAGAATGTGAGGGTGACAGCGCTGGAGACAGCGAGAGAGACTGCGAGAAGGACTGCGAGAGAGAAAGCGAGGGAGACAGCGAGAGAGACTGCGAGAGCGACTTCGAGAGAGACTGCGAGGGAGACAGCGAGAGAGACAGCGAGAGAGACAGCGAGAGAGAAAGCGAGGGAGACAGCGAGAGAGACTGCGAGAGATACTGCGAGAGATACTGCGAGAGATACTGCGAGGGAGACTGCGAGGGAGACAGCGTGGGAGACAGCGAGAGAGACTGCGAGAGGGACAGCGAGAGAGACTGCGAGAGGGACAGCGAGAGAGACTGCGAGAGAGACTGCGAGAGAGACTGCGAGAGAGACAGTGAGGGAGAGAGCGAGAGAGACTGCGAGGGAGACAGCGAGAGAGACAGCGAGAGAGACTGTGAGAGATACAGCGAGGGATAGAGCGAGTGAGACAGCGAGGGAGACAGCGAGAGTACATTGAGAGAGACAGCGAGAGAGACTGCGAGAGAGACTGCGAGGGAGACGGCGAGGGAGACGGCGAGGGAGACGGCGAGGGAGACGGCGAGGGAGACGGCGAGGGAGACAGCGACGGAGACAGCGAGGGAGATAGCGAGGGAGACAGCGACAGAGACAGCGACAGAGACAGCGAGGGAGACAGTGAGAGACTGCTATGGAGATAGCGTAAGAGACAGCCCGGGATACAGAGAGAGTGACTGCAAGGGAGAGGGCGAGGGAGACAGCGAGGGAGACAGCGAGGGAGACTGCGAGGGAGACTGCGAGGGAGGCAGCGAGGGACACAGCGAGGAACACAGCGAGGGACACAGAGAGAGAGACAGCGAGAGAGACTGCGAGAGAGTGCGCGTGAGACAGCGAGGGAGACAGCGAGGGAGAGAGCGAGGGAGAGAGCGAGGGAGAAAGCGATGGAGACAGCGAGAGAGACTGCGTGGGAGAAAGCGATGGAGACAGCGAGAGAGACTGCGTGGGAGACAGCGAGGGAGACAGCGAGGGAGACAGCGAGGGAGACTGCGAGGGAGACTGCGAGGGAGACTGCGAGGGAGACTGCGAGGGAGACTGCGAGGGAGACTGCGAGGGAGACTGCGAGGGAGACAGTGAGAGACACTGCGAGAGAGAATGTGAGGGTGACAGCGCTGGAGACAGCGATAGAGACGGCGAGAGAGAGAGCGAGAGAGAGAGCGAGAGAGAGAGCGAGAGAGAGAGCGAGGGAGACAGCGAGGGAGAGAGCGAGAGACACAGCGAGGGGGACAGCGAGAGAGACTGCAAGAGAGACTGCAAGGGAGACAGCGAGAGAGACAGCGAGGCAGAAAGCGAGGGAGACAGCGAGAGAGACAGCGAGAGAGACAGCGAGAGAGACAGCGTGGGAGACAGCGAGGGAGACAGCGAGGGAGACAGCGAGGGAGACAGCGAGGGAGACTGCGAGGGAGACTGCGAGGGAGACTGCGAGGGAGACAGCGAGGGAGACTGCGAGGGAGACTGCGAGGGAGACTGCGAGGGAGACTGCGAGAGAGACTGCGAGAGAGACTGCGAGAGGGACAGCGAGAGAGACTGCGAGAGAGACTGCGAGAGAGACTGCAAAGGAGACTGCGAGAGAGATGGAGAGAGAGACGGCGAGAGAGACGGAGAGAGAGACGGCGAGAGAGACGGCGAGAGAGACGGCGAGAGAGAATGTGAGGGTGACAGCGCTGGAGACAGCGAGAGAGACTGCGAGAAGGACTGCGAGAGAGAAAGTGAGGGAGACAGCGAGAGAGACTGCGAGAGCGACTTCGAGAGAGACTGCGAGGGAGACAGCGAGAGAGACAGCGAGAGAGACAGCGAGAGAGAAAGCGAGGGAGACAGCGAGAGAGACTGCGAGAGAGACTGCGAGGGAGACTGCGAGGGAGACAGCGTGGGAGACAGCGTGGGAGACAGCGAGAGAGACTGCGAGAGGGACAGCGAGAGAGACTGCGAGAGGGACAGCGAGAGAGACTGCGAGAGAGACTGCGAGAGAGACTGCGAGAGAGACTGCGAGAGAGACTGCGAGAGAGACTGCGAGAGAGACTGCGAGAGAGACAGTGAGGGAGAGAGCGAGAGAGACTGCGAGGGAGACAGCGAGAGAGACAGCGAGAGAGACTGTGAGAGATACAGCGAGGGATAGAGCGAGTGAGACAGCGAGGGAGACAGCGAGAGTACATTGAGAGAGACTGCGAGAGAGACGGCCAGGGAGACGGCCAGGGAGACGGCCAGGGAGACGGCCAGGGAGACGGCCAGGGAGACGGCGAGGGAGACGGCGAGGGAGACGGCGAGGGAGACGGCGAGGGAGACAGCGACAGAGACAGCGACAGAGACAGCGACAGAGACAGCGACAGAGACAGCGACAGAGACAGCGACAGAGACGGAGACAGCGAGGGAGACAGCGAGGGACACAGCGAGAGAGACAGCCGGGGATACAGAGAGAGTGACTGCAAGGGAGACGGCGAGGGAGAATGCGATAGAGACTGAGAGAGAGACTGAGAGAGAGACTGAGAGGGAGACAGCGAGGGAGACATCGAGGGAGACATCGAGGGAGACATCGAGGGAGACTGCGAGGGAGACAGCGAGAGAGACTGAGAGAGACAGCGAGGGAGACAACGAGGGAGACAGTGAGAGAGTCTGCGAGGGAGAGAGCGAGGGAGAAAGCGAGAGAGACTGCGAGAGAGACTGCGAGGGAGACTGCGAGGGAGACAGCGATAGAGACTGCGAGGGAGACTGCGAGGGAGACAGCGAGAGAGACTGCGAGAGAGACTGTGAGAGAGACTGCGAGGGAGACTGCGAGGGAGACAGCGAGGGAGACAGCGAGAGAGACTGTGAGGGAGACAGCGAGGGAGACAGCGAGAGAGACTGCGAGAGAGACTGCGAGAGAGACTGCGAGAGAGACTGCGAGAGAGACTGCGAGGGAGACAGCGAGAGAGACTGTGAGGGAGAAAGCGAGAGAAACTGCGAGAGAGACAGTGAGGGATACAGCGAGAGACACTGCGAGAGAGAGCGAGGGAGAGAGCGAGGGAGACAGCGAGAGAGACTTCGAGAGAGACTTCGAGAGAGACTGCGGGGGAGGCAGCGAGGGAGACAGCGAGGGAGACAGCGAGGGAGACAGCGAGGGAGACAGCGAGGGAGAAAGCGAGAGAGACAGCGAGGGATACAGCGAGAGACACTGCGAGAGAGAGCGAGGGAGAGAGCGAGGGAGACAGCGAGAGAGACTTCGAGAGAGACTTCGAGGGAGACTGCGGGGGAGGCAGCGAGGGAGACAGCGAGGGAGACTGCGAGGGAGACAGCGAGGGAGACAGCGAGGGAGACAGCGAGGGAGACAGCGAGGGAGACAGCGAGGGAGACAGCGAGGGAGACAGCGAGAGAGACTGCGAGAGAGACTGCGAGAGAGACTGCGAGAGCGACTGCGAGAGCGACTGCGAGAGCGACTGCTAGGGAGACAGCGAGGGAGACAGCGAGGGTAACAGCGAGGGAGACAGCGAGAGAAACTGCGAGGAAGACAGCGAGAGAGACTGCGAGAGAGACGGCGAGAGAGACAGTGAGGGAGAGAGCGAGGGACACAGCGAGGGAGACAGCGAGGGAGACAGCGAGGGAGACAGCGAGGGAGACAGCGAGGGAGACAGCGAGGGAGACAGCGAGGGAGACAGCGAGAGAGACAGCGAGAGAGACAGCGAGAGAGACAGCGAGGGAGACAGCGAGAGAGACAGCGAGAGAGACTGCGAGAGAGACTGCGAGAGAGACTGCGAGGGAGACTGCGAGGGAGACAGCGAGAGAGACAGCGAGAGAGACAGCGAGAGAGAATGCAAAGGAGACTGCGAGAGAGACAGCGAGATAGACTGCGAGAGGGACAGCGAGAGAGACTGCGAGAGGGACAGCGAGAGAGACTGCGAGAGGGACAGCGAGAGAGACTGCGAGAGAGACTGCGAGAGAGACTGCGAGAGAGACTGCGAGAGAGACTGCAAAGGAGACTGCGAGAGAGATGGAGAGAGAGATGGAGAGAGAGACGGCGAGAGAGACAGTGAGGGAGAGAGCGAGAGAGACTGCGAGGGAGACAGCGAGAGAGACTGCGAGAGGGACAGTGAGGGATAGAGCGAGTGAGACAGCGAGGGAGACAGCGAGAGTACATTGAGAGAGACAGCGAGAGAGACTGCGAGAGAGACGGCCAGGGAGACGGCCAGGGAGACGGCCAGGGAGACGGCCAGGGAGACGGCCAGGGAGACGGCCAGGGAGACGGCCAGGGAGACGGCCAGGGAGACAGCGAGGGAGACAGCGACAGAGACAGCGACAGAGACAGCGACAGAGACAGCGACAGAGACAGCGACAGAGACAGCCGGGGATACAGAGAGAGTGACTGCGAGGGAGACGACGAGGGAGACAGCGAGGGAGACAGCGAGGGAGACAGCGAGGGAGACAGCGAGGGAGACAGCGAGGGAGACAGCGAGAGAGACTGCGAGAGAGACTGCGAGAGAGACTGCGAGAGAGACTGCGAGAGAGACTGCGAGAGAGACTGCGAGAGAGACTGCGAGGGAGACTGCGAGGGAGACTGCGAGGGAGACTGCGAGGGAGACTGCGAGGGAGACACGAGGGAGACAGCGAGGGAGACAGCGAGGGAGACAGCGAGGGACACAGCGAGGGACACAGCGAGGGACACAGCGAGGGACACAGCGAGGGAGACAGCGAGGGAGACAGCGAGAGAGACAGCAAGAGAGACTGCAAGAGAGAGCGCGTGAGACAGCGAGGGAGACAGCGAGGGAGACAGCGAGGGTAACAGCGAGGGAGACAGCGAGAGAAACTGCGAGGAAGACAGCGAGAGAGACTGCGAGAGAGACTGCGAGAGAGACGGCGAGGGAGACAGTGAGGGAGAGAGCGAGGGACACAGCGAGGGACACAGCGAGGGAGACAGCGAGGGAGACAGCTTGGGAGACAGCGAGGGAGACAGCGAGGGAGACAGCGAGGGAGACAGCGAGGGAGACAGCGAGGGAGACTGCGAGGGAGACAGCGAGAGAGACAGCGAGGGAGAAAGCGAGGGAGACAGCGAGAGAGACTGCGAGAGAGACTGCGAGAGAGACTGCGAGGGAGACAGCGAGAGAGACAGCGAGAGAGTATGCAAAGGAGACTGCGAGAGAGACAGCGAGATAGACTGCAAAGGAGACTGCGAGAGAGATGGAGAGAGAGACGGCGAGAGAGATGGAGAGAGAGACAGCGAGGGAGACAGCGAGGGAGACAGCGAGGGAGACAGCGAGGGAGACAGCGAGGGAGACAGCGAGGGAGACAGCGAGGGAGACAGCGAGAGAGACAGCGAGGGAGAATGCGAGAGGGACAGTGAGAGAGACTGCGAGAGGGACAGCGAGAGAGACTGCGAGAGGGACAGCGAGAGAGACTGCGAGAGAGACTGCGAGAGAGACTGCGAGAGAGACTGCGAGAGAGACTGCGAGAGAGACTGCGAGAGAGATGGAGAGAGAGACGGCGAGAGAGATGGAGAGAGAGACGGCGAGAGAGACGGCGAGAGAGATGGCGAGAGAGACAGTGAGGGAGAGAGCGAGAGAGACTGCGAGGGAGACAGCGAGAGAGACTGTGAGAGATACAGCGAGGGATAGAGCGAGTGAGACAGCGAGAGTACATTGAGAGAGACAGCGAGAGAGACTGCGAGAGAGACTGCGAGGGAGACGGCCAGGGAGACGGCCAGGGAGACGGCCAGGGAGACGGCCAGGGAGACGGCCAGGGAGACGGCCAGGGAGACGGCCAGGGAGACGGCCAGGGAGACGGCCAGGGAGACGGCCAGGGAGACGGCCAGGGAGACGGCCAGGGAGACGGCCAGGGAGACGGCGAGGGAGACAGCGACAGAGACAGCGACAGAGACAGCGACAGAGACAGCGACAGAGACAGCGACAGAGACAGCGACAGAGACAGCGACAGAGACGGAGACAGCGAGGGAGACAGCGAGGGAGACAGCGAGAGAGACAGCCGGGGATACAGAGAGAGTGACTGCAAGGGAGACGGCGAGGGAGACGACGAGGGAGACAGCGAGGGAGACAGCGAGGGAGACAGCGAGGGAGACAGCGAGGGAGACAGCGAGGGAGACAGCGAGGGAGACAGCGAGAGAGACTGCGAGAGAGACTGCGAGAGAGACTGCGAGAGAGACTGCGAGAGAGACTGCGAGAGAGACTGCGAGGGAGACAGCGAGGGAGGCAGCGAGGGAGACAGGAGGGAGACAGCGAGGGAGACAGCGAGGGAGACAGCGAGGGAGACAGCGAGGGAGACAGCGAGGGACACAGCGAGGGACACAGCGAGGGAGACAGCGAGGGAGAGAGCGAGAGACACAGCGAGGGGGACAGCGAGAGAGACTGCAAGAGAGACTGCAAGGGTGACAGCGAGAGAGACAGCGAGGGAGAAAGCGATGGAGACAGCGAGAGAGACAGCGAGAGAGACAGCGAGAGAGACAGCGAGAGAGACAGCGTGGGAGACAGCGAGGGAGACAGCGAGGGAGACAGCGAGGGGGACAGCGACGGAGACAGCGAGGGAGACAGCGAGGGAGACAGCGAGGGAGACAGCGAGGGAGACTGCGAGGGAGACTGCGAGGGAGACTGCGAGGGAGACTGCGAGGGAGACTGCGAGAGAGACTGCGAGAGAGACTGCGAGAGAGACTGCGAGAGAGACAGCGAGAGAGACAGCGAGAGAGACTGCAAAGGAGACTGCGAGAGAGATGGAGAGAGAGACGGCGAGAGAGATGTAGAGAGAGACGGCGAGAGAGACGGCGAGAGAGACGGCGAGAGAGAATGTGAGGGTGACAGCGCTGGAGACAGCGAGAGAGACTGCGAGAAGGACTGCGAGAGAGAAAGCGAGGGAGACAGCGAGAGAGACAGCGAGAGAGACTGCGAGGGAGACTGCGAGGGAGACAGCGTGGGAGACAGAGAGAGAGACAGCGAGAGAGACTGCGAGAGGGACTGCGAGAGAGAAAGCGAGAGCGACTTCGAGAGAGACTGCGAGGGAGACAGCGAGAGAGACAGCGAGAGAGACAGCGAGAGAGAAAGCGAGGGAGACAGCGAGAGAGACTGCGAGAGAGACTGCGAGGGAGACTGCGAGGGAGACAGCGTGGGAGACAGAGAGAGAGACAGCGAGAGAGACTGCGAGAGAGACTGCGAGAGGGACAGCGAGAGAGACTGCGAGAGAGACTGCGAGAGAGACTGCGAGAGAGACTGCGAGAGAGACTGCGAGAGAGACTGCAAAGGAGACTGCGAGAGAGATGGAAAGAGAGACGGCGAGAGAGAAGGAGAGAGAGACGGCGAGAGAGACGGCGAGAGAGACGGCGAGAGAGACGGCGAGAGAGACAGTGAGGGAGAGAGCGAGAGAGACTGCGAGGGAGACAGCGAGAGTACATTGAGAGAGACAGCGAGAGAGAGTCTGCGAGAGAGACGGCCAGGGAGACGGCCAGGGAGACGGCCAGGGAGACGGCCAGGGAGACGGCCAGGGAGACGGCCAGGGAGACGGCCAGGGAGACGGCCAGGGAGACGGCCAGGGAGACGGCGAGGGAGACAGCGAGAGAGACAGCGACAGAGACAGCGACAGAGACAGCGACAGAGACAGCGACAGAGACAGCGACAGAGACAGCGACAGAGACAGCGACAGAGACGGAGACAGCGAGGGAGACAGCGAGGGAGACAGCGAGGGACACAGCGAGAGAGACAGCCGGGGATACAGAGAGAGTGACTGCAAGGGAGACGGCGAGGGAGACGACGAGGGAGACAGCGAGGGAGACAGCGAGGGAGACAGCGAGGGTGACAGCGAGGGAGACAGCGAGGGAGACTGCGAGGGAGACTGCGAGGGAGGCAGCGAGGGAGGCAGCGAGGGAGACAGCGAGGGAGACAGCGAGGGAGACACGAGGGAGACAGCGAGGGAGACAGCGAGGGAGACAGCGAGGGAGACAGCGAGGGAGACAGCGAGGGAGACAGCGAGGGACACAGCGAGGGACACAGCGAGGGACACAGCGAGAGAGACTGCGAGAGAGAGCGCGTGAGACAGCGAGGGAGACAGCGAGGGAGACAGCGAGAGACACAGCGAGGGAGACAGCGAGGGAGACAGCGAGGGAGAAAGCGATGGAGACAGCGAGAGAGACAGCGAGAGAGACTGCGTGGGAGACAGCGAGGGAGACAGCGAGGGAGACAGCGAGGGAGACAGCGAGGGAGACAGCGAGGGAGACAGCGCGGGAGACAGCGAGGGAGACTGCGAGGGAGACTGCGAGGGAGACTGCGAGGGAGACTGCGAGGGAGACAGTGAGGGAGGCAGCGAGGGAGGCAGCGAGGGAGACAGCGAGGGAGACAGCGAGGGAGACAGCGAGGGAGACAGCGAGGGAGACAGCGAGGGAGACAGCGAGGGAGACTGCGAGGGAGACTGCGAGAGAGACAGCGAGGGACACAGCGAGGGACACAGCGAGGGACACAGCGAGGGACACAGCGAGAGAGACAGCGAGAGAGACTGCGAGAGAGAGCGCGTGAGACAGCGAGGGAGACAGCGAGGGAGACAGCGAGAGACACAGCGAGGGGGACAGCGAGAGAGACTGCGAGGGAGACAGCGAGGGAGACAGCGAGGGAGACAGCGAGGGAGACTGCGAGGGAGACTGCGAGGGAGACTGCGTGGGAGACAGCGAGGGAGACAGCGAGGGAGACAGCGAGGGAGACTGCGAGGGAGACTGCGAGGGAGACTGCGAGGGAGACAGTGAGAGACACTGCGAGAGAGAATGTGAGGGTGACAGCGCTGGAGACAGCGAGAGAGACTGCGAGAAGGACTGCGAGAGAGACAGCGAGGGAGAAAGAGAGAGCGACTTCGAGAGAGACTGCGAGGGAGACAGCGAGAGAGACTGTGAGGGAGACAGCGAGAGAGACTGCGAGGGAGACTGCGAGGGAGACTGCGAGGGAGACTGCGATGGAGACTGCGATGGAGACTGCGAGGGAGACAGCGAGAGACACTGCGAGAGAGAATGCGAGGGAGACAGCGATGAAGACGGCGAGGGAGACGGCGAGAGAGAGAGCGAGAGAGAGAGCGAGAGAGAGAGCGAGAGAGCGAGAGAGAGAGTGAGGGAGACAGCGAGGGAGACAGCGAGGGAGACAGCGAGGTAGACAGCGAGAGAGACAGCGAGGGAGACAGCGAGGGAGACAGCGAGGGGGACAGCGAGGGAGACAGCGAGGGAGACAGCGAGGGACACAGCGAGGGACACAGCGAGGGAGACAGCGAGGGAGACAGCGAGGGAGACAGCGAGAGAGACAGCAAGAGAGACTGCGAGAGAGAGCGCGTGAGACAGCGAGGGAGACAGCGAGGGAGACAGCGAGGGAGACAGCGAGGGAGACAGCGAGGGAGAGAGCGAGAGACACAGCGAGGGGGACAGCGAGAGAGACTGCAAGAGAGACTGCAAGAGAGACTGCAAGGGTGACAGCGAGAGAGACAGCGAGGGAGAAAGCGATGGAGACAGCGAGAGAGACAGCGAGAGAGACAGCGAGAGAGACAGCGAGAGAGACAGCGTGGGAGACAGCGAGGGAGACAGCGAGGGAGACAGCGAGGGGGACAGCGAGGGAGACAGCGAGGGAGACAGCGAGGGAGACAGCGAGGGAGACAGCGAGGGAGACTGCGAGGGAGACTGCGAGGGAGACTGCGAGGGAGACTGCGAGGGAGACTGCGAGGGAGACTGCGAGGGAGACTGCGAGAGAGACTGCGAGAGAGACTGCGAGAGAGACTGCGAGAGAGACAGCGAGAGAGACAGCGAGAGAGACTGCAAAGGAGACTGCGAGAGAGATGGAGAGAGAGACGGCGAGAGAGATGTAGAGAGAGACGGCGAGAGAGACGGCGAGAGAGACGGCGAGAGAGAATGTGAGGGTGACAGCGCTGGAGACAGCGAGAGAGACTGCGAGAAGGACTGCGAGAGAGAAAGCGAGGGAGACAGCGAGAGAGACTGCGAGAGAGACTGCGAGGGAGACTGCGAGGGAGACAGCGTGGGAGACAGAGAGAGAGACAGCGAGAGAGACTGCGAGAGGGACTGCGAGAGAGAAAGCGAGAGCGACTTCGAGAGAGACTGCGAGGGAGACAGCGAGAGAGACAGCGAGAGAGACAGCGAGAGAGAAAGCGAGGGAGACAGCGAGAGAGACTGCGAGAGAGACTGCGAGGGAGACTGCGAGGGAGACAGCGTGGGAGACAGAGAGAGAGACAGCGAGAGAGACTGCGAGAGAGACTGCGAGAGGGACAGCGAAAGAGACTGCGAGAGAGACTGCGAGAGAGACTGCGAGAGAGACTGCGAGAGAGACTGCGAGAGAGACTGCGAGAGAGACTGCAAAGGAGACTGCGAGAGAGATGGAAAGAGAGACGGCGAGAGAGAAGGAGAGAGAGACGGCGAGAGAGACGGCGAGAGAGACGGCGAGAGAGACGGCGAGAGAGACGGCGAGAGAGATGGCGAGAGAGACAGTGAGGGAGAGAGCGAGAGAGACTGCGAGGGAGACAGCGAGAGTACATTGAGAGAGACAGCGAGAGAGAGTCTGCGAGAGAGACGGCCAGGGAGACGGCCAGGGAGACGGCCAGGGAGACGGCCAGGGAGACGGCCAGGGAGACGGCCAGGGAGACGGCCAGGGAGACGGCGAGGGAGACAGCGAGAGAGACAGCGACAGAGACAGCGACAGAGACAGCGACAGAGACAGCGACAGAGACAGCGACAGAGACGGAGACAGCGAGGGAGACAGCGAGGGAGACAGCGAGGGAGACAGCGAGGGACACAGCGAGAGAGACAGCCGGGGATACAGAGAGAGTGACTGCAAGGGAGACGGCGAGGGAGACGACGAGGGAGACAGCGAGGGAGACAGCGAGGGAGACAGCGAGGGTGACAGCGAGGGAGACAGCGAGGGAGACTGCGAGGGAGACTGCGAGGGAGGCAGCGAGGGAGGCAGCGAGGGAGACAGCGAGGGAGACAGCGAGGGAGACACGAGGGAGACAGCGAGGGAGACAGCGAGGGAGACAGCGAGGGAGACAGCGAGGGACACAGCGAGGGACACAGCGAGGGACACAGCGAGGGACACAGCGAGGGACACAGCGAGGGACACAGCGAGGGACACAGCGAGAGAGACTGCGAGAGAGAGCGCGTGAGACAGCGAGGGAGACAGCGAGGGAGACAGCGAGAGACACAGCGAGGGAGACAGCGAGGGAGACAGCGAGGGAGAAAGCGATGGAGACAGCGAGAGAGACAGCGAGAGAGACTGCGTGGGAGACTGCGTGGGAGACAGCGAGGGAGACAGCGAGGGAGACAGCGAGGGAGACAGCGAGGGAGACAGCGAGGGAGACAGCGAGGGAGACAGCGAGGGAGACAGCGCGGGAGACAGCGAGGGAGACTGCGAGGGAGACTGCGAGGGAGACTGCGAGGGAGACTGCGAGGGAGACAGTGAGGGAGGCAGCGAGGGAGGCAGCGAGGGAGACAGCGAGGGAGACAGCGAGGGAGACAACGAGGGAGACAGCGAGGGAGACTGCGAGGGAGACTGCGAGAGAGACAGCGAGGGACACAGCGAGGGACACAGCGAGGGACACAGCGAGAGAGACAGCGAGAGAGACTGCGAGAGAGAGCGCGTGAGACAGCGAGGGAGACAGCGAGGGAGACAGCGAGAGACACAGCGAGGGGGACAGCGAGAGAGACTGCGAGGGAGACAGCGAGGGAGACAGCGAGGGAGACAGCGAGGGAGACTGCGAGGGAGACTGCGAGGGAGACTGCGTGGGAGACAGCGAGGGAGACAGCGAGGGAGACAGCGAGGGAGACTGCGAGGGAGACTGCGAGGGAGACTGCGAGGGAGACAGTGAGAGACACTGCGAGAGAGAATGTGAGGGTGACAGCGCTGGAGACAGCGAGAGAGACTGCGAGAAGGACTGCGAGAGAGACAGCGAGGGAGAAAGAGAGAGCGACTTCGAGAGAGACTGCGAGGGAGACAGCGAGAGAGACTGTGAGGGAGACAGCGAGAGAGACTGCGAGGGAGACTGCGAGGGAGACTGCGAGGGAGACTGCGAGGGAGACTGCGATGGAGACTGCGATGGAGACTGCGAGGGAGACAGCGAGAGACACTGCGAGAGAGAATGCGAGGGAGACAGCGATGAAGACGGCGAGGGAGACGGCGAGAGAGAGAGCGAGAGAGAGAGCGAGAGAGAGAGCGAGAGAGAGAGTGAGGGAGACAGCGAGGGAGACAGCGAGGGAGACAGCGAGGTAGACAGCGAGAGAGACAGCGAGGGAGACAGCGAGGGAGACAGCGAGGGAGACAGCGAGGGAGACAGCGAGGGAGACAGCAATAGAGACTGCGAGAGAGACTGCGAGAGAGACTGCCAGGGACACAGCGAGAGAGACTGCAAGGGAGACAACGAGAGAGAGTGCGAGAGAGATCGCGTGAGACAGCGAGGGAGACAGCGTGGGAGGCAGCGAGGTAGACACTGAGAGAAACTGCGAGGGAGACTGCGAGAGAGACTGCGAGAGAGACTGCGAGAGAGTCTGCGAGGGACACAGCGAGGAAGACAGCGAGAGAGATTGCGACAGCGACTGCTAGGGAGACAGCGAGGGAGGCAGCGAGGGAGACAGCGAGGGAGACAGCGAGAGAGACTGCTAGGGAGACAGCGAGGGAGGCAGCGAGGGAGACAGCGAGGGAGACAGCGAGGGAGACAGCGAGGGAGACAGCGAGGGAGACAGCGAGAGAAACTGCGAGGAAGACAGCGAGAGAGACTGCGAGAGAGACTGCGAGAAGGACTGCGAGAAGGACTGCGAGAAGGACTGCGAGAGAGACAGCGAAAGAGACTGTGAGGGAAACAGCGAGGGAGACAGCGAAAGAGACTGCGAGAGAGACAGCGAGAGAGACAGCGAGAGAGACAGCGAGAGAGACAGCGAGAGAGACAGCGAGAGAGACAGCGAGAGAGACTGCGATGGAGACAGCGAGAGAGACTGCGAGAGGGACAGCGAGAGAGACTGCGAGAGGGACTGCGAGAGGGACTGCGAGAGGGACTGCGAGAGGGACTGCGAGAGGGACTGCGAGAGGGACTGCGAGAGGGACAGCGAGAGGGACAGCGAGGGAGAAAGCGAGGGAGAAAGCGAGGCAGAAAGCGTGAGAGACTGTGTGGGAGACTGCAAGGGAGACAGCGAGAGAGACTGCGAGGGAGACTGCGAGAGAGACTGCGAGAGAGACTGCGAGAGAGACTGCGAGAGAGACTGCGAGAGAGACTGCGAGAGAGACTGCGAGGGAGACTGCGAGGGAGACTGCGAGGGAGACAGCGAGGGAGACAGCGAGGGAGACAGCGAGGGAGACAGCGAGGGAGACAGCGAAAGAGACTGCGAGAGAGACAGCGAGAGAGACAGCGAGAGAGACAGCGAGGGAGACAGCGAGAGAGACAGCGAGGGAGACAGCGAGAGAGACTGCGATGGAGACAGCGAGAGAGACTGCGAGAGGGACAGCGAGAGAGACTGCGAGAGGGACTGCGAGAGGGACTGCGAGAGGGACTGCGAGAGGGACTGCGAGAGGGACAGCGAGGGAGAAAGCGAGGGAGAAAGCGAGGCAGAAAGCGTGAGAGACTGTGTGGGAGACTGCAAGGGAGACAGCGAGAGAGACTGCGAGGGAGACTGCGAGAGAGACTGCGAGAGAGACTGCGAGAGAGACTGCGAGAGAGACTGCGAGAGAGACTGCGAGAGAGACTGCGAGAGAGACTGCGAGAGAGACTGCGAGAGAGACTGCGAGGGAGACTGCGAGGGAGACTGCGAGGGAGACAGCGAGGGAGACAGCGAGGGAGACAGCGAGGGAGACTGCGAGAGAGACAGTGAGGGAGAGAGCGAGAGAGACTGCGAGGGAGACAGCGAGAGAGCCAGTGAGAGAGACAGCGAGAGAGACAGCGAGAGAGACTGTGAGAGAGACTGCGAGAGAGACTGCGAGAGATACAGCGAGGGATAGAGCGAGTGAGACAGCGAAGGAGATTGAGGGAGACGGCCAGGGAGACGGCCAGGGAGACGGCCAGGGAGACGGCCAGGGAGACGGCCAGGGAGACGGCCAGGGAGACAGCGAGGGAGACAGCGAGGGAGACAGCAACAGAGACAGCGACAGAGACAGCGACAGAGACAGCGACAGAGACAGCGACAGAGACAGCGACAGAGACAGCGACAGAGACAGTGAGAGAGACTGCGTTGGAGATAGCGAGAGAGACAGCTGGGGATACAGAGAGAGTGACTGCAAGGGAATCGGCGAGGGAGACGGCGAGGGAGACAGCGAGGGACACAGCGAGGGACACAGCGAGGGACACAGCGAGGGACACAGCGAGGGACACAGCGAGGGACACAGCGAGGGACACAGCGAGGGACACAGCGATGGAGACAGCGAGGGAGACAGCGAGGGAGACAGCGAGAGAGACAGCGAGAGAGACTGCGAGAGAGAGCGCGTGAGACAGCGTGGGAGACAGCGAGATACACAGCGAGGGAGACAGCGAGAGAGACTGCAAGAGAGACTGCAAGGGAGACAGCGAGAGAGACAGCGAGAGAGACAGCGAGAGAGACAGTGAGAGAGACAGCGAGGGAGAAAGCGATGGAGACAGCGAGAGAGACAGCGAGGGAGACAGCGAGGGAGACAGCGAGGGAGACAGCGAGGGAGACAGCGAGGGAGACAGCGAGGGAGACAGCGCTGCAGACAGCGAGAGAGACTGCGAGGGAGAAAGCGAGAGCGACTTCGAGAGAGACTGCGAGGGAAACAGCGAGAGAGACTGTGAGGGAAACAGCGAGAGAGACTGCGAGGGAGACTGCGAGGGAGACTGCGAGGGAGACTGCGAGGGAGACTGCGAGGGAGACTGCGAGGGAGACTGCGAGGGTGACTGCGAGAGTGACTGCGAGAGAGACTGCGAGGGAGACTGCGAGGGAGACTGCGAGAGAGACAGCGAGAGAGACTGCGAGAGGGACAGCGAGAGAGACTGCGAGAGGGACTGCGAGAGGGACTGCGAGAGAGACAGCGAGGGAGAAAGCGAGGCAGAAAGCGTGAGAGACTGTGTGGGAGACTGCAAGGGAGACAGCGAGAGAGACAGCGAGGGAGACTGCGAGAGAGACTGCGAGAGAGACTGCGAGAGAGACTGCGAGAGAGACTGCGAGAGAGACTGCGAGAGAGACTGCGAGAGAGGGCGCGTGAGACAGCGAGGGAGAGAGCGAGAGACACAGCGAGGGAGACAGCGAGAGAGACTGCAAGAGAGACTGCAAGAGAGACTGCAAGGGAGACAGCGACAGAGACAGCGACAGAGACAGCGACAGAGACAGCGACAGAGACAGAGACAGAGACAGAGACAGAGACAGCGACAGAGACAGAGACAGAGACAGCGACAGAGACAGCGACAGAGACAGCGACAGAGACAGAGACAGCGACAGAGACAGAGACAGCGACAGAGACAGCGACAGAGACAGAGACAGTGAGAGAGACTGCTATGGAGATAGCGAGAGAGACAGCCGGGGATACAGAGAGAGTGACTGCGAGGGAGACGGCGAGGGAGACGGCGAGGGAGACGGCGAGGGAGACGGCGAGGGAGACGGCGAGGGAGACAGCGAGGGAGACAGCGAGAGAGACAGCGAGAGAGACTGCGAGAGAGACTGCGAGAGAGACTGCGAGAGAGACTGCGAGAGAAGGCGCGTGAGACAGCGAGGGAGAGAGCGAGAGACACAGCGAGGGAGACAGCAAGAGAGACTGCAAGAGAGACTGCAAGGGAGACAGCGAGAGAGACGGCGAGAGAGACGGCGAGAGAGGCAGCGAGAGAGACAGCGAGAGAGACAGCGAGAGAGACAGCGAGAGAGACAGCGAGAGAGACAGCGAGAGAGACAGCGAGAGAGACAGCGAGAGAGACAGCGAGAGAGACAGCGAGGGAGAAAGCGAGGGAGAAAGCGATGGAGAAAGCGATGGAGACAGCGAGAGAGACAGCGAGAGAGACAGCGAGAGAGACAGCGAGAGAGACTGCGTGGGAGACAGCGAGGGAGACAGCGAGGGAGACAGCGAGGGAGACAGCGAGGGAGACAGCGCTGGAGACAGCGAGAGAGACTGCGAGAAGGACTGCGAGAGAGACAGCGAGGGAGAAAGCGAGCGCGACTTCGAGAGAGACTGCGAGAGAGACTGCGAGGGAGACTGCGAGGGAGACTGCGAGGGAGACTGCGAGGGAGACTGCGAGGGAGACTGCGAGGGAGACTGCGAGGGAGACTGCAAGGGAGACAGCGAGGGAGACAGCGAGAGAGACTGCGAGAAGGACTGCGAGAAGGACTGCGAGAGAGACAGCGAGGGAGAAAGTGAGAGCGACTGCGAGAGAGACTGCGAGGGAGACTGCGAGGGAGACTGCGAGGGAGACTGCGAGGGAGACTGCGAGGGAGACTGCGAAAGAGACTGTGAGGGAAACAGCGAGGGAGACAGCGGAAGAGACTGCGAGGGAGACTGCGAGGCAGACTGCGAGGGAGACAGCGAGAGAGACAGCGAGAGAGACAGCGAGAGAGACAGCGAGAGAGACAGCGAGAGAGACTGCAAAGGAGACTGCGAGAGAGACTGCAAAGGAGACTGCGAGAGAGACTGCGAGAGAGACTGCGAGGGAGACAGCGAGAGAGACTGCGAGAGGGACAGCGAGAGAGACTGCGAGAGGGACAGCGAGAGAGACTGTGAGAGAGACTGTGAGAGAGACTGCGAGAGAGACTGCGAGAGAGACTGCGAGAGAGACTGCGAGAGAGACTGCGAGGGAGACTGCGAGGGAGACTGCGAGGGAGACTGCGAGGGAGACAGCGAGGGAGACTGCGAGAGAGATGGCGAGAGAGACGGCGAGAGAGACTGCGAGAGAGACAGTGAGGGAGAGAGCGAGAGAGACTGCGAGGGAGACAGCGAGAGAGACAGCGAGAGAGACTGTGAGAGAGACTGCGAGAGAGACTGCGAGAGATACAGCGATGGACAGAGCGAGTGAGACAGTGAGGGAGACAGCGAGAGTACATTGAGAGAGACAGCGAGAGAGACAGCGAGAGAGACTGCGAGGGAGACGGCGAGGGAGACGGCGAGGGAGACAGCGAGGGAGACGGCGAGGGAGACGGCGAGGGAGACGGCGAGGGAGACGGCGAGGGAGACGGCGAGGGAGACGGCGAGGGAGACGGCGAGGGAGACGGCGAGGGAGACAGCGAGGGAGATAGCGAGGGAGACAGCGACAGAGACAGCGACAGAGACAGCGACAGAGACAGCGAGGGAGACAGTGAGAGAGACTGCTATGGAGATAGCGTAAGAGACAGCGAGGGAGACAGTGAGAGAGACTGCTATGGAGATAGCGTAAGAGACAGCCCGGGATACAGAGAGAGTGACTGCAAGGGAGACAGCGAGGGAGACAGCGAGGGAGACTGCGAGGGAGGCAGCGAGGGACACAGCGAGGGACACAGCGAGGGACACAGCGAGAGAGACAGCGAGAGAGACTGCGAGAGAGTGCGCGTGAGACAGCGAGGGAGACAGCGAGGGAGAGAGCGAGGGAGACAGCGAGGGAGACTGCGAGGGAGACTGCGAGGGAGACTGCGAGGGAGACTGCGAGGGAGACTGCGAGGGAGACTGCGAGGGAGACTGCGAGGGAGACTGCGAGAGACACTGCGAGAGAGAATGTGAGGGTGACAGCGCTGGAGACAGCGAGAGAGACGGCGAGAGAGACGGCGAGAGAGAGAGCGAGAGAGAGAGCGAGAGCGAGAGAGAGAGCGAGAGAGAGAGCGAGGGAGAGAGCGAGGGAGAGAGCGAGGGAGAGAGCGAGGGAGAGAGCGAGGGAGACAGCGAGGGAGAGAGCGAGAGACACAGCGAGGGGGACAGCGAGAGAGACTGCAAGAGAGACTGCAAGGGAGACAGCGAGAGAGACAGCGAGGGAGAAAGCGATGGAGACAGCGAGAGAGACAGCGAGAGAGACAGCGAGAGAGACAGCGTGGGAGACAGCGAGGGAGACAGCGAGGGAGACAGCGAGGGAGACAGCGAGGGAGACAGCGAGGGAGACTGCGAGGGAGACAGCGAGGGAGACTGCGAGGGAGACTGCGAGGGAGACTGCGAGGGAGACTGCGAGGGAGACTGCGAGGGAGACTGCGAGAGGGACAGCGAGAGGGACAGCGAGAGGGACAGCGAGAGAGACTGCGAGAGAGACTGCAAAGGAGACTGCGAGAGAGATGGAGAGAGAGACGGCGAGAGAGATGGAGAGAGAGACGGCGAGAGAGACGGCGAGAGAGACGGCGAGAGAGACGGCGAGAGAGAATGTGAGGGTGACAGCGCTGGAGACAGCGAGAGAGACTGCGAGAAGGACTGCGAGAGAGAAAGCGAGCGAGACAGCGAGAGAGACTGCGAGAGAGAAAGCGAGAGCGACTTCGAGAGAGACTGCGAGGGAGACAGCGAGAGAGACAGCGAGAGAGACAGCGAGAGAGAAAGCGAGGGAGACAGCGAGAGAGACTGCGAGAGAGACTGCGAGGGAGACTGCGAGGGAGACTGCGAGGGAGACTGCAAGGGAGACTGCAAGGGAGACAGCGAGGGAGACAGCGAGAGAGACTGCGAGAAGGACTGCGAGAAGGACTGCGAGAAGGACTGCGAGAGAGACAGCGAGGGAGAAAGTGAGAGCGACTGCGAGAGAGACTGCGAGGGAGACTGCGAGGGAGACTGCGAGGGAGACTGCGAGGGAGACTGCGAGGGAGACTGCGAGGGAGACTGCGAAAGAGACTGTGAGGGAAACAGCGAGGGAGACAGCGGAAGAGACTGCGAGGGAGACTGCGAGGCAGACTGCGAGGGAGACTGCGAGAGAGACAGCGAGAGAGACAGCGAGAGAGACAGCGAGAGAGACAGCGAGAGAGACAGCGAGAGAGTCTGCAAAGGAGACTGCAAAGGAGACTGCGAGAGAGACTGCAAAGGAGACTGCGAGGCAGACTGCGAGGGAGACTGCGAGAGAGACAGCGAGAGAGACAGCGAGAGAGACAGCGAGAGAGACAGCGAGAGAGACAGCGAGAGAGACTGCAAAGGAGACTGCAAAGGAGACTGCGAGAGAGACTGCAAAGGAGACTGCGAGAGAGACTGCGAGGGAGACAGCGAGAGAGACTGCGAGAGGGACAGCGAGAGAGACTGCGAGAGGGACAGCGAGAGAGACTGTGAGAGAGACTGTGAGAGAGACTGCGAGAGAGACTGCGAGAGAGACTGCGAGAGAGACTGCGAGAGAGACTGCGAGAGAGACTGCGAGAGAGACTGCGAGGGAGACTGCGAGGGAGACTGCGAGGGAGACAGCGAGGGAGACTGCGAGAGAGATGGCGAGAGAGACGGCGAGAGAGACTGCGAGAGAGACAGTGAGGGAGAGAGCGAGAGAGACTGCGAGGGAGACAGCGAGAGAGACAGCGAGAGAGACTGTGAGAGAGACTGCGAGAGAGACTGCGAGAGAGACTGCGAGAGATACAGCGATGGACAGAGCGAGTGAGACAGTGAGGGAGACAGCGAGAGTACATTGAGAGAGACTGCGAGAGAGACTGCGAGGGAGACGGCGAGGGAGACGGCGAGGGAGACGGCGAGGGAGACGGCGAGGGAGACGGCGAGGGAGACGGCGAGGGAGACGGCGAGGGAGACGGCGAGGGAGACGGCGAGGGAGACGGCGAGGGAGACAGCGAGGGAGACAGCGAGGGAGATAGCGAGGGAGACAGCGACAGAGACAGCGACAGAGACAGCGACAGAGACAGCGACAGAGACAGCGAGGGAGACAGTGAGAGAGACTGCTATGGAGATAGCGTAAGAGACAGCGAGGGAGACAGTGAGAGAGACTGCTATGGAGATAGCGTAAGAGACAGCCCGGGATACAGAGAGAGTGACTGCAAGGGAGACAGCGAGGGAGACAGCGAGGGAGACTGCGAGGGAGGCAGCGAGGGACACAGCGAGGGACACAGCGAGGGACACAGCGAGAGAGACAGCGAGAGAGACTGCGAGAGAGTGCGCGTGAGACAGCGAGGGAGACAGCGAGGGAGAGAGCGAGGGAGAGAGCGAGAGACACAGCGAGGGGGACAGCGAGAGAGACTGCAAGAGAGACTGCAAGGGAGACAGCGAGAGAGACAGCGAGAGAGACAGCGAGGGAGAAAGAGATGGAGACAGCGAGAGAGTCTGCGTGAGAGACAGCGAGGGAGACAGCGAGGGAGACAGCGAGGGAGACTGCGAGGGAGACTGCGAGGGAGACTGCGAGGGAGACTGCGAGGGAGACTGCGAGGGAGACTGCGAGGGAGACTGCGAGGGAGACTGCGAGGGAGACTGCGAGAGACACTGCGAGAGAGAATGTGAGGGTGACAGCGCTGGAGACAGCGAGAGAGACGGCGAGAGAGAGAGCGAGAGAGAGAGCGAGAGCGAGAGAGAGAGCGAGAGAGAGAGCGAGGGAGAGAGAGAGGGAGACAGCGAGGGAGAGAGCGAGAGACAAAGCGAGGGGGACAGCGAGAGAGACTGCAAGAGAGACTGCAAGGGAGACAGCGAGAGAGACAGCGAGGGAGAAAGCGAGAGAGACAGCGAGAGAGACAGCGAGAGAGACAGCGTGGGAGACAGCGAGGGAGACAGCGAGGGAGACAGCGAGGGAGACAGCGAGGGAGACAGCGAGGGAGACTGCGAGGGAGACTGCGAGGGAGACTGCGAGGGAGACTGCGAGGGAGACTGCGAGGGAGACTGCGAGGGAGACTGCGAGGGAGACTGCGAGGGAGACTGCGAGAGAGACTGCGAGAGGGACAGCGAGAGAGACTGCGAGAGAGACTGCAAAGGAGACTGCGAGAGAGATGGAGAGAGAGACGGCGAGAGAGATGGAGAGAGAGACGGCGAGAGAGACGGCGAGAGAGACGGCGAGAGAGAATGTGAGGGTGACAGCGCTGGAGACAGCGAGAGAGACTGTGAGAGATACAGCGAGGGATAGAGCGAGTGAGACAGCGAGGGAGACAGCGAGAGTACATTGAGAGAGACAGCGAGAGAGACTGCGAGAGAGACGGCCAGGGAGACGGCCAGGGAGACGGCCAGGGAGACGGCCAGGGAGACGACCAGGGAGACGGCCAGGGAGACGGCCAGGGAGACGGCCAGGGAGACAGCGAGGGAGACAGCGACAGAGACAGCGACAGAGACAGCGACAGAGACAGCGACAGAGACAGCGACAGAGACAGCGACAGAGACAGCGACAGAGACAGCGACAGAGACAGCGACAGAGACGGAGACAGCGAGGGAGACAGCGAGGGAGACAGCGAGGGAGACAGCGAGGGAGACAGAGAGGGAGACAGCGAGGGAGACAGCGAGGGAGACAGCGAGGGACACAGCGAGAGAGACAGCCGGGGATACAGAGAGTGTGACTGCAAGGGAGACGGCGAGGGAGACGACGAGGGAGACAGCGAGGGAGACAGCGAGGGAGACAGCGAGGGAGACAGCGAGGGAGACAGCGAGGTAGACTGCGAGAGAGACTGCGAGAGAGACTGCGAGGGAGACTGCGAGGGAGACTGCGAGGGAGACTGCGAGGGAGACTGCGAGGGAGACTGCGAGGGAGGCAGCGAGGGAGACAGCGAGGGAGACACGAGGGAGACACGAGGGTGACAGCGAGGGAGACAGCGAGGGAGACAGCGAGGGAGACACGAGGGAGACTGCGAGGGAGACAGCGAGGGACACAGCGAGGGAGACAGCGAGGGAGACAGCGAGGGACACAGCGAGAGAGACAGCGAGGGACACAGCGAGGGACACAGCGAGGGACACAGCGAGGGACACAGCGAGAGAGACAGCGAGAGAGACTGCGAGAGAGAGCGCGTGAGACAGCGAGGGAGACAGCGAGAGACACAGCGAGGGGGACAGCGAGAGAGACTGCAAGAGAGACTGCAAGGGAGACAGCGAGGGAGAAAGCGATGGAGACAGCGAGAGAGACTGCGTGGGAGACAGCGAGGGAGACAGCGAGGGAGACAGCGAGAGAGACTGCTAGGGAGACAGCGAGGGAGGCAGCGAGGGAGACAGCGAGGGAGACAGCGAGGGAGACAGCGAGGGAGACAGCGAGGGAGACAGCGAGGGAGACAGCGAGGGAGACAGCGAGGGAGACAGCGAGAGAAACTGCGAGGAAGACAGCGAGAGAGACTGCGGGAGAGACTGCGGGAGAGACTGCGGGAGAGACTGCGGGAGAGACGGCGAGGAAGACTGCGAGGGAGAGAGCGAGGGACTCGGCGAGGGAGACAGCGAGGGAGACAGCGAGGGAGACAGCGAGGGAGACAGCGAGGGAGACAGCGAGGGAGACAGCGAGGGAGACAGCGAGAGAGACTGCGAGGGAGACAGCGAGAGAGACTGCGAGGGAGACAGCGAGGGAGACAGCGAGGGAGACAGCGAGAGAGACAGCGAGAGAGACTGCGAGAGAGACTACGAGAAGGACTGCGAGAAGGACTGCGAGAAGGACTGCGAGAAGGACTGCGAGAAGGACTGCGAGAGAGACAGCGAGAGAGACAGCGAGAGCGACTGTGAGAGAGACTGCGAGGGAGACAGCGAAAGAGACTGTGAGGGAAACAGCGAGGGAGACAGCGAAAGAGACAGCGAAAGAGACTGCGAGAGAGACGGCGAGAGAGACGGCGAGAGAGACGGCGAGAGAGACGGCGAGAGAGACGGCGAGAGAGACGGCGAGAGAGACGGCGAGAGAGGCAGCGAGAGAGACAGCGAGAGAGACAGCGAGAGAGACAGCGAGAGAGACAGCGAGAGAGACAGCGAGAGAGACAGCGAGGGAGAAAGCGAGGGAGAAAGCGAGGGAGAAAGCGATGGAGAAAGCGATGGAGACAGCGAGAGAGACAGCGAGAGAGACTGCGTGGGAGACAGCGAGGGAGACAGCGAGGGAGACAGCGAGGGAGACAGCGAGGGAGACAGCGAGGGAGACAGCGAGGGAGACAGCGAGGGAGACAGCGAGGGAGACAGCGAGGGAGACAGCGAGGGAGACAGCGAGGGAGAAAGCGAGCGCGACTTCGAGAGAGACTGCGAGGGAGACAGCGAGAGAGACTGCGAGGGAGACTGCGAGGGAGACTGCGAGGGAGACTGCGAGGGAGACTGCGAGGGAGACTGCGAGGGAGACTGCGAGGGAGACTGCGAGGGAGACTGCGAGGGAGACAGAGAGGGAGACTGCGAGAAGGACTGCGAGAAGGACTGCGAGAAGGACTGCGAGAGAGACAGCGAGGGAGAAAGTGAGAGCGACTGCGAGAGAGACTGCGAGGGAGACTGCGAGGGAGACTGCGAGGGAGACTGCGAGGGAGACTGCGAAAGAGACTGTGAGGGGAACAGCGAGGGAGACAGCGGAAGAGACTGCGAGGGAGACTGCGAGGCAGACTGCGAGGGAGACTGCAAGAGAGACAGCGAGAGAGACAGCGAGAGAGACAGCGAGAGAGACAGCGAGAGAGACAGCGAGAGAGACAGCGAGAGAGACAGCGAGAGAGACTGCAAAGGAGACTGCGAGAGAGACTGCGAGCGAGACAGCGAGAGAGACTGCGAGAGGGACAGCGAGAGAGACTGCGAGAGGGACAGCGAGAGAGACTGCGAGAGGGACAGCGAGAGAGACTGCGAGGGAGACAGCGAGAGAGACTGCGAGATGGACAGCGAGAGAGACTGCGAGAGGGACAGCGAGAGAGATGCGAGAGGGACAGCGAGAGAGACTGTGAGAGAGACTGTGAGAGAGACTGCGAGAGAGACTGCGAGAGAGACTGCGAGAGAGACTGCGAGAGAGACTGCGAGAGAGACTGCGAGGGAGACTGCGAGGGAGACTGCGAGGGAGACTGCGAGGGAGACTGCGAGGGAGACTGCGAGAGAGATGGCGAGAGAGACGGCGAGAGAGACTGCGAGAGAGACTGCGAGAGAGACAGTGAGGGAGAGAGCGAGAGAGACTGCGAGGGAGACAGCGAGAGAGACAGCGAGAGAGACTGTGAGAGAGACTGCGAGAGAGACTGCGAGAGATACAGCGATGGATAGAGCGAGTGAGACAGTGAGAGAGACAGCGAGAGTACATTGAGAGAGACAGCGAGAGAGACTGCGAGAGAGACGGCGAGGGAGACGGCGAGGGAGACGGCGAGGGAGACGGCGAGGGAGACGGCGAGGGAGACGGCGAGGGAGACGGCGAGGGAGACAGCGACGGAGACAGCGAGGGAGATAGCGAGGGAGACAGCGACAGAGACAGCGACAGAGACAGCGAGGGAGACAGTGAGAGAGACTGCTATGGAGATAGCGTAAGAGACAGCCCGGGATACAGAGAGAGTGACTGCAAGGGAGAGGGCGAGGGAGACAGTGAGGGAGACAGCGAGGGAGACTGCGAGGGAGGCAGCGAGGGACACAGCGAGGGACACAGCGAGGGACACAGCGAGAGAGACAGCGAGAGAGACAGCGAGAGAGACTGCGAGAGATTGCGCGTGAGACAGCGAGGGAGACAGCGAGGGAGAGAGCGAGGGAGAGAGCGAGGGACACAGCGAGGGACACAGCGAGGGACACAGCGAGAGAGACAGCGAGAGAGACAGCGAGAGAGACTGCGAGAGATTGCGCGTGAGACAGCGAGGGAGACAGCGAGGGAGAGAGCGAGGGAGAGAGCGAGAGACACAGCGAGGGGGACAGCGAGAGAGACTGCAAGAGAGACTGCGTGGGAGACAGCGAGGGAGACAGCGAGGGAGACAGCGAGGGAGACTGCGAGGGAGACTGCGAGGGAGACTGCGAGGGAGACTGCGAGGGAGACTGCGAGGGAGACTGCGAGGGAGACTGCGAGGGAGACTGCGAGGGAGACTGCGAGGGAGACAGTGAGAGACACTGCGAGAGAGAATGTGAGGGTGACAGCGCTGGAGACAGCGAGAGAGACGGCGAGAGAGAGAGCGAGAGAAAGAGCGAGAGAGAGAGCGAGAGAGAGAGCGAGGGAGACAGCGAGGGAGAGAGCGAGAGACACAGCGAGGGGGACAGCGAGAGAGACTGCAAGAGAGACTGCAAGGGAGACAGCGAGAGAGACAGCGAGGGAGAAAGCGAGGGAGACAGCGAGAGAGACAGCGAGAGAGACAGCGAGAGAGACAGCGAGAGAGACAGCGTGGGAGACAGCGAGGGAGACAGCGAGGGAGACAGCGAGGGAGACAGCGAGGGAGACAGCGAGGGAGACTGCGAGGGAGACTGCGAGGGAGACTGCGAGGGAGACTGCGAGGGAGACAGCGAGGGAGACTGCGAGGGAGACTGCGAGGGAGACTGCGAGGGAGACTGCGAGGGAGACTGCGAGGGAGACTGCGAGAGAGACTGCGAGAGAGACTGCGAGAGGGACAGCGAGAGAGACTGCGAGAGAGACTGCGAGAGAGACTGCGAGAGAGACTGCAAAGGAGACTGCGAGAGAGATGGAGAGAGAGACGGCGAGAGAGACGGAGAGAGAGACGGCGAGAGAGACGGCGAGAGAGACGGCGAGAGAGAATGTGAGGGTGACAGCGCTGGAGACAGCGAGAGAGACTGCGAGAAGGACTGCGAGAGAGAAAGCGAGGGAGACAGCGAGAGAGACTGCGAGAGCGACTTCGAGAGAGACTGCGAGGGAGACAGCGAGAGAGACAGCGAGAGAGACAGCGAGAGAGAAAGCGAGGGAGACAGCGAGAGAGACTGCGAGAGAGACTGCGAGGGAGACTGCGAGGGAGACTGCGAGGGAGACTGCGAGGGAGACAGCGTGGGAGACAGCGTGGGAGACAGCGAGAGAGACTGCGAGAGGGACAGCGAGAGAGACTGCGAGAGGGACAGCGAGAGAGACTGCGAGAGAGACTGCGAGAGAGACTGCGAGAGAGACTGCGAGAGAGACTGCGAGAGAGACTGCGAGAGAGACAGTGAGGGAGAGAGCGAGAGAGACTGCGAGGGAGACAGCGAGAGAGACAGCGAGAGAGACTGTGAGAGATACAGCGAGGGATAGAGCGAGTGAGACAGCGAGGGTGACAGCGAGAGTACATTGAGAGAGACAGCGAGAGAGACTGCGAGAGAGACGGCCAGGGAGACGGCCAGGGAGACGGCCAGGGAGACGGCCAGGGAGACGGCCAGGGAGACGGCCAGGGAGACGGCGAGGGAGACGGCGAGGGAGACAGCGAGGGAGACAGCGACAGAGACAGCGACAGAGACAGCGACAGAGACAGCGACAGAGACAGCGACAGAGACAGCGACAGAGACAGCGACAGAGACAGCGACAGAGACGGAGACAGCGAGGGAGACAGCGAGGGAGACAGCGAGGGAGACAGCGAGGGAGACAGCGAGGGAGACAGCGAGGGAGACAGCGAGGGACACAGCGAGGGACACAGCGAGAGAGACAGCCGGGGATACAGAGAGAGTGACTGCAAGGGAGACGGCGAGGGAGACGACGAGGGAGACAGCGAGGGAGACAGCGAGGGAGACAGCGAGGGAGACAGCGAGGGAGACTGCGAGAGAGACTGCGAGAGAGACTGCGAGGGAGACTGCGAGGGAGGCAGCGAGGGAGACAGCGAGGGAGACAGCGAGGGAGACAGCGAGGGAGACAGCGAGGGAGACAGCGAGGGAGACAGCGAGGGAGACAGCGAGGGAGACAGCGAGGGAGACTGCGAGGGAGACTGCGAGAGAGACAGCGAGGGACACAGCGAGGGACACAGCGAGGGACACAGCGAGGGACACAGCGAGGGACACAGCGAGAGAGACTGCGAGAGAGAGCGCGTGAGACAGCGAGGGAGACAGCGAGGGAGACAGCGAGGGAGACTGCGAGGGAGACTGCGAGGGAGACTGCGAGGGAGACTGCGAGGGAGACAGCGAGAGACACAGCGAGGGGGACAGCGAGAGAGACTGCAAGAGAGACTGCGAGGGAGACAGCGAGGGAGAAAGCGATGGAGACAGCGAGAGAGACTGCGTGGGAGACAGCGAGGGAGACAGCGAGGGAGACAGCGAGGGAGACTGCGAGGGAGACTGCGAGGGAGACTGCGAGGGAGACTGCGAGGGAGACTGCGAGGGAGACTGCGAGGGAGACTGCGAGGGAGACTGCGAGGGAGACTGCGAGGGAGACTGCGAGGGAGACAGTGAGAGACACTGCGAGAGAGAATGTGAGGGTGACAGCGCTGGAGACAGCGAGAAAGACTGCGAGAAGGACTGCGAGAAGGACTGCGAGAGAGACAGCGAGGGAGAAAGCGAGAGCGACTTCGAGAGAGACTGCGAGGGAGACAGCGAGAGAGACTGTGAGGGAGACTGCGAGGGAGACTGCGAGGGAGACTGCGAGGGAGACTGCGAGAGAGACTGCGAGAGAGACTGCGAGAGAGACTGCGAGAGAGACTGCGAGAGAGACTGCGAGAGAGACTGCGAGAGAGACTGCGAGAGAGACTGCGAGAGAGACTGCGAGGGACACAGCGAGGAAGACAGCGAGAGAGATTGCGAGAGCGACTGCTAGGGAGACAGCGAGGGAGGCAGCGAGGGAGACAGCGAGGGAGACAGCGAGGGAGACAGCGAGGGAGACAGCGAGGGAGACAGCGAGGGAGACTGCTAGGGAGACAGCGAGGGAGACAGCGAGGGAGACAGCGAGAGAAACTGCGAGGAAGACAGCGAGAGAGACTGCGGGAGAGACTGCGGGAGAGACTGCGGGAGAGACTGCGGGAGAGACTGCGGGAGAGACGGCGAGGAAGACTGTGAGGGAGACTGCGAGGGAGAGAGCGAGGGACTCGGCGAGGGAGACAGCGAGGGAGACAGCGAGGGAGACAGCGAGGGAGACAGCGAGGGAGACAGCGAGGGAGACAGCGAGGGAGACAGCGAGGGAGACTGCGAGGGAGACAGCGAGAGAGACTGCGAGGGAGACAGCGTGGGAGACAGCGAGGGAGACAGCGAGGGAGACAGCGAGAGAGACTGCGAGAAGGACTGCGAGAAGGACTGCGAGAAGGACTGCGAGAGAGACAGCGAGAGCGACTGCGAGAGAGACTGCGAGGGAGACAGCGAGAGAGACTGCGAGAGAGACTGCGAGAGGGACTGCGAGAGGGACTGCGAGAGGGACTGCGAGAGGGACTGCGAGAGGGACAGCGAGGGAGAAAGCGAGGCAGAAAGCGTGAGAGACTGTGTGGGAGACTGCAAGGGAGACAGCGAGAGAGACAGCGAGGGAGACTGCGAGAGAGACTGCGAGAGAGACAGCGAGAGAGACAGCGAGAGAGACAGCGAGAGAGACAGCGAGAGAGACAGCGAGAGAGACAGCGAGAGAGACTGCGAGAGGGACAGCGAGAGAGACTGCGAGAGGGACTGCGAGAGGGACTGCGAGAGGGACTGCGAGAGGGACTGCGAGAGGGACAGCGAGGGAGAAAGCGAGGCAGAAAGCGTGAGAGACTGTGTGGGAGACTGCAAGGGAGACAGCGAGAGAGACTGTGAGGGAGACAGCGAGGGAGACTGCGAGAGTGACTGCGAGAGAGACTGCGAGAGAGACTGCGAGAGAGACTGCGAGAGAGACTGCGAGAGAGACTGCGAGGGAGACTGCGAGGGAGACTGCGAGGGAGACTGCGAGGGAGACAGCGAGAGAGACTGCGAGAGGGACAGCGAGAGGGACAGCGAGAGAGACTGCGAGAGGGACTGCGAGAGGGACTGCGAGAGGGACTGCGAGAGGGACAGCGAGGGAGAAAGCGAGGCAGAAAGCGTGAGAGACTGTGTGGGAGACTGCAAGGGAGACAGCGAGAGAGACTGTGAGGGAGACAGCGAGGGAGACTGCGAGAGAGACTGCGAGAGAGACTGCGAGAGAGACTGCGAGAGAGACTGCGAGAGAGACTGCGAGGGAGACTGCGAGGGAGACTGCGAGGGAGACAGCGAGGGAGACAGCGAGGGAGACAGCGAGGGAGACAGCGAGGGAGACAGCGAGGGAGACAGCGAGGGAGACTGCGAGGGAGACTGCGAGAGAGACAGTGAGGGAGAGAGCGAGAGAGACTGCGAGGGAGACAGCGAGAGAGACAGCGAGAGAGACAGCGAGAGAGACTGTGAGAGAGACTGTGAGAGAGACTGCGAGAGAGACTGCGAGAGATACAGCGAGGGATAGAGCGAGTGAGACAGCGAGGGAGACAGCGAGAGTACATTGAGGGAGACGGCCAGGGAGACGGCCAGGGAGACGGCCAGGGAGACGACGAGGGAGACAGCGAGGGAGACAGCGAGGGAGACAGCGAGGGAGGCAGCGACAGAGACTGCGACAGAGACAGCGACAGAGACAGCGACAGAGACAGCGAGGGAGACAGTGAGAGAGACTGCGATGGAGATAGCGAGAGAGACAGCTGGGGATACAGAGAGAGTGACTGCAAGGGAATCGGCGAGGGAGACGGCGAGGGAGACAGCGAGGGAGACAGCGAGGGACACAGCGAGGGAGACAGCGAGGGAGACAGCGAGGGAAACAGCGAGGGAGACAGCGAGGGAGACAGCGAGGGAGACAGCTAGGGAGACAGCGAGGGAGAAAGCGAGGGAGATAGCGAGAGAGACTGCGAGAGAGAGCGCGTGAGACAGCGTGGGAGACAGCGAGAGACACAGCGAGGGAGACAGCGAGAGAGACTGCAAGAGAGACTGCAAGGGAGACAGCGAGAGAGACAGCGAGAGAGACAGCGAGAGAGACAGCGAGAGAGACAGCGAGAGAGACAGCGAGGGAGAAAGCGATGGAGACAGCGAGAGAGACAGCGAGTGAGACAGCGAGGGAGACAGCGAGGGAGACAGCGAGGGAGACAGCGAGGGAGACAGCGAGGGAGACAGCGAGGGAGACAGCGAGGGAGACAGCGAGGGAGACAGCGAGGGAGACAGCGAGGGAGACAGCGCTGCAGACAGCGAGAGAGACTGCGAGGGAGAAAGCGAGAGCGACTTCGAGAGAGACTGCGAGGGAAACAGCGAGAGAGACTGTGAGGGAGACAGCGAGAGAGACTGCGAGGGAGACTGCGAGGGAGACTGCGAGGGAGACTGCGAGGGAGACTGCGAGGGAGACTGCGAGAGTGACTGCGAGAGTGACTGCGAGGGAGACTGCGAGGGAGACTGCGAGGGAGACTGCGAGAGAGACTGCGAGGGAGACAGCGAGAGAGACTGCGAGAGGGACAGCGAGAGAGACTGCGAGAGGGACTGCGAGAGGGACTGCGAGAGGGACAGCGAGGGAGAAAGCGAGGCAGAAAGCGTGAGAGACTGTGTGGGAGACTGCAAGGGAGACAGCGAGGGAGACTGTGAGGGAGACAGCGAGGGAGACTGCGAGAGAGACTGCGAGAGAGACTGCGAGAGAGACTGCGAGAGAGACTGCGAGAGAGACTGCGAGAGAGACTGCGAGGGAGACTGCGAGGGAGACTGCGAGGGAGACAGCGAGGGAGACTGCGAGGGAGACTGCGAGAGAGACAGTGAGGGAGAGAGCGAGAGAGACTGCGAGGGAGACAGCGAGAGAGACAGCGAGAGAGACAGCGAGAGAGACAGCGAGAGAGACTGTGAGAGAGACTGCGAGAGATACAGCGAGGGATAGAGCGAGTGAGACAGCGAGGGAGACAGCGACAGAGACAGCGACAGAGACAGCGACAGAGACAGCGACAGAGACAGCGACAGAGACAGCGACAGAGACAGCGACAGAGACAGTGAGAGAGACTGCGATGGAGATAGCGAGAGAGACAGCTGGGGATACAGAGAGAGTGACTGCAAGGGAGACGGCGAGGGAGACAAGCGAGGGAGACAGCGAGGGACACAGCGAGGGAGACAGCGAGGGAAACAGCGAGGGAAACAGCGAGGGACACAGCGAGGGACACAGCGAGGGACACAGCGAGGGACACAGCGAGGGACACAGCGAGGGAGACAGCGAGGGAGACAGCGAGGGAGACAGCGAGGGAGACAGCGAGAGAGACAGCGAGAGAGACTGCGAGAGAGAGCGCGTGAGACAGCGTGGGAGACAGCGAGAGACACAGCGAGGGAGACAGCGAGAGAGACTGCAAGAGAGACTGCAAGGGAGACAGCGAGAGAGACAGCGAGAGAGACAGCGAGAGAGACAGCGAGAGAGACAGCGAGAGAGACAGCGAGGGAGACAGCGAGAGAGACAGCGAGAGAGACAGCTTGGGAGACAGCGAGGGAGACAGCGAGGGAGACAGCGAGGGAGACAGCGAGGGAGACAGCGAGGGAGACAGCGAGGGAGACAGCGAGGGAGACAGCGCTGCAGACAGCGAGAGAGACTGCGAGGGAGAAAGCGAGAGCGACTTCGAGAGAGACTGCGAGGGAAACAGCGAGAGAGACTGTGAGGGAAACAGCGAGGGAGACAGCGAGAGAGACTGCGAGGGAGACTGCGAGGGAGACTGCGAGGGAGACTGCGAGGGAGACTGCGAGGGAGACTGCGAGGGAGACTGCGAGAGTGACTGCGAGAGAGACTGCGAGGGAGACTGCGAGGGAGACTGCGAGGGAGACTGCGAGGGAGACTGCGAGGGAGACTGCGAGGGAGACTGCGAGGGAGACTGCGAGGGAGACTGCGAGAGAGACTGCGAGAGAGACTGCGAGAGAGACTGCGAGAGAGACAGCGACAGCGACAGCGACAGCGACAGCGACAGCGACAGCGACAGCGACAGCGACAGCGACAGAGACAGAGACAGAGACAGAGACAGAGACAGAGACAGAGACAGAGACAGAGACAGAGACAGAGACAGAGACAGAGACAGAGACAGCGACAGCGACAGCGACAGCGACAGCGACAGCGACAGAGACAGAGACAGAGACAGAGACAGAGACAGAGACAGCGACAGCGACAGCGACAGCGACAGAGACAGAGACAGAGACAGAGACAGAGACAGAGACAGAGACAGCGACAGCGACAGCGACAGCGACAGCGACAGCGACAGAGACAGAGACAGAGACAGAGACAGAGACAGCGACAGAGACAGAGACAGAGACAGAGACAGAGACAGAGACAGCGACAGAGACAGAGACAGAGACAGAGACAGAGACAGAGACAGAGACAGCGACAGAGACAGAGACAGAGACAGAGACAGAGACAGAGACAGAGACAGAGACAGAGACAGCGACAGCGACAGAGACAGAGACAGAGACAGAGACAGAGACAGAGACAGAGACAGAGACAGCGACAGCGACAGCGACAGCGACAGCGACAGCGACAGCGACAGCGACAGAGACAGAGACAGAGACAGCGACAGAGACAGAGACAGAGACAGAGACAGAGACAGAGACAGCGACAGAGACAGAGACAGAGACAGAGACAGAGACAGAGACAGAGACAGCGACAGAGACAGAGACAGAGACAGAGACAGAGACAGAGACAGAGACAGAGACAGAGACAGCGACAGCGACAGAGACAGAGACAGAGACAGAGACAGAGACAGAGACAGCGACAGAGACAGAGACAGAGACAGCGACAGAGACAGCGACAGAGACAGAGACAGCGACAGCGACAGAGACAGAGACAGAGACAGCGACAGAGACAGAGACAGAGACAGAGACAGAGACAGAGACAGCGACAGAGACAGAGACAGCGACAGAGACAGAGACAGAGACAGCGACAGAGACAGCGACAGAGACAGAGACAGAGACAGCGACAGAGACAGAGACAGAGACAGAGACAGCGACAGAGACAGAGACAGAGACAGAGACAGAGACAGAGACAGTGAGAGAGACTGCTATGGAGATAGCGAGAGAAACAGCCGGGGATAGAGAGAGAGTGACTGCGAGGGAGACGGCGAGGGAGACGGCGAGGGAGACGGCGAGGGAGACGGCGAGGGAGACGGCGAGGGAGACGGCGAGGGAGACAGCGAGGGAGACAGCGAGGGAGACAGCGAGGGAGACAGCGAGGGAGACAGCGAGGGAGACTGCGAGAGAGGGCGCGTGAGACAGCGAGGGAGAGAGCGAGAGACACAGCGAGGGAGACAGCGAGAGAGACTGCAAGGGAGACAGCGAGAGAGACGGCGAGAGAGGCAGCGAGAGAGACAGCGAGAGAGACAGCGAGAGAGACAGCGAGAGAGACAGCGAGAGAGACAGCGAGAGAGACAGCGAGAGAGACAGCGAGAGGGACAGCGAGGGAGAAAGCGAGGGAGAAAGCGAGGCAGAAAGCGTGAGAGACTGTGTGGGAGACTGCAAGGGAGACAGCGAGAGAGACTGCGAGGGAGACTGCGAGAGAGACTGCGAGAGAGACTGCGAGAGAGACTGCGAGAGAGACTGCGAGAGAGACTGCGAGAGAGACTGCGAGGGAGACTGCGAGGGAGACTGCGAGGGAGACAGCGAGGGAGACAGCGAGGGAGACAGCGAGGGAGACTGCGAGGGAGAGAGCGAGAGAGACTGCGAGGGAGACAGCGAGAGAGCCAGTGAGAGAGACAGCGAGAGAGACAGCGAGAGAGACTGTGAGAGAGACTGCGAGAGAGACTGCGAGAGATACAGCGAGGGATAGAGCGAGTGAGACAGCGAAGGAGATTGAGGGAGACGGCCAGGGAGACGGCCAGGGAGACGGCCAGGGAGACGGCCAGGGAGACGGCCAGGGAGACGGCCAGGGAGACGGCCAGGGAGACAGCGAGGGAGACAGCGAGGGAGACAGCAACAGAGACAGCGACAGAGACAGCGACAGAGACAGCGACAGAGACAGCGACAGAGACAGCGACAGAGACAGCGACAGAGACAGTGAGAGAGACTGCGTTGGAGATAGCGAGAGAGACAGCTGGGGATACAGAGAGAGTGACTGCAAGGGAATCGGCGAGGGAGACGGCGAGGGAGACAGCGAGGGACACAGCGAGGGACACAGCGAGGGACACAGCGAGGGACACAGCGAGGGACACAGCGAGGGACACAGCGAGGGACACAGCGATGGAGACAGCGAGGGAGACAGCGAGGGAGACAGCGAGGGAGACAGCGAGAGAGACTGCGAGAGAGAGCGCGTGAGACAGCGTGGGAGACAGCGAGATACACAGCGAGGGAGACAGCGAGAGAGACTGCAAGAGAGACTGCAAGGGAGACAGCGAGAGAGACAGCGAGAGAGACAGCGAGAGAGACAGTGAGAGAGACAGCGAGGGAGAAAGCGATGGAGACAGCGAGAGAGACAGCGAGGGAGACAGCGAGGGAGACAGCGAGGGAGACAGCGAGGGAGACAGCGAGGGAGACAGCGAGGGAGACAGCGAGGGAGACAGCGCTGCAGACAGCGAGAGAGACTGCGAGGGAGAAAGCGAGAGCGACTTCGAGAGAGACTGCGAGGGAAACAGCGAGAGAGACTGTGAGGGAAACAGCGAGAGAGACTGCGAGGGAGACTGCGAGGGAGACTGCGAGGGAGACTGCGAGGGAGACTGCGAGGGAGACTGCGAGGGAGACTGCGAGAGTGACTGCGAGGGTGACTGCGAGAGTGACTGCGAGAGAGACTGCGAGGGAGACTGCGAGGGAGACTGCGAGGGAGACTGCGAGAGAGACAGCGAGAGAGACTGCGAGAGGGACAGCGAGAGAGACTGCGAGAGGGACTGCGAGAGGGACTGCGAGAGAGACAGCGAGGGAGAAAGCGAGGCAGAAAGCGTGAGAGACTGTGTGGGAGACTGCAAGGGAGACAGCGAGAGAGACAGCGAGGGAGACTGCGAGAGAGACTGCGAGAGAGACTGCGAGAGAGACTGCGAGAGAGACTGCGAGAGAGACTGCGAGAGAGACTGCGAGAGAGGGCGCGTGAGACAGCGAGGGAGAGAGCGAGAGACACAGCGAGGGAGACAGCGAGAGAGACTGCAAGAGAGACTGCAAGAGAGACTGCAAGGGAGACAGCGACAGAGACAGCGACAGAGACAGCGACAGAGACAGCGACAGAGACAGAGACAGAGACAGAGACAGAGACAGCGACAGAGACAGAGACAGAGACAGCGACAGAGACAGCGACAGAGACAGCGACAGAGACAGCGACAGAGACAGCGACAGAGACAGCGACAGAGACAGAGACAGTGAGAGAGACTGCTATGGAGATAGCGAGAGAGACAGCCGGGGATACAGAGAGAGTGACTGCGAGGGAGACGGCGAGGGAGACGGCGAGGGAGACGGCGAGGGAGACGGCGAGGGAGACAGCGAGGGAGACAGCGAGAGAGACAGCGAGAGAGACTGCGAGAGAGACTGCGAGAGAGACTGCGAGAGAGACTGCGAGAGAAGGCGCGTGAGACAGCGAGGGAGAGAGCGAGAGACACAGCGAGGGAGACAGCAAGAGAGACTGCAAGAGAGACTGCAAGGGAGACGGCGAGAGAGACGGCGAGAGAGGCGGCGAGAGAGGCAGCGAGAGAGACAGCGAGAGAGACAGCGAGAGAGACAGCGAGAGAGACAGCGAGAGAGACAGCGAGAGAGACAGCGAGAGAGACAGCGAGAGAGACAGCGAGAGAGACAGCGAGAGAGACAGCGAGGGAGAAAGCGAGCGAGAAAGCGATGGAGAAAGCGATGGAGACAGCGAGAGAGACAGCGAGAGAGACAGCGAGAGAGACAGCGAGAGAGACTGCGTGGGAGACAGCGAGGGAGACAGCGAGGGAGACAGCGAGGGAGACAGCGAGGGAGACAGCGAGGGAGACAGCGCTGGAGACAGCGAGAGAGACTGCGAGAAGGACTGCGAGAGAGACAGCGAGGGAGAAAGCGAGCGCGACTTCGAGAGAGACTGCGAGGGAGACAGCGAGAGAGACTGCGAGGGAGACTGCGAGGGAGACTGCGAGGGAGACTGCGAGGGAGACTGCGAGGGAGACTGCGAGGGAGACTGCGAGGGAGACTGCGAGGGAGACTGCGAGGGAGACTGCAAGGGAGACAGCGAGGGAGACAGCGAGAGAGACTGCGAGAAGGACTGCGAGAAGGACTGCGAGAGAGACAGCGAGGGAGAAAGTGAGAGCGACTGCGAGAGAGACTGCGAGGGAGACTGCGAGGGAGACTGCGAGGGAGACTGCGAGGGAGACTGCGAGGGAGACTGCGAAAGAGACTGTGAGGGAAACAGCGAGGGAGACAGCGGAAGAGACTGCGAGGGAGACTGCGAGGCAGACTGCGAGGGAGACAGCGAGAGAGACAGCGAGAGAGACAGCGAGAGAGACAGCGAGAGAGACAGCGAGAGAGACAGCGAGAGAGACAGCGAGAGAGACAGCGAGAGAGACTGCAAAGGAGACTGCGAGAGAGACTGCAAAGGAGACTGCGAGAGAGACTGCGAGAGAGACTGCGAGGGAGACAGCGAGAGAGACTGCGAGAGGGACAGCGAGAGAGACTGCGAGAGGGACAGCGAGAGAGACTGTGAGAGAGACTGTGAGAGAGACTGCGAGAGAGACTGCGAGAGAGACTGCGAGAGAGACTGCGAGAGAGACTGCGAGGGAGACTGCGAGGGAGACTGCGAGGGAGACTGCGAGGGAGACTGCGAGAGAGATGGCGAGAGAGACGGCGAGAGAGACTGCGAGAGAGACAGTGAGGGAGAGAGCGAGAGAGACTGCGAGGGAGACAGCGAGAGAGACAGCGAGAGAGACTGTGAGAGAGACTGCGAGAGAGACTGCGAGAGATACAGCGATGGACAGAGCGAGTGAGACAGTGAGGGAGACAGCGAGAGTACATTGAGAGAGACAGCGAGAGAGACAGCGAGAGAGACTGCGAGGGAGACGGCGAGGGAGACGGCGAGGGAGACGGCGAGGGAGACGGCGAGGGAGACGGCGAGGGAGACGGCGAGGGAGACGGCGAGGGAGACGGCGAGGGAGACAGCGAGGGAGATAGCGAGGGAGACAGCGACAGAGACAGCGACAGAGACAGCGACAGAGACAGCGAGGGAGACAGTGAGAGAGACTGCTATGGAGATAGCGTAAGAGACAGCGAGGGAGACAGTGAGAGAGACTGCTATGGAGATAGCGTAAGAGACAGCCCGGGATACAGAGAGAGTGACTGCAAGGGAGACAGCGAGGGAGACAGCGAGGGAGACTGCGAGGGAGGCAGCGAGGGACACAGCGAGGGACACAGCGAGGGACACAGCGAGAGAGACAGCGAGAGAGACTGCGAGAGAGTGCGCGTGAGACAGCGAGGGAGACAGCGAGGGAGAGAGCGAGGGAGACAGCGAGGGAGACTGCGAGGGAGACTGCGAGGGAGACTGCGAGGGAGACTGCGAGGGAGACTGCGAGGGAGACTGCGAGGGAGACTGCGAGGGAGACTGCGAGAGACACTGCGAGAGAGAATGTGAGGGTGACAGCGCTGGAGACAGCGAGAGAGACGGCGAGAGAGACGGCGAGAGAGAGAGCGAGAGAGAGAGCGAGAGCGAGAGAGAGAGCGAGAGAGAGAGCGAGGGAGAGAGCGAGGGAGAGAGCGAGGGAGAGAGCGAGGGAGAGAGCGAGGGAGACAGCGAGGGAGAGAGCGAGAGACACAGCGAGGGGGACAGCGAGAGAGACTGCAAGAGAGACTGCAAGGGAGACAGCGAGAGAGACAGCGAGGGAGAAAGCGATGGAGACAGCGAGAGAGACAGCGAGAGAGACAGCGAGAGAGACAGCGAGAGAGACAGCGTGGGAGACAGCGAGGGAGACAGCGAGGGAGACAGCGAGGGAGACAGCGAGGGAGACTGCGAGGGAGACAGCGAGGGAGACAGCGAGGGAGACAGCGAGGGAGACTGCGAGGGAGACTGCGAGGGAGACTGCGAGGGAGACTGCGAGGGAGACTGCGAGAGGGACAGCGAGAGGGACAGCGAGAGGGACAGCGAGAGAGACTGCGAGAGAGACTGCAAAGGAGACTGCGAGAGAGATGGAGAGAGAGACGGCGAGAGAGATGGAGAGAGAGACGGCGAGAGAGACGGCGAGAGAGACGGCGAGAGAGACGGCGAGAGAGAATGTGAGGGTGACAGCGCTGGAGACAGCGAGAGAGACTGCGAGAAGGACTGCGAGAGAGAAAGCGAGCGAGACAGCGAGAGAGACTGCGAGAGAGAAAGCGAGAGCGACTTCGAGAGAGACTGCGAGGGAGACAGCGAGAGAGACAGCGAGAGAGACAGCGAGAGAGAAAGCGAGGGAGACAGCGAGAGAGACTGCGAGAGAGACTGCGAGGGAGACTGCGAGGGAGACTGCGAGGGAGACTGCAAGGGAGACTGCAAGGGAGACTGCAAGGGAGACAGCGAGGGAGACAGCGAGAGAGACTGCGAGAAGGACTGCGAGAAGGACTGCGAGAGAGACAGCGAGGGAGAAAGTGAGAGCGACTGCGAGAGAGACTGCGAGGGAGACTGCGAGGGAGACTGCGAGGGAGACTGCGAGGGAGACTGCGAGGGAGACTGCGAGGGAGACTGCGAGGGAGACTGCGAAAGAGACTGTGAGGGAAACAGCGAGGGAGACAGCGGAAGAGACTGCGAGGGAGACTGCGAGGCAGACTGCGAGGGAGACTGCGAGAGAGACAGCGAGAGAGACAGCGAGAGAGACAGCGAGAGAGACAGCGAGAGAGACAGCGAGAGAGACTGCAAAGGAGACTGCAAAGGAGACTGCGAGAGAGACTGCAAAGGAGACTGCGAGGCAGACTGCGAGGGAGACTGCGAGAGAGACAGCGAGAGAGACAGCGAGAGAGACAGCGAGAGAGACAGCGAGAGAGACAGCGAGAGAGACTGCAAAGGAGACTGCAAAGGAGACTGCGAGAGAGACTGCAAAGGAGACTGCGAGAGAGACTGCGAGGGAGACAGCGAGAGAGACTGCGAGAGGGACAGCGAGAGAGACTGCGAGAGGGACAGCGAGAGAGACTGTGAGAGAGACTGTGAGAGAGACTGCGAGAGAGACTGCGAGAGAGACTGCGAGAGAGACTGCGAGAGAGACTGCGAGAGAGACTGCGAGAGAGACTGCGAGGGAGACTGCGAGGGAGACAGCGAGGGAGACTGCGAGAGAGACGGCGAGAGAGACGGCGAGAGAGACTGCGAGAGAGACAGTGAGGGAGAGAGCGAGAGAGACTGCGAGGGAGACAGCGAGAGAGACAGCGAGAGAGACTGTGAGAGAGACTGCGAGAGAGACTGCGAGAGAGACTGCGAGAGATACAGCGATGGACAGAGCGAGTGAGACAGTGAGGGAGACAGCGAGAGTACATTGAGAGAGACTGCGAGAGAGACTGCGAGGGAGACGGCGAGGGAGACGGCGAGGGAGACGGCGAGGGAGACGGCGAGGGAGACGGCGAGGGAGACGGCGAGGGAGACGGCGAGGGAGACGGCGAGGGAGACGGCGAGGGAGACGGCGAGGGAGACAGCGAGGGAGATAGCGAGGGAGACAGCGACAGAGACAGCGACAGAGACAGCGACAGAGACAGCGACAGAGACAGCGAGGGAGACAGTGAGAGAGACTGCTATGGAGATAGCGAGCGAGACAGCGAGAGAGACTGCGAGAGAGAAAGCGAGAGCGACTTCGAGAGAGACTGCGAGGGAGACAGCGAGAGAGACAGCGAGAGAGACAGCGAGAGAGAAAGCGAGGGAGACAGCGAGAGAGACTGCGAGAGAGACTGCGAGGGAGACTGCGAGGGAGACTGCGAGGGAGACTGCAAGGGAGACTGCGAGGGAGACTGCGAGGGAGACTGCGAGGGAGACTGCGAGGGAGACTGCGAGGGAGACTGCGAGAGAGACTGCGAGAGGGACAGCGAGAGAGACTGCGAGAGAGACTGCAAAGGAGACTGCGAGAGAGATGGAGAGAGAGACGGCGAGAGAGATGGAGAGAGAGACGGCGAGAGAGACGGCGAGAGAGACGGCGAGAGAGAATGTGAGGGTGACAGCGCTGGAGACAGCGAGAGAGACTGTGAGAGATACAGCGAGGGATAGAGCGAGTGAGACAGCGAGGGAGACAGCGAGAGTACATTGAGAGAGACAGCGAGAGAGACTGCGAGAGAGACGGCCAGGGAGACGGCCAGGGAGACGGCCAGGGAGACGGCCAGGGAGACGACCAGGGAGACGGCCAGGGAGACGGCCAGGGAGACGGCCAGGGAGACAGCGAGGGAGACAGCGAGGGAGACAGCGACAGAGACAGCGACAGAGACAGCGACAGAGACAGCGACAGAGACAGCGACAGAGACAGCGACAGAGACAGCGACAGAGACGGAGACAGCGAGGGAGACAGCGAGGGAGACAGCGAGGGAGACAGCGAGGGAGACAGCGAGGGAGACAGCGAGGGAGACAGCGAGGGAGACAGCGAGGGACACAGCGAGAGAGACAGCCGGGGATACAGAGAGAGTGACTGCAAGGGAGACGGCGAGGGAGACGACGAGGGAGACAGCGAGGGAGACAGCGAGGGAGACAGCGAGGGAGACAGCGAGGGAGACAGCGAGGTAGACTGCGATAGAGACTGCGAGAGAGACTGCGAGGGAGACTGCGAGGGAGACTGCGAGGGAGACTGCGAGGGAGACTGCGAGGGAGGCAGCGAGGGAGACAGCGAGGGAGACACGAGGGAGACACGAGGGAGACACGAGGGAGACACGAGGGTGACAGCGAGGGAGACAGCGAGGGAGACACGAGGGAGACTGCGAGGGAGACAGCGAGGGACACAGCGAGGGAGACAGCGAGGGAGACAGCGAGGGACACAGCGAGAGAGACAGCGAGGGACACAGCGAGGGACACAGCGAGGGACACAGCGAGGGACACAGCGAGAGAGACAGCGAGAGAGACAGCGAGAGAGAGCGCGTGAGACAGCGAGGGAGACAGCGAGAGACACAGCGAGGGGGACAGCGAGA
Organism: Heterodontus francisci; assembly: GCF_036365525.1. Classification (NCBI taxonomy): domain Eukaryota; kingdom Metazoa; phylum Chordata; class Chondrichthyes; order Heterodontiformes; family Heterodontidae; genus Heterodontus; species Heterodontus francisci. The sequence goes on from NW_027140117.1 coordinate 390,872, forward strand.
GAGACTGCAAGAGAGACTGCAAGGGAGACAGCGAGGGAGAAAGCGATGGAGACAGCGAGAGAGACTGCGTGGGAGACAGCGAGGGAGACAGCGAGGGAGACAGCGAGAGAGACTGCTAGGGAGACAGCGAGGGAGGCAGCGAGGGAGACAGCGAGGGAGACAGCGAGGGAGACAGCGAGGAAGACAGCGAGGGAGACAGCGAGGGAGACAGCGAGAGAAACTGCGAGGAAGACAGCGAGAGAGACTGCGGGAGAGACTGCGGGAGAGACTGCGGGAGAGACTGCGGGAGAGACGGCGAGGAAGACTGCGAGGGAGACTGCGAGGGAGACAGCGAGGGAGACAGCGAGAGAGACTGCGAGGGAGACAGCGAGAGAGACTGCGAGGGAGACAGCGAGAGAGACTGCGAGGGAGACAGCGAGGGAGACAGCGAGGGAGACAGCGAGAGAGACAGCGAGAGAGACTGCGAGAGAGACTACGAGAAGGACTGCGAGAAGGACTGCGAGAAGGACTGCGAGAAGGACTGCGAGAGAGACAGCGAGAGAGACAGCGAGAGCGACTGTGAGAGAGACTGCGAGGGAGACAGCGAAAGAGACTGTGAGGGAAACAGCGAGGGAGACAGCGAAAGAGACAGCGAAAGAGACTGCGAAAGAGACTGCGAGAGAGACGGCGAGAGAGACGGCGAGAGAGACGGCGAGAGAGACGGCGAGAGAGACGGCGAGAGAGACGGCGAGAGAGGCAGCGAGAGAGACAGCGAGAGAGACAGCGAGAGAGACAGCGAGAGAGACAGCGAGAGAGACAGCGAGAGAGACAGCGAGAGAGACAGCGAGAGAGACAGCGAGGGAGAAAGCGAGGGAGAAAGCGAGGGAGAAAGCGATGGAGAAAGCGATGGAGACAGCGAGAGAGACAGCGAGAGAGACTGCGTGGGAGACAGCGAGGGAGACAGCGAGGGAGACAGCGAGGGAGACAGCGAGGGAGACAGCGAGGGAGACAGCGAGGGAGACAGCGAGGGAGACAGCGAGGGAGACAGCGAGGGAGAAAGCGAGCGCGACTTCGAGAGAGACTGCGAGGGAGACAGCGAGGGAGACTGCGAGGGAGACTGCGAGGGAGACTGCGAGGGAGACTGCGAGGGAGACTGCGAGGGAGACTGCGAGGGAGACTGCGAGGGAGACTGCGAGGGAGACTGCGAGGGAGACAGAGAGGGAGACTGCGAGAAGGACTGCGAGAAGGACTGCGAGAAGGACTGCGAGAGAGACAGCGAGGGAGAAAGTGAGAGCGACTGCGAGAGAGACTGCGAGGGAGACTGCGAGGGAGACTGCGAGGGAGACTGCGAGGGAGACTGCGAAAGAGACTGTGAGGGGAACAGCGAGGGAGACAGCGGAAGAGACTGCGAGGGAGACTGCGAGGCAGACTGCGAGGGAGACTGCAAGAGAGACAGCGAGAGAGACAGCGAGAGAGACAGCGAGAGAGACAGCGAGAGAGACAGCGAGAGAGACAGCGAGAGAGACAGCGAGAGAGACTGCAAAGGAGACTGCGAGAGAGACTGCGAGCGAGACAGCGAGAGAGACTGCGAGAGGGACAGCGAGAGAGACTGCGAGAGGGACAGCGAGAGAGACTGCGAGAGGGACAGCGAGAGAGACTGCGAGGGAGACAGCGAGAGAGACTGCGAGATGGACAGCGAGAGAGACTGCGAGAGGGACAGCGAGAGAGATGCGAGAGGGACAGCGAGAGAGACTGTGAGAGAGACTGTGAGAGAGACTGCGAGAGAGACTGCGAGAGAGACTGCGAGAGAGACTGCGAGAGAGACTGCGAGAGAGACTGCGAGGGAGACTGCGAGGGAGACTGCGAGGGAGACTGCGAGGGAGACTGCGAGGGAGACTGCGAGAGAGATGGCGAGAGAGACGGCGAGAGAGACTGCGAGAGAGACAGTGAGGGAGAGAGCGAGAGAGACTGCGAGGGAGACAGCGAGAGAGACAGCGAGAGAGACTGTGAGAGAGACTGCGAGAGAGACTGCGAGAGATACAGCGATGGATAGAGCGAGTGAGACAGTGAGAGAGACAGCGAGAGTACATTGAGAGAGACAGCGAGAGAGACTGCGAGAGAGACGGCGAGGGAGACGGCGAGGGAGACGGCGAGGGAGACGGCGAGGGAGACGGCGAGGGAGACAGCGACGGAGACAGCGAGGGAGATAGCGAGGGAGACAGCGACAGAGACAGCGACAGAGACAGCGAGGGAGACAGTGAGAGAGACTGCTATGGAGATAGCGTAAGAGACAGCCCGGGATACAGAGAGAGTGACTGCAAGGGAGAGGGCGAGGGAGACAGTGAGGGAGACAGCGAGGGAGACTGCGAGGGAGGCAGCGAGGGACACAGCGAGGGACACAGCGAGGGACACAGCGAGAGAGACAGCGAGAGAGACAGCGAGAGAGACTGCGAGAGATTGCGCGTGAGACAGCGAGGGAGACAGCGAGGGAGAGAGCGAGGGAGAGAGCGAGAGACACAGCGAGGGGGACAGCGAGAGAGACTGCAAGAGAGACTGCAAGGGAGACAGCGAGAGAGACAGCGAGGGAGAAAGCGATGGAGACAGCGAGAGAGACTGCGTGGGAGACAGCGAGGGAGACAGCGAGGGAGACAGCGAGGGAGACTGCGAGGGAGACTGCGAGGGAGACTGCGAGGGAGACTGCGAGGGAGACTGCGAGGGAGACTGCGAGGGAGACTGCGAGGGAGACTGCGAGGGAGACTGCGAGGGAGACTGCGAGGGAGACAGTGAGAGACACTGCGAGAGAGAATGTGAGGGTGACAGCGCTGGAGACAGCGAGAGAGACGGCGAGAGAGAGAGCGAGAGAAAGAGCGAGAGAGAGAGCGAGAGAGAGAGCGAGAGAGAGAGCGAGGGAGACAGCGAGGGAGAGAGCGAGAGACACAGCGAGGGGGACAGCGAGAGAGACTGCAAGAGAGACTGCAAGGGAGACAGCGAGAGAGACAGCGAGGGAGAAAGCGAGGGAGACAGCGAGAGAGACAGCGAGAGAGACAGCGAGAGAGACAGCGAGAGAGACAGCGTGGGAGACAGCGAGGGAGACAGCGAGGGAGACAGCGAGGGAGACAGCGAGGGAGACTGCGAGGGAGACTGCGAGGGAGACTGCGAGGGAGACTGCGAGGGAGACAGCGAGGGAGACTGCGAGGGAGACTGCGAGGGAGACTGCGAGGGAGACTGCGAGGGAGACTGCGAGAGAGACTGCGAGAGGGACAGCGAGAGAGACTGCGAGAGAGACTGCGAGAGAGACTGCGAGAGAGACTGCAAAGGAGACTGCGAGAGAGATGGAGAGAGAGACGGCGAGAGAGACGGAGAGAGAGACGGCGAGAGAGACGGCGAGAGAGACGGCGAGAGAGAATGTGAGGGTGACAGCGCTGGAGACAGCGAGAGAGACTGCGAGAAGGACTGCGAGAGAGAAAGCGAGGGAGACAGCGAGAGAGACTGCGAGAGCGACTTCGAGAGAGACTGCGAGGGAGACAGCGAGAGAGACAGCGAGAGAGACAGCGAGAGAGAAAGCGAGGGAGACAGCGAGAGAGACTGCGAGAGAGACTGCGAGGGAGACTGCGAGGGAGACTGCGAGGGAGACAGCGTGGGAGACAGCGTGGGAGACAGCGAGAGAGACTGCGAGAGGGACAGCGAGAGAGACTGCGAGAGGGACAGCGAGAGAGACTGCGAGAGAGACTGCGAGAGAGACTGCGAGAGAGACTGCGAGAGAGACTGCGAGAGAGACTGCGAGAGAGACTGCGAGAGAGACAGTGAGGGAGAGAGCGAGAGAGACTGCGAGGGAGACAGCGAGAGAGACAGCGAGAGAGACTGTGAGAGATACAGCGAGGGATAGAGCGAGTGAGACAGCGAGGGTGACAGCGAGAGTACATTGAGAGAGACAGCGAGAGAGACTGCGAGAGAGACGGCCAGGGAGACGGCCAGGGAGACGGCCAGGGAGACGGCCAGGGAGACGGCCAGGGAGACGGCCAGGGAGACGGCCAGGGAGACGGCCAGGGAGACGGCCAGGGAGACGGCGAGGGAGACAGCGAGGGAGACAGCGACAGAGACAGCGACAGAGACAGCGACAGAGACAGCGACAGAGACAGCGACAGAGACAGCGACAGAGACGGAGACAGCGAGGGAGACAGCGAGGGAGACAGCGAGGGAGACAGCGAGGGAGACAGCGAGGGAGACAGCGAGGGACACAGCGAGAGAGACAGCCGGGGATACAGAGAGAGTGACTGCGAGGGAGACGGCGAGGGAGACGACGAGGGAGACAGCGAGGGAGACAGCGAGGGAGACAGCGAGGGAGACTGCGAGAGAGACTGCGAGAGAGACTGCGAGGGAGACTGCGAGGGAGGCAGCGAGGGAGACAGCGAGGGAGACAGCGAGGGAGACAGCGAGGGAGACAGCGAGGGAGACACGAGGGAGACAGCGAGGGAGACAGCGAGGGAGACAGCGAGGGAGACTGCGAGAGAGACAGCGAGGGACACAGCGAGGGACACAGCGAGGGACACAGCGAGGGACACAGCGAGAGAGACTGCGAGAGAGAGCGCGTGAGACAGCGAGGGAGACAGCGAGGGAGACTGCGAGGGAGACTGCGAGGGAGACTGCGAGGGAGACAGCGAGAGACACAGCGAGGGGGACAGCGAGAGAGACTGCAAGAGAGACTGCGAGGGAGACAGCGAGGGAGAAAGCGATGGAGACAGCGAGAGAGACAGCGAGAGAGACTGCGTGGGAGACAGCGAGGGAGACAGCGAGGGAGACAGCGAGGGAGACTGCGAGGGAGACTGCGAGGGAGACTGCGAGGGAGACTGCGAGGGAGACTGCGAGGGAGACTGCGAGGGAGACTGCGAGGGAGACTGCGAGGGAGACTGCGAGGGAGACAGTGAGAGACACTGCGAGAGAGAATGTGAGGGTGACAGCGCTGGAGACAGCGAGAAAGACTGCGAGAAGGACTGCGAGAAGGACTGCGAGAGAGACAGCGAGGGAGAAAGCGAGAGCGACTTCGAGAGAGACTGCGAGGGAGACAGCGAGAGAGACTGTGAGGGAGACTGCGAGGGAGACTGCGAGGGAGACTGCGAGGGAGACTGCGAGGGAGACTGCGATGGAGACTGCGAGGGAGACAGCGAGAGACACTGCGAGAGAGAATGCGAGGGAGACGGCGATGAAGACGGCGAGGGAGACGGCGAGAGAGAGAGCGAGAGAGAGAGCGAGAGAGAGAGCGAGAGAGAGAGCGAGGGAGACAGCGAGGGAGACAGCGAGGGAGACAGCGAGGGAGACAGCGAGGTAGACAGCGAGAGAGACTTCGAGGGAGACAGCGAGGGAGACAGCGAGGGAGACAGCGAGGGAGACAGCGAGGGAGACAGCGAGGGAGACAGCGACAGAGACAGCGACAGAGACAGCGACAGAGACAGCGACAGAGACGGAGACAGCGAGGGAGACAGCGAGGGAGACAGCGAGGGAGACAGCGAGGGAGACAGCGAGGGAGACAGCGAGGGAGACAGCGAGAGAGACAGCCGGGGATACAGAGAGAGTGACTGCAAGGGAGACGGCGAGGGAGACGACGAGGGAGACAGCGAGGGAGACAGCGAGGGAGACAGCGAGGGAGACTGCGAGAGAGACTGCGAGAGAGACTGCGAGGGAGACTGCGAGGGAGGCAGCGAGGGAGACAGCGAGGGAGACAGCGAGGGAGACAGCGAGGGAGACAGCGAGGGAGACACGAGGGAGACAGCGAGGGAGACAGCGAGGGAGACAGCGAGGGAGACTGCGAGGGAGACTGCGATGGAGACTGCGAGGGAGACAGCGAGAGACACTGCGAGAGAGAATGCGAGGGAGACGGCGATGAAGACGGCGAGGGAGACGGCGAGAGAGAGAGCGAGAGAGAGAGCGAGAGAGAGAGCGAGAGAGAGAGCGAGGGAGACAGCGAGGGAGACAGCGAGGGAGACAGCGAGGGAGACAGCGAGGTAGACAGCGAGAGAGACTTCGAGGGAGACAGCGAGGGAGACAGCGAGGGAGACAGCGAGGGAGACAGCGAGGGAGACAGCGAGGGAGACAGCGAGGGAGACAGCGAGGGAGACAGCGAGGGAGACTGCTAGGGAGACAGCGAGGGAGACAGCGAGGGAGACAGCGAGAGAAACTGCGAGGAAGACAGCGAGAGAGACTGCGGGAGAGACTGCGGGAGAGACTGCGGGAGAGACTGCGGGAGAGACTGCGGGAGAGACGGCGAGGAAGACTGTGAGGGAGACTGCGAGGGAGAGAGCGAGGGACTCGGCGAGGGAGACAGCGAGGGAGACAGCGAGGGAGACAGCGAGGGAGACAGCGAGGGAGACAGCGAGGGAGACAGCGAGGGAGACTGCGAGGGAGACAGCGAGAGAGACTGCGAGGGAGACAGCGTGGGAGACAGCGAGGGAGACAGCAAGGGAGACAGCGAGAGAGACTGCGAGAAGGACTGCGAGAAGGACTGCGAGAAGGACTGCGAGAGAGACAGCGAGAGCGACTGCGAGAGAGACTGCGAGGGAGACAGCGAGAGAGACTGCGAGAGGGACTGCGAGAGGGACTGCGAGAGGGACTGCGAGAGGGACTGCGAGAGGGACAGCGAGGGAGAAAGCGAGGCAGAAAGCGTGAGAGACTGTGTGGGAGACTGCAAGGGAGACAGCGAGAGAGACTGTGAGGGAGACAGCGAGGGAGACTGCGAGAGAGACTGCGAGAGAGACAGCGAGAGAGACAGCGAGAGAGACAGCGAGAGAGACAGCGAGAGAGACAGCGAGAGAGACTGCGAGAGAGACTGCGAGAGGGACAGCGAGAGAGACTGCGAGAGGGACTGCGAGAGGGACTGCGAGAGGGACTGCGAGAGGGACTGCGAGAGGGACAGCGAGGGAGAAAGCGAGGCAGAAAGCGTGAGAGACTGTGTGGGAGACTGCAAGGGAGACAGCGAGAGAGACTGTGAGGGAGACAGCGAGGGAGACTGCGAGAGTGACTGCGAGAGAGACTGCGAGAGAGACTGCGAGAGAGACTGCGAGAGAGACTGCGAGAGAGACTGCGAGAGAGACTGCGAGGGAGACTGCGAGGGAGACTGCGAGGGAGACAGCGAGAGAGACTGCGAGAGGGACAGCGAGAGGGACAGCGAGAGAGACTGCGAGAGGGACTGCGAGAGGGACTGCGAGAGGGACTGCGAGAGGGACAGCGAGGGAGAAAGCGAGGCAGAAAGCGTGAGAGACTGTGTGGGAGACTGCAAGGGAGACAGCGAGAGAGACTGTGAGGGAGACAGCGAGGGAGACTGCGAGAGAGACTGCGAGAGAGACTGCGAGAGAGACTGCGAGAGAGACTGCGAGAGAGACTGCGAGGGAGACTGCGAGGGAGACTGCGAGGGAGACTGCGAGGGAGACAGCGAGGGAGACAGCGAGGGAGACAGCGAGGGAGACAGCGAGGGAGACAGCGAGGGAGACAGCGAGGGAGACTGCGAGGGAGACTGCGAGGGAGACTGCGAGAGAGACAGTGAGGGAGAGAGCGAGAGAGACTGCGAGGGAGACAGCGAGAGAGACAGCGAGAGAGACAGCGAGAGAGACTGTGAGAGAGACTGCGAGAGAGACTGCGAGAGATACAGCGAGGGATAGAGCGAGTGAGACAGCGAGGGAGACAGCGAGAGTACATTGAGGGAGACGGCCAGGGAGACGGCCAGGGAGACGGCCAGGGAGACGACGAGGGAGACAGCGAGGGAGACAGCGAGGGAGACAGCGAGGGAGGCAGCGACAGAGACTGCGACAGAGACAGCGACAGAGACAGCGACAGAGACAGCGACAGAGACAGCGAGGGAGACAGTGAGAGAGACTGCGATGGAGATAGCGAGAGAGACAGCTGGGGATACAGAGAGAGTGACTGCAAGGGAATCGGCGAGGGAGACGGCGAGGGAGACAGCGAGGGAGACAGCGAGGGACACAGCGAGGGAGACAGCGAGGGAGACAGCGAGGGAAACAGCGAGGGAGACAGCGAGGGAGACAGCGAGGGAGACAGCGAGGGAGACAGCGAGGGAGACAGCGAGGGAGATAGCGAGAGAGACTGCGAGAGAGAGCGCGTGAGACAGCGTGGGAGACAGCGAGAGACACAGCGAGGGAGACAGCGAGAGAGACTGCAAGAGAGACTGCAAGGGAGACAGCGAGAGAGACAGCGAGAGAGACAGCGAGAGAGACAGCGAGAGAGACAGCGAGAGAGACAGCGAGGGAGAAAGCGATGGAGACAGCGAGAGAGACAGCGAGTGAGACAGCGAGTGAGACAGCGAGGGAGACAGCGAGGGAGACAGCGAGGGAGACAGCGAGGGAGACAGCGAGGGAGACAGCGAGGGAGACAGCGAGGGAGACAGCGAGGGAGACAGCGAGGGAGACAGCGAGGGAGACAGCGCTGCAGACAGCGAGAGAGACTGCGAGGGAGAAAGCGAGAGCGACTTCGAGAGAGACTGCGAGGGAAACAGCGAGAGAGACTGTGAGGGAGACAGCGAGAGAGACTGCGAGGGAGACTGCGAGGGAGACTGCGAGGGAGACTGCGAGGGAGACTGCGAGGGAGACTGCGAGAGTGACTGCGAGAGTGACTGCGAGAGTGACTGCGAGAGTGACTGCGAGAGAGACTGCGAGGGAGACAGCGAGAGAGACTGCGAGAGGGACAGCGAGAGAGACTGCGAGAGGGACTGCGAGAGGGACTGCGAGAGGGACAGCGAGGGAGAAAGCGAGGCAGAAAGCGTGAGAGACTGTGTGGGAGACTGCAAGGGAGACAGCGAGGGAGACTGTGAGGGAGACAGCGAGGGAGACTGCGAGAGAGACTGCGAGAGAGACTGCGAGAGAGACTGCGAGAGAGACTGCGAGAGAGACTGCGAGAGAGACTGCGAGAGAGACTGCGAGAGAGACTGCGAGGGAGACTGCGAGGGAGACTGCGAGGGAGACAGCGAGGGAGACTGCGAGGGAGACTGCGAGAGAGACAGTGAGGGAGAGAGCGAGAGAGACTGCGAGGGAGACAGCGAGAGAGACAGCGAGAGAGACAGCGAGAGAGACAGCGAGAGAGACTGTGAGAGAGACTGCGAGAGATACAGCGAGGGATAGAGCGAGTGAGACAGCGAGGGAGACAGCGACAGAGACAGCGACAGAGACAGCGACAGAGACAGCGACAGAGACAGCGACAGAGACAGCGACAGAGACAGTGAGAGAGACTGCGATGGAGATAGCGAGAGAGACAGCTGGGGATACAGAGAGAGTGACTGCAAGGGAGACGGCGAGGGAGACAAGCGAGGGAGACAGCGAGGGACACAGCGAGGGAGACAGCGAGGGAAACAGCGAGGGACACAGCGAGGGACACAGCGAGGGACACAGCGAGGGACACAGCGAGGGACACAGCGAGGGACACAGCGAGGGACACAGCGAGGGAGACAGCGAGGGAGACAGCGAGGGAGACAGCGAGGGAGACAGCGAGGGAGACAGCGAGAGAGACAGCGAGAGAGACTGCGAGAGAGAGCGCGTGAGACAGCGTGGGAGACAGCGAGAGACACAGCGAGGGAGACAGCGAGAGAGACTGCAAGAGAGACTGCAAGGGAGACAGCGAGAGAGACAGCGAGAGAGACAGCGAGAGAGACAGCGAGAGAGACAGCGAGAGAGACAGCGAGGGAGACAGCGAGAGAGACAGCGAGAGAGACAGCTTGGGAGACAGCGAGGGAGACAGCGAGGGAGACAGCGAGGGAGACAGCGAGGGAGACAGCGAGGGAGACAGCGAGGGAGACAGCGAGGGAGACAGCGCTGCAGACAGCGAGAGAGACTGCGAGGGAGAAAGCGAGAGCGACTTCGAGAGAGACTGCGAGGGAAACAGCGAGAGAGACTGTGAGGGAAACAGCGAGGGAGACAGCGAGAGAGACTGCGAGGGAGACTGCGAGGGAGACTGCGAGGGAGACTGCGAGGGAGACTGCGAGGGAGACTGCGAGGGAGACTGCGAGAGTGACTGCGAGAGAGACTGCGAGGGAGACTGCGAGGGAGACTGCGAGGGAGACTGCGAGGGAGACTGCGAGGGAGACTGCGAGGGAGACTGCGAGAGAGACTGCGAGAGAGACTGCGAGAGAGACAGCGAGAGAGACTGTGAGAGAGACTGCGAGAGAGACTGCGAGAGAGACTGCGAGAGATACAGCGAGTGAGACAGCGAGGGAGACAGCGAGGGTACATTGAGAGAGACAGCGAGAGAGACAGCGAGAGAGACTGCGAGAGAGACTGCGAGGGAGACTGCGAGGGAGACTGCGAGGGAGACTGCGAGGGAGACGGCCAGGGAGACGGCCAGGGAGACGGCCAGGGAGACGGCCAGGGAGACGGCCAGGGAGACAGAGACAGCGACAGCGACAGCGACAGCGACAGCGACAGCGACAGCGACAGCGACAGCGACAGCGACAGCGACAGCGACAGCGACAGCGACAGCGACAGCGACAGCGACAGAGACAGAGACAGAGACAGAGACAGAGACAGAGACAGAGACAGAGACAGCGACAGCGACAGCGACAGAGACAGAGACAGAGACAGAGACAGAGACAGAGACAGAGACAGAGACAGAGACAGAGACAGAGACAGAGACAGAGACAGAGACAGCGACAGCGACAGCGACAGAGACAGAGACAGAGACAGAGACAGAGACAGAGACAGAGACAGAGACAGCGACAGCGACAGCGACAGAGACAGAGACAGAGACAGAGACAGAGACAGAGACAGAGACAGAGACAGAGACAGCGACAGCGACAGCGACAGCGACAGCGACAGAGACAGAGACAGAGACAGAGACAGAGACAGAGACAGAGACAGAGACAGCGACAGCGACAGCGACAGCGACAGCGACAGCGACAGAGACAGAGACAGAGACAGCGACAGAGACAGAGACAGAGACAGCGACAGAGACAGAGACAGAGACAGAGACAGAGACAGAGACAGAGACAGCGACAGAGACAGAGACAGAGACAGCGACAGAGACAGCGACAGAGACAGCGACAGAGACAGAGACAGAGACAGAGACAGAGACAGAGACAGCGACAGAGACAGCGACAGAGACAGAGACAGCGACAGAGACAGAGACAGAGACAGCGACAGAGACAGAGACAGAGACAGAGACAGCGACAGAGACAGAGACAGAGACAGAGACAGAGACAGAGACAGAGACAGAGACAGAGACAGAGACAGCGACAGAGACAGAGACAGAGACAGCGACAGCGACAGAGACAGAGACAGAGACAGAGACAGCGACAGAGACAGAGACAGAGACAGCGACAGAGACAGCGACAGAGACAGAGACAGCGACAGCGACAGCGACAGCGACAGCGACAGCGACAGAGACAGCGACAGAGACAGAGACAGAGACAGCGACAGAGACAGAGACAGCGACAGAGACAGAGACAGAGACAGCGACAGAGACAGCGACAGAGACAGCGACAGAGACAGCGACAGAGACAGCGACAGAGACAGAGACAGAGACAGAGACAGCGACAGAGACAGCGACAGAGACAGCGACAGAGACAGAGACAGCGACAGAGACAGAGACAGAGACAGCGACAGAGACAGAGACAGAGACAGAGACAGCGACAGAGACAGAGACAGAGACAGCGACAGAGACAGAGACAGAGACAGAGACAGAGACAGCGACAGAGACAGAGACAGCGACAGAGACAGCGACAGAGACAGCGACAGAGACAGAGACAGAGACAGAGACAGCGACAGAGACAGAGACAGAGACAGAGACAGTGAGAGAGACTGCTATGGAGATAGCGAGAGAAACAGCCGGGGATAGAGAGAGAGTGACTGCGAGGGAGACGGCGAGGGAGACGGCGAGGGAGACGGCGAGGGAGACGGCGAGGGAGACAGCGAGGGAGACAGCGAGGGAGACAGCGAGGGAGACAGCGAGGGAGACTGCGAGAGAGGGCGCGTGAGACAGCGAGGGAGAGAGCGAGAGACACAGCGAGGGAGACAGCGAGAGAGACTGCAAGGGAGACAGCGAGAGAGACGGCGAGAGAGGCAGCGAGAGAGACAGCGAGAGAGACAGCGAGAGAGACAGCGAGAGAGACAGCGAGAGAGACAGCGAGAGAGACAGCGAGAGAGACAGCGAGAGAGACAGCGAGAGAGACAGCGAGGGAGACAGCGAGGGAGAAAGCGAGGGAGAAAGCGATGGAGAAAGCGAGGGAGAAAGCGATGGAGAAAGCGATGGAGAAAGCGATGGAGACAGCGAGAGAGACAGCGAGAGAGACAGCGAGAGAGACAGCGAGAGAGACAGCGAGAGAGACTGCGTGGGAGACTGCGTGGGAGACTGCGTGGGAGACAGCGAGGGAGACAGCGAGGGAGACAGCGAGGGAGACAGCGAGGGAGACAGCGAGGGAGACAGCGAGGGAGACAGCGAGGGAGACAGCGAGGGAGACAGCGAGGGAGACAGCGCTGGAGACAGCGAGAGAGACTGCGAGAAGGACTGCGAGAGAGACAGCGAGGGAGAAAGCGAGCGCGACTTCGAGAGAGACTGCGAGGGAGACAGCGAGAGAGACTGCGAGGGAGACTGCGAGGGAGACTGCGAGGGAGACTGCGAGGGAGACTGCGAGGGAGACTGCAAGGGAGACTGCAAGGGAGACAGCGAGGGAGACAGCGAGAGAGACTGCGAGAAGGACTGCGAGAAGGACTGCGAGAGAGACAGCGAGGGAGAAAGTGAGAGCGACTGCGAGGGAGACTGCGAGGGAGACTGCGAGGGAGACTGCGAGGGAGACTGCGAGGGAGACTGCGAGGGAGACTGCGAGGGAGACTGCGAGGGAGACTGCGAGGGAGACTGCGAAAGAGACTGCGAAAGAGACTGTGAGGGAAACAGCGAGGGAGACAGCGGAAGAGACTGCGAGGGAGACTGCGAGGCAGACTGCGAGGGAGACTGCGAGGGAGACTGCGAGAGAGACTGCGAGAGAGACAGCGAGAGAGACAGCGAGAGAGACAGCGAGAGAGACAGCGAGAGAGACAGCGAGAGAGACAGCGAGAGAGACAGCGAGAGAGACAGCGAGAGAGACTGCAAAGGAGACTGCGAGAGAGACTGCAAAGGAGACTGCGAGAGAGACTGCGAGGGAGACAGCGAGAGAGACTGCGAGAGGGACAGCGAGAGAGACTGTGAGAGAGACTGCGAGAGAGACTGCGAGAGAGACTGCGAGAGAGACTGCGAGAGAGACTGCGAGAGAGACTGCGAGGGAGACTGCGAGGGAGACTGCGAGGGAGACTGCGAGAGAGACGGCGAGAGAGACGGCGAGAGAGACGGCGAGAGAGACGGCGAGAGAGACGGCGAGAGAGACGGCGAGAGAGACGGCGAGAGAGACGGCGAGAGAGACTGCGAGAGTACATTGAGAGAGACTGCGAGAGAGACTGCGAGGGAGACGGCGAGGGAGACGGCGAGGGAGACGGCGAGGGAGACGGCGAGGGAGACGGCGAGGGAGACGGCGAGGGAGACGGCGAGGGAGACAGCGAGGGAGAGAGCGAGGGAGAGAGCGAGGGAGAGAGCGAGAGACACAGCGAGGGGGACAGCGAGAGAGACTGCAAGAGAGACTGCAAGGGAGACAGCGAGAGAGACAGCGAGGGAGAAAGCGAGGGAGAAAGCGAGGGAGACAGCGAGAGAGACTGCGTGGGAAACAGCGAGGGAGACAGCGAGGGAGACTGCGAGGGAGACTGCGAGGGAGACTGCGAGGGAGACTGCGAGGGAGACTGCGAGGGAGAATGTGAGGGTGACAGCGCTGGAGACAGCGAGAGAGACGGCGAGAGAGAGAGCGAGAGAGAGAGCGAGAGAGAGAGCGAGAGAGAGAGCGAGGGAGAGAGCGAGGGAGAGAGCGAGGGAGAGAGCGAGGGAGAGAGCGAGGGAGACAGCGAGGTAGACAGCGAGGGAGACAGCGAGGGAGACAGCGAGGGAGACAGCGAGGGAGACAGTGAGGGAGACAGCGACAGAGACAGCAATAGAGACTGCGAGGGAGACTGCGAGGGACACAGCGAGAGAGACTGCAAGGGAGACAACGAGAGAGAATGCGAGAGAGATCGCGTGAGACAGCGAGGGAGACAGCGTGGGAGGCAGCGAGGGAGACAGCGAGAGAAACTGCGAGGGAGACTGCGAGAGAGACTGCGAGAGAGACTGCGAGAGAGACTGCGAGAGAGACTGCGAGAGAGACTGCGAGAGAGACTGCGAGGGACACAGCGAGGAAGACAGCGAGAGAGATTGCGAGAGCGACTGCTAGGGAGACAGCGAGGGAGGCAGCGAGGGAGACAGCGAGAGAGACAGCGAGGGAGGCAGCGAGGGAGACAGCGAGGGAGACACCGAGGGAGACACCGAGGGAGACACCGAGGGAGACACCGAGGGAGACAGCGAGGGAGACAGCGAGAGAAACTGCGAGGAAGACAGCGAGAGAGACTGCGGGAGAGACTGCGGGAGAGACTGCGGGAGAGACGGCGAGGAAGACTGTGAGGGAGAGAGCGAGGGACACAGCGAGGGAGACAGCGAGGGAGACAGCGAGGGAGACAGCGAGGGAGACAGCGAGGGAGACAGCGAGGGAGACAGCGAGAGAGACTGCGAGGGAGACAGCGAGTTGGACTGCGAGGGAGACAGCGTGGGAGACAGCGAGGGAGACAGCGAGGGAGACAGCGAGGGAGACAGCGAGGGAGACAGCGAGGGAGACAGCGAGAGAGACAGCGAGAGAGACAGCGAGAGAGACTGCGAGAAGGACTGCGAGAAGGACTGCGAGAAGGACTGCGAGAAGGACTGCGAGAAGGACTGCGAGAAGGACTGCGAGAAGGACTGCGAGAGAGACAGCGAGGGAGAAAGTGAGAGCGACTGTGAGAGAGACTGCGAGGGAGACAGCGAAAGAGACTGTGAGGGAAACAGCGAGGGAGACAGCGAAAGAGACTGCGAGAGAGACAGCGAGAGAGAGAGCGAGAGAGACAGCGAGAGAGACAGCGAGAGAGACTGCAAGGGAGACAGCGAGAGAGACTGCGAGAGGGACAGCGAGAGAGACTGCGAGAGGGACTGCGAGAGGGACAGCGAGAGAGACTGCGAGGGAGAAAGCGAGGCAGAAAGCGTGAGAGACTGTGTGGGAGACTGCAAGGGAGACAGCGAGAGAGACAGCGAGAGAGACTGCGAGAGAGACTGCGAGAGAGACTGCGAGAGAGACTGCGAGAGAGACTGCGAGAGAGACTGCGAGAGAGACTGCGAGAGAGACTGCGAGAGAGACTGCGAGGGAGACTGCGAGGGAGACAGCGAGGGAGACAGCGAGGGAGACAGCGAGGGAGACAGCGAGGGAGACTGCGAGAGAGACGGCGAGAGAGATGGAGAGAGACGGCGAGAGAGACTGCGAGAGAGACAGTGAGGGAGAGAGCGAGAGAGACTGCGAGGGAGACAGCGAGAGAAACTGTGAGAGAGACTGCGAGAGAGACTGCGAGAGAGACTGCGAGAGATACAGCGAGGGATAGAGCGAGTGAGACAGCGAGGGAGACAGCGAGAGTACATTGAGAGAGACTGCGAGAGAGACTGCGAGGGAGACGGCCAGGGAGACGGCCAGGGAGACGGCCAGGGAGACGGCCAGGGAGACGGCCAGGGAGACGGCCAGGGAGACGGCCAGGGAGACGGCCAGGGAGACGACGAGGGAGACAGCGAGGGAGACAGCGAGGGAGACAGCGAGGGAGACAGCGAGGGAGACAGTGAGAGAGACTGCGATGGAGATAGCGAGAGAGACAGCCGGGGATACAGAGAGAGTGACTGCAAGGGAGACGGCGAGGGAGACGGCGAGGGAGACAGCGAGGGAGACAGCGAGGGAGACAGCGAGGGAGACAGCGAGGGAGACAGCGAGGGAAACAGCGAGGGAAACAGCGAGGGACACAGCGAGGGACACAGCGAGGGAGACAGCGAGAGAGACAGCGAGAGAGACTGCGAGAGAGACTGCGAGAGAGAGCGCGTGAGACAGCGAGGGAGACAGCGAGGGAGACAGCGAGAGACACAGCGAGGGAGACAGCGAGAGAGACTGCAAGAGAGACTGCAAGGGAGACAGCGAGAGAGACAGCGAGAGAGACAGCGAGAGAGACAGCGAGAGAGACAGCGAGAGAGACAGCGAGAGAGACAGCGAGAGAGACAGCGAGGGAGAAAGCGATGGAGACAGCGAGAGAGACAGCTTGGGAGACAGCTTGGGAGACGGCGAGGGAGACGGCGAGGGAGACGGCGAGGGAGACGGCGAGGGAGACAGCGAGGGAGACAGCGACAGAGACAGCGACAGAGACAGAGACAGCGACAGAGACAGAGACAGCGACAGAGACAGCGACAGAGACAGAGACAGAGACAGAGACAGAGACAGAGACAGAGACAGAGACAGAGACAGAGACAGAGACAGCGACAGAGACAGAGACAGAGACAGAGACAGAGAGAGAGACAGTGAGAGAGACTGCTATGGAGATAGCGAGAGAGACAGCCGGGGATACAGAGAGAGTGACTGCGAGGGAGACGGCGAGGGAGACGGCGAGGGAGACGGCGAGGGAAACGGCGAGGGAGACGGCGAGGGAGACGGCGAGGGAGACGGCGAGGGAGACGGCGAGGGAGACGGCGAGGGAGACGGCGAGGGAGACAGCGAGGGAGACAGCGAGGGAGACAGCGAGGGAGACAGCGAGAGAGACTGCGAGAGAGGGCGCGTGAGACAGCGAGGGAGAGAGCGAGGGAGACAGCGAGAGAGACTGCAAGAGAGACTGCAAGAGAGACTGCAAGGGAGACAGCGAGAGAGACGGCGAGAGAGGCAGCGAGAGAGACAGCGAGAGAGACAGCGAGAGAGACAGCGAGAGAGACAGCGAGAGAGACAGCGAGAGAGACAGAGAGAGAGACAGCGAGAGAGACAGCGAGGGAGAAAGCGAGGGAGAAAGCGAGGGAGAAAGCGAGGGAGAAAGCGAGGGAGAAAGCGATGGAGACAGCGAGAGAGACAGCGAGAGAGACAGCGAGAGAGACAGTGAGAGAGACTGCGTGGGAGACAGCGAGGGAGACAGCGAGGGAGACAGCGAGGGAGACAGCGAGGGAGACAGCGAGGGAGACAGCGAGGGAGACAGCGAGGGAGACAGCGAGGGAGACAGCGCTGGAGACAGCGAGAGAGACTGCGAGAAGGACTGCGAGAGAGACAGCGAGGGAGAAAGCGAGCGCGACTTCGAGAGAGACTGCGAGGGAGACAGCGAGAGAGACTGTGAGGGAAACAGCGAGGGAGACTGCGAGGGAGACTGCGAGGGAGACTGCGAGGGAGACTGCGAGGGAGACTGCGAGGGAGACTGCGAGGGAGACTGCGAGGGAGACAGCGAGGGAGACAGCGAGGGAGACAGCGAGAGAGACAGCGAGAGAGACAGCGAGAGAGACAGCGAGAGAGACTGCGAGAAGGACTGCGAGAAGGACTGCGAGAAGGACTGCGAGAAGGACTGCGAGAGAGACAGCGAGGGAGAAAGTGAGAGCGACTGCGAGGGAGACTGCGAGGGAGACTGCGAGGGAGACTGCGAGGGAGACTGCGAGGGAGACTGCGAGGGAGACTGCGAGGGAGACTGCGAGGGAGACTGCGAAAGAGACTGCGAAAGAGACTGTGAGGGAAACAGCGAGAGAGACAGCGAGAGAGACTGCGAGAGAAACTGCGAGAGAGACTGCGAGAAGGACTGCGAGAAGGACTGCGAGAGAGACAGCGAGGGAGAAAGCGAGGGAGAAAGCGAGAGCGACTTCGAGAGGGACTGCGAGGGAGACAGCGAGAGAGACTGTGAGGGAAACAGCGAGGGAGACAGCGAGAGAGACTGCGAGGGAGACTGCGAGGGAGACTGCGAGGGAGACTGCGAGAGTGACTGCGAGAGAGACTGCGAGAGAGACTGCGAGGGAGACTGCGAGGGAGACTGCGAGGGAGCCTGCGAGAGAGACAGCGAGAGAGACTGCGAGAGAGACTGCGAGAGATACAGCGAGGGATACAGCGAGTGAGACAGCGAGGGAGACAGCGAGAGATACAGCGAGGGATAGAGCGAGTGAGACAGCGAGGGAGACAGCGAGAGAGACAGCGAGAGAGACAGCGAGAGAGACTGCGAGAGAGACTGCGAGAGAGACGGCCAGGGAGACGGCCAGGGAGACGGCCAGGGAGACGGCCAGGGAGACGGCCAGGGAGACGGCCAGGGAGACGGCCAGGGAGACGGCCAGGGAGACGGCCAGGGAGACGGCCAGGGAGACTGCCAGGGAGACTGCCAGGGAGACGGCCAGGGAGACGGCCAGGGAGACGGCCAGGGAGACGGCCAGGGAGACGGCCAGGGAGACGACGAGGGAGACGACGAGGGAGACGACGAGGGAGACGACGAGGGAGACAGCGAGGGAGACAGCGAGGGAGACAGCGACAGAGACAGCGACAGAGACAGCGACAGAGACAGTGAGAGAGACTGCTATGGAGATAGCGAGAGAGACAGCCGGGGATACAGAGAGAGTGACTGCAAGGGAGACGGCGAGGGAGACGGCGAGGGAGACGGCGAGGGAGACAGCGAGGGACACAGCGAGGGACACAGCGAGGGAGACAGCGAGAGAGACTGCGAGAGAGAGCGCGTGAGAGAGCGCGTGAGACAGCGAGAGAGACAGCGAGAGAGACTGCGAGGGAGACTGCGAGAGAGACTGCGAGAGAGACTGCGAGGGAGACAGCGAGAGAGACAGCGAGAGAGACAGCGAGAGAGACAGCGAGAGAGACAGCGAGGGAGAAAGCGAGGGAGACAGCGAGGGAGAAAGCGAGGGAGACAGCGAGAGAGACTGCGAGAGAGACTGCGAGGGAGACTGCGAGGGAGACTGCGAGGGAGACTGCGAGGGAGACTGCGAGGGAGACTGCGAGGGAGACTGCGAGGGAGACTGCGAGGGAGACAGCGTGGGAGACAGCGAGAGAGACAGCGAGAGAGACTGCAAAGGAGACTGCGAGAGAGACTGCGAGAGAGACAGCGAGAGAGACTGCGAGAGGGACAGCGAGAGAGACTGCGAGGGAGACTGCGAGGGAGACTGCGAGGGAGACTGCGAGGGAGACTGCGAGGGAGACTGCGAGGGAGACAGCGAGGGAGACAGCGAGGGAGACAGCGAGGGAGACTGCGAGGGAGACAGCGAGGGAGACAGCGAGGGAGACTGCGAGAGAGACGGCGAGAGAGATGGAGAGAGAGACGGCGAGAGAGACGGCGAGAGAGACGGCGAGAGAGACAGTGAGGGAGAGAGCGAGAGAGACTGCGAGGGAGACAGCGAGAGAGACAGCGAGAGAGACTGTGAGAGAGACTGCGAGAGAGACTGCGAGAGATAGAGCGAGTGAGACAGCGAGGGAGACAGCGAGGGAGACAGCGAGAGTACATTGAGAGAGACAGCGAGTGAGACTGCGAGAGAGACTGCGAGAGAGACGGCCAGGGAGACGGCCAGGGAGACGGCCAGGGAGACGGCCAGGGAGACGGCCAGGGAGACGGCCAGGGAGACGGCGACGGAGACAGCGACAGAGACAGCGACAGAGACAGCGACAGAGACAGCGACAGAGACAGCGACAGAGACAGAGACAGAGACAGCGGGGGAGACAGCGAGGGAGACAGCGAGAGAAACTGCGAGGAAGACAGCGAGAGAGACTGCGAGAGAGACGGCGTGGGAGACGGCGAGGGAGACTGCGAGGGAGAGAGCGAGGGAGAGAGCGAGGGAGACAGCGAGGGAGACAGCGAGGGAGACAGCGAGGGAGACAGCGAGGGAGACAGCGAGGGAGACAGAGAGGGAGACAGCGAGGGAGACAGCGGAAGAGACTGCGAGGGAGACTGCGAGGCAGACTGCGAGGGAGACTGCGAGAGAGACTGCGAGAGAGACAGCGAGAGAGACAGCGAGAGAGACAGCGAGAGAGACAGCGAGAGAGACAGCGAGAGAGACTGCAAAGGAGACTGCGAGGGAGACAGCGAGAGAGACTGCGAGAGGGACAGCGAGAGAGACTGGGAGAGCGACAGCGAGAGAGACTGCGAGAGAGACTGCGAGAGAGACTGCGAGAGAGACTGCGAGAGAGACTGCGAGAGAGACTGCGAGAGAGACAGCGAGGGAGACAGCGAGGGAGACAGCGAGGGAGACAGCGAGGGAGACAGCGAGGGAGACAGCGAGGGAGACAGCGAGGGAGACTGCGAGAGAGATGGCGAGAGAGATGGAGAGAGAGACGGCGAGAGAGACTGCGAGTGAGACTGCGAGAGAGTCAGTGAGGGAGAGAGCGAGAGAGACAGCGAGAGAGACTGCGAGAGAGACTGCGAGAGAGACAGCGAGGGATGGAGCGAGTGAGACAGCGAGGGAGACAGCGAGAGTACATTGAGAGAGACAGCGAGAGAGACAGCGAGAGAGACAGCGAGAGAGACTGCGAGAGAGACTGCGAGAGAGACTGCGAGGGAGACTGCGAGGGAGACTGCGAGGGAGACTGCGAGGGAGACGGCGAGGGAGACGGCGAGGGAGACGGCGAGGGAGACGGCGAGGGAGACGGCGAGGGAGACGGCGAGGGAGACGGCGAGGGAGACGGCGAGGGAGACGGCGAGGGAGACGGCGAGGGAGACGGCGAGGGAGACGGCGAGGGAGACGGCGATGGAGACGGCGATGGAGACGGCGATGGAGACGGCGATGGAGACGGCGATGGAGACGGCGAGGGAGACGGCGAGGGAGACAGCGATGGAGACAGCGACGGAGACAGCGAGGGAGACAGCGACAGAGACAGCGACAGAGACACGAGGGAGACAGTGAGAGAGACTGCTATGGAGATAGCGAAAGAGACAGCCGGGGATACAGAGAGAGTGACTGCAAGGGAGACGGCGAGGGAGACGGCGAGGGAGACAGCGAGGGAGACAGCGAGGGAGACAGCGAGGGACACAGCGAGGGACACAGCGAGGGACACAGCGAGGGACACAGCGAGGGACACAGCGAGGGACACAGTGAGGGAGACAGCGAGAGAGAATGCGAGAGAGAGCGCATGAGACAGCGAGGGAGACAGCGAGGGAGACAGCGAGGGAGAGAGCAAGAGACACAGTGAGGGAGACAGCGAGGGAGACAGCGAGAGAGACTGCAAGAGAGACTGCAAGAGAGACTGCAAGGGAGACAGCGAGAGAGACAGCGAGAGAGGCAGCGAGAGAGACAGCGAGAGAGACAGCGAGAGAGACAGCGAGAGAGACAGCGAGAGAGACAGCTAGAGAGACAGCGAGAGAGACAGCGAGAGAGACAGCGATGGAGACAGCGATGGAGACAGCGAGAGAGACAGCGAGAGAGACAGCGAGAGAGACAGCGAGAGAGACAGCGAGAGAGACAGCGAGAGAGACAGCGAGGGAGACAGCGAGGGAGACAGCGAGGGAGACAGCGAGGGAGACAGCGCTGGAGACAGCGAGAGAGACTGCGAGAAGGACTGCGAGAGAGACAGCGAGAGAGACAGCGAGAGAGACAGCGAGAGAGACAGCGAGGGAGACAGCGAGGGAGACAGCGAGGGAGACAGCGAGGGAGACAGCGAGGGAGACAGCGCTGGAGACAGCGAGAGAGACTGCGAGAAGGACTGCGAGAGAGACAGCGAGGGAGAAAGCGAGAGCGACTTCGAGAGAGACTGCGAGGGAGACAGCGTGAGAGACTGTGAGGGAAACAGCGAGGGAGACAGCGAGAGAGACTGCGAGGGAGACTGCGAGAGAGACTGCGAGAGTGACTGCGAGAGTGACTGCGAGAGAGACTGAGAGAGAGACTGCGAGGGAGACTGCGAGGGAGACTGCGAGGGAGACTGCGAGGGAGACTGCGAGGGAGCCTGCGAGAGAGACAGCGAGAGAGACTGCGAGAGAGACTGCGAGAGAGACTGCGAGAGAGACTGCGAGAGAGACTGCGAGAGATACAGCGAGGGATAGAGCGAGTGAGACAGCGAGAGGACATTGAGAGAGACAGCGAGAGAGACTGCGAGGGAGACGGCCAGGGAGACGGCCAGGGAGACGGCCAGGGAGACGGCCAGGGAGACGGCCAGGGAGACGGCCAGGGAGACGGCCAGGGAGACGGCCAGGGAGACGGCCAGGGAGACGGCCAGGGAGACGGCCAGGGAGACGGCCATGGAGACGGCCAGGGAGACGACGAGGGAGACGACGAGGGAGACGACGAGGGAGACGACGAGGGAGACGACGAGGGAGACAGCGAGGGAGACAGCAAGGGAGACAGCAAGGGAGACAGCGACAGAGACAGCGACAGAGACAGTGAGAGAGACTGCTATGGAGATAGCGAGAGACACAGCCGGGGATAGAGAGAGAGTGACTGCAAGGGAGACGGCGAGGGAGACGGCGAGGGAGACGGCGAGGGAGACGGCGAGGGAGACGGCGAGGGAGACGGCGAGAGAGACTGCGAGAGAGAGCGCGTGAGACAGCGAGGGAGACAGCGAGGGAGACAGCGAGGGAGACAGCGAGGGAGACAGCGAGAGAGACTGCAAGGGAGACAGCGAGAGAGACTGCAAGAGAGACTGCGAGGGAGACAGCGAGAGAGACAGCGAGAGAGACAGCGAGGGAGACAGCGAGAGAGACTGCGAGAGAGACTGCGAGAGAGACAGCGTGGGAGACAGCGAGAGAGACAGCGACAGAGACAGCGACAGAGACAGCGACAGAGACAGCGACAGAGACAGCGACAGAGGCAGCGACAGAGACAGAGACAGAGACAGCGGGGGAGACAGTGAGAGAGACTGCTATGGAGATAGCGAGAGACAGCCGGGGATACAGAGAGTGTGACTGCAAGGGAGACGGCGAGGGAGACGACGAGGGAGACAGCGAGGGAGACAGCGAGGGAGACAGCGAGGGAGACAGCGAGGGAGACAGCGAGGGAGACAGCGAGGGAGACAGCGAGGGAGACAGCGAGGGAGACAGCGAGAGAGACAGCGAGGGAGACAGCGAGGGAGACAGCGAGGGAGACAGCGAGGGAGACAGCGAGGGAGACTGCGAGAGAGACTGCGAGAGAGACAGCGAGGGACACAGCGAGGGACACAGCGAGGGACACAGCGAGGGACACAGCGAGGGACTCAGCGAGGGACACAGCGAGAGACACAGCGAGAGACACAGCAAGGGAGACAGCGAGAGACACAGCGAGAGAGACAGCGAGAGAGACAGCGAGAGAGACTGCGAGAGAGACAGCGAGAGAGACTGCGAGAGAGAGCGCGTGAGACAGCGAGGGAGACAGCGAGGGAGAGAGCGAGATGCAGCGAGGGAGACAGCGAGAGAGACTGCAAGGGAGACTGCAAGGGAGACAGCGAGAGAGACAGCGAGAGAGGCAGCGAGAGAGACAGCGAGAGAGACAGCGAGAGAGACAGCGAGAGAGACAGCGAGAGAGACAGCGAGAGAGACAGCGAGAGAGACAGCGAGAGAGACAGCGAGGGAGAAAGCCATGGAGGCAGCGAGAGAGACAGCGAGAGAGACAGCGAGAGAGACTGCGTGGGAGACGGCGAGGGAGACAGCGAGGGAGACAGCGAGGGAGACAGCGAGGGAGACAGCGAGGGAGACAGCGAGGGAGACAGCGAGGGAGACAGCGAGGGAGACAGCGAGGGAGACAGCGAGGGAGACAGCGAGGGAGACAGCGAGAGAGACTGCGAGAAGGACTGCGAGAGAGACAGCGAGGGAGAAAGCGAGAGCGACTTCGAGAGAGACTGCGAGGGAGACAGCGAGAGAGACTGTGAGTGAGACAGCGAGAGAGACTGCGAGGGAGCATGCGAGGGAGACTGCGAGGGAGACTGCGAGGGAGACTGCGAGGGAGACTGCGAGGGAGACAGCGAGAGACACTGCGAGAGAGAATGCGAGGGAGACAGCGATTAAAACGGCGAGGGAGACGGCGAGGGAGACGGCGAGGGAGAGAGAGACAGCAAGGGAGACAGCGAGAGAGACTTCGAGAGAGACAGCGAGGGAGACAGCGAGGGAGACAGCGAGGGAGACAGCGAGGGAGACAGCGAGGGAGACAGCGAGGGAGACAGCGACAGAGACAGCAATAGAGACTGCGAGAGAGACTGCGAGGGACACAGCGAGAGAGACTGCAAGGGAGACGAGAGAGAATGCGAGAGAGATCGCGTGAGACAGCGAGGGAGACAGCGTGGGAGGCAGCGAGGGAGACAGCGAGAGAAACTGCGAGGAAGACTGCGAGAGAGACTGCGAGAGAGACTGCGAGAGAGACTGCGAGAGAGACTGCGAGGGACACAGCGAGGAAGACAGCGAGAGAGACTGCGAGAGCGACTGCTAGGGAGACAGCGAGGGAGACAGCGAGGGAGACAGCGAGGGAGACAGCGAGGGAGACAGCGAGAGAGACAGCGAGGGAGACAGCGAGGGAGACAGCGAGAGAGACTGCGAGAGCGACTGCGAGAGCGACTGCGAGAGCGACTGCGAGAGCGACTGCTAGGGAGACAGCGAGGGAGGCAGCGAGGGAGACAGCGAGGGAGACAGCGAGGGAGACAGCGAGGGAGACAGCGAGGGAGACAGCGAGGGAGACAGCGAGGGAGACAGCGAGGGAGACAGCGAGGGAGACAGCGAGGGAGACAGCGAGAGAAACTGCGAGAGAGACGGCGAGGGAGACGGAGAGGGAGACTGCGAGGGAGAGAGCAAGGGAGAGAGCGAGGGACACAGCGAGGGAGACAGCGAGGGAGACAGCGAGGGAGACAGCGAGGGAGACAGCGAGGGAGACAGCGAGGGAGACAACGAGAGGGACTGCGAGAGAGACTGCGAGGGAGACAGCGAGAGAGACAGCGAGAGAGACAGCGAGAGAGACAGCGAGGGAGAAAGCGAGGGAGACAGCGAGAGAGACTGCGAGGGAGACTGCGAGGGAGACTGCGAGGGAGACAGCGAGGGAGACAGCGAGGGAGACAGCGAGGGAGACCGCGAGGGAGACAGCGAGGGAGACAGCGAGGGAGACAGCGAGGGAGACTGCAAAGGAGACTGCAAAGGAGACTGCGAGAGAGACTGCGAGAGAGACTGCGAGAGAGACTGCGAGAGAGACAGCGAGAGAGACTGCGAGAGAGACTGCGAGAGAGACTGCGAGAGAGACTGCGAGAGAGACTGCGAGAGAGACTGCGAGAGAGACTGCGAGAGGGACAGCGAGGGACACAGCGAGGGACACAGTGAGAGAGACAGCGAGAGAGACTGCGAGAGAGAGCGCATGAGACAGCGAGGGAGACAGCGAGGGAGAGAGCAAGAGACACAGCGAGGGAGACAGCGAGGGAGACAGCGAGAGAGACTGCGAGAGAGACTGCAAGAGAGACTGCAAGGGAGACTGCAAGGGAGACTGCAAGGGAGACTGCAAGGGAGACAGCGAGAGAGACAGCGAGAGAGGCAGCGAGAGAGACAGCGAGAGAGACAGCGAGAGAGACAGCGAGAGAGACAGCGAGAGAGACAGCGAGAGAGACAGCGAGAGAGACAGCGAGGGAGAAAGCGATGGAGACAGCGAGAGAGACAGCGAGAGAGACTGCGTGGGAGACAGCGAGGGAGACAGCGAGGGAGACAGCGAGGGAGACAGCGAGGGAGACAGCGAGGGAGACAGCGAGGGAGACAGCGATGGAGACAGCGCTGGAGACAGCGAGAGAGACTGCGAGAAGGACTGCGAGAGAGACAGCGAGGGAGAAAGCGAGAGCGACTTCGAGAGAGACTGCGAGGGAGACAGCGAGAGAGACTGTGAGGGAAACAGCGAGGGAGACAGCGAGAGAGACTGCGAGGGAGACTGCGAGGGAGACTGCGAGGGAGACTGCGAGGGAGACTGCGAGAGTGACTGCGAGAGAGACTGCGAGGGTGACTGTGAGGGAGCCTGCGAGAGAGACAGCGAGAGAGACAGCGAGAGAGACAGCGAGAGGAACTGCGAGAGAGACTGCGAGAGATACAGCGAGGGATAGAGCGAGGGAGACAGCGAGAGTACATTGACAGAGACAGCGAGTGAGACTGCGAGAGAGACTGCGAGAGAGACGGCCAGGGAGACGGCCAGGGAGACGGCCAGGGAGACGGCCAGGGAGACGGCCAGGGAGACGGCCAGGGAGACGGCCAGGGAGACGGCCAGGGAGACGGCCAGGGAGACGGCCAGGGAGACGACGAGGGAGACGACGAGGGAGACAGCGAGGGAGACAGCGACAGAGACAGCGACAGAGACAGCGACAGAGACAGCGACAGAGACAGCGACAGAGACAGCGAGAGAGACTGCTATGGAGATAGCGAGAGAGACAGCCGGGGATACAGAGAGAGTGACTGCAAGGGAGACGGCGAGGGAGACGGCGAGGGAGACGGCGAGGGAGACGGCGAGGGAGACGGCGAGGGAGACAGCGAGGGACACAGCGAGAGAGACTGCGAGAGAGACTGCGAGAGAGAGCGCGTGAGACAGCGAGGGAGACAGCGAGAGAGACAGCGAGGGAGACAGCGAGAGAGACTGCAAGAGAGACTGCAAGGGAGACAGCGAGAGAGACTGCAAGAGAGACTGCGAGGGAGACAGCGAGAGAGACAGCGAGGGAGAAAGCGAGGGAGAAAGCGAGGGAGACATCGAGAGAGACTGCGAGAGAGACTGCGAGAGAGACTGCGAGGGAGACTGCGAGGGAGACTGCGAGGGAGACTGCGAGGGAGACAGCGTGGGAGACAGCGTGGGAGACAGCGTGGGAGACAGCGTGGGAGACAGCGTGGGAGACAGCGAGAGAGACAGCGAGAGAGACTGCGAGAGGGACAGCGAGAGAGACTGCGAGAGGGACAGCGAGAGAGACTGCGAGAGAGAATGCGAGGGAGACTGCGAGGGAGACAGCGAGAGAGACTGCGAGAGAGACTGCGAGAGAGTCTGCGAGAGAGACTGCGAGAGAGACTGCGAGGGAGACAGCGAGGGAGACAGCGAGGGAGACTGCGAGAGAGACTGCGAGAGAGACTGCGAGAGAGAATGCGAGGGAGACTGCGAGGGAGACTGCGAGGGAGACAGCGAGGGAGACAGCGAGGGAGACTGCGAGGGAGACTGCGAGGGAGACTGCGAGGGAGACTGCGAGGGAGACTGCGAGGGAGACTGCGAGGGAGATGGCGAGAGAGATGGAGAGAGAGACGGCGAGAGAGACGGCGAGAGAGACGGCGAGAGAGACGGTGAGGGAGAGAGCGAGGGAGACTGCGAGGGAGACAGCGAGGGAGACTGTGAGAGAGACTGCGAGAGATACAGCGAGGGATAGAGCGAGTGAGACAACGAGGGAGACAGCGAGAGTACAGCGAGAGAGACTGCGAGAGAGACTGCGAGGGAGACGGCCAGGGATACGGCCAGGGAGACGGCCAGGGAGACGGCCAGGGAGACGGCCAGGGAGACGGCCAGGGAGACGGCCAGGGAGACGGCCAGGGAGACGGCCAGGGAGACAGCGAGGGAGACAGCGACAGCGACAGCGAGGGAGACAGCGACAGCGACAGAGACAGTGAGAGAGACTGCTATGGAGATAGCGAGAGAGACAGCCGGGGATACAGAGAGTGTGACTGCGAGGGAGACGGCGAGGGAGACGGCGAGGGAGACAGCGAGGGAGACAGCGAGGGAGACAGCGAGGGAGACAGCGAGGGAGACAGCGAGAGAGACAGCGAGAGAGACTGCGAGGGAGACAGCGAGGGAGACAGCGAGGGAGACAGCGAGGGAGACAGCGAGGGAGACAGCGAGGGAGACAGCGAGGGAGACAGCGAGGGAGACTGCGAGAGAGACAGCGAGGGACACAGCGAGGGACACAGCGAGGGACACAGCGAGGGACACAGCGAGGGACACAGCGAGAGAGACAGCGAGAGAGACTGCGAGAGAGACTGCGAGAGAGAGCGCGTGAGACAGCGAGGGAGACAGCGAGGGAGAGAGCGAGAGATACAGCGAGGGAGACAGCGAGAGAGACTGCAAGAGAGACTGCAAGGGAGACAGCGAGAGAGACAGCGAGAGAGACAGCGAGAGAGACAGCGAGAGAGACAGCGAGAGAGACAGCGAGAGAGACAGCGAGAGAGACAGCGAGAGAGACAGCGAGAGAGACAGCGAGAGAGACAGCGAGGGAGAAAGCCATGGAGACAGCGAGAGAGACAGCGAGAGAGACTGCGTGGGAGACAGCGAGGGAGACAGCGAGGGAGACAGCGAGGGAGACAGCGAGGGAGACAGCGAGGGAGACAGCGAGGGAGACAGCGAGGGAGACAGCGCTGGAGACAGCGAGAGAGACTGCGAGAAGGACTGCGAGAGAGACAGCGAGGGAGAAAGCGAGAGCGACTTCGAGAGAGACTGCGAGGGAGACAGCGAGAGAGACTGTGAGGGAGACAGCGAGAGAGACTGCGAGGGAGACTGCGAGGGAGACTGCGAGGGAGACTGCGAGGGAGACTGCGAGAGACACTGCGAGAGAGAATGCGAGGGAGACAGGGGAAAACTATTTATTTGGGCAGTTTTAAAATCTTTGTCTTTTGCGAGGAGCAGCCTTGATAGAACGGGGTGCGGAGCGGACTTTCAGCTGAGCGGTCAATTTCAGTAAGTTACAAGTTAATCCCTTTTTTGTTTCGGAGGACCGGGGACTGCTGGGTAGGGGAAAACTATTTATTTGGGCAGTGGCAGTACCCGAGACACTACACGTGTAGTGTCTCCCACCCACCCTCCTCCTCTAACCAAAAAAAAAGGACTCTAGGGTGTTGATAAGGTAAGCTTTTTATTTAAAACTTCAGTCCGTCGGATTGCTAAGCGAACAAGTTTTGACTTTTTTTTTTTCGATTGGTTTTTCAGTAGATTTATTGGGAATCTAGAATAGTGGGAATGGAGGTAAAGGCAGTTGTATGTTCCTCCTGCAGAATGTGGGAGGTAGGGGTCGCCAAGAGTGTCCCTGCTGACTGCATCTGCGGGAAGTGCACCCAACTCCAGCTCCTCGCAGACCGCGTTAGGGAACTGGAGCTGGAGCTGGATGAACTTCGGATCATTCGGGAGGCGGAGGGGATTATTGACAGGAGTTATGGGGAGGCAGTCACACCTCAGGTAAAAGAAGTAGGTAGATGGGTTACCGTCAGGGGAAGGAAAGGGAACCAGCAGGCAGTGCAGGGATCCCCTGTGGCCGTTTCCCTCAACAACAGGTATACCGTTTTGGATACTGTTGGGGGGGACGACTTACCAGGGGTAAGCAATGGGGTGCAGGTCTCTGGCACAGAGTCTGTCCCTGTTGCTCAGAAGGGAAAAGGGAAGAGGAGCAGAGCATTAGTCATTGGGGACTCCATAGTTAGGGGAACAGATAGGAGGTTCTGTGGGAACGAGAGAGACTCACGGTTGGTGTGTTGCCTCCCAGGTGCCAGGGTACGTGATGTCTCCGATCGTGTTTTTGGGATCCTTAAGGGGGAGGGGGAGCACCCCCAAGTCGTGGTCCACATAGGCACCAACGACATAGGTAGGAAGAGAGATGGGGATTTAAGGCAGAAATTCAGGGAGCTAGGGTGGAAGCTTAGAGCGAGAACAACCAGAGTTGTTATCTCTGGGTTGTTGCCTGTGCCACGTGCTAGCGAAGAGAGGAATAGGGAGAGAGAGGAGTTGAACACGTGGCTGCAGGGATGGTGTAGGAGGGAGGGTTTTGGTTTCCTGGATAATTGGGGCTCTTTCTGGGGTAGGTGGGACCTCTACAAACAGGAAGGTCTTCACCTGAACCAGAGGGGTACCAATATCCTGGGGGGGAGATTTGTTAGTGCTCTTCGGGGGGGGTGTAAACTAAATCAGCAGGGGAATGGGAACCTAAATTGCAGTGCCAGTGTACAGGCTGTTGAGAGTAGTGAGGTAGGGGATAAGGTTACAGGGACGCAAGAGGGCACTGGCAAGCAAGAACTTGGTTTAAAGTGTGTCTACTTCAACGCCAGGAGCATCCGGAATAAGGTGGGTGAGCTTGCAGCATGGGTTGGTACCTGGGATCCTGATGTTGTGGCCATTTCGGAGACATGGGTAGAGCAGGGGCAGGAATGGATGTTGCAGGTTCCGGGATTTAGATGTTTCAGAAAGAACAGAGAAGAGGGTAAAAGAGGGGGGGGTGTGGCATTGTTAATCAAGGAAAGTATTACAGCGGCAGAAAAGACGTTTGAGGACTCGTCTACTGAGGTAGTATGGGCCGAGGTTAGAAACAGGAGAGGAGAGGTCACCCTGTTGGGAGTTTTCTATAGACCTCCGAATAGTTCCAGAGATGTAGAGGAAAGGATAGCGAAGATGATTCTCGACAGGAGCGAGAGTAACAGGGTAGTGGTTATGGGGGACTTTAACTTTCCAAATATTGACTGGAAATACTATAGTTCGAGTACTTTAGATGGGTCTGTTTTTGTCCAGTGTGTGCAGGAGGGTTTTCTGACACAGTATGTGGACAGGCCAACCAGGGGCGATGCCACATTGGATTTGGTACTGGGTAATGAACCCGGCCAGGTGTTCGATTTAGATGTAGGTGAGCACTTTGGCGATAGTGATCACAATTCGGTTAGGTTTACCTTAGCGATGGGCAGGGACAGGTATATACCACAGGGCAAGAATTATAGCTGGGGGAAAGGAAATTATGACGCGATTAGGCAAGATTTAGGATGTGTAGGATGGGGAAGGAAACTGCAGGGGATGGGCACAAACGAAATGTGGAGCTTATTCAAGGAGCAGCTAATGCGTGTCCTTGATAAGTATGTACCTGTCAGGCAGGGAGGAAGTTGTCGAGCAAGGGAGCCGTGGTTTACTCAAGAAGTTGAAGCGCTTGTCAAGAGGAAGAGGGCGGCTTATGTTAGGATGAGACGTGAAGGCTCAGTTAGGGCGCTTGAGAGTTACAAGCTAGCCAGGAAGGATCTAAAGGGAGGGCTAAGAAGAGCAAGGAGAGGACACGAGAAGTCATTGGCGGATAGGATCAAAGAAAACCCTAAGGCTTTCTATAGGTATATCAGGAATAAACGAATGATAAGAGTTAGAACAGGGCCAATCAAGGGGCCAATCAAGGATAGTAGTGGGAAGTTGTGTGCGGAATCAGAGGAGATAGGGGAAGCGTTAAATGAATATTTTTCGTCAGTATTTACAGTAGAGAAAGAAAATGTTGCCGAGGAGATTACTGAGATACAGCCTACTAGGCTAGATGGGATTGAGATTCACAAGGAGGAGGTGTTAGCAATTTTGGAAAGAGTGAAAATAGATAAGTCCCCTGGGCCAGATGGGATTTATCCTAGGATTCTCTGGGAAGCCAGGGAGGAGATTGCAGAGCCGTTGTTGTTGATCTTCAAGTCGTCATTGTCGACAGGAGTAGTGCCGGAGGACTGGAGGATAGCAAATGTTGTCCCCTTGTTCAAGAAGGGGAGTAGAGACAGCCCTGGTAATTATAGACCTGTGAGCCTTACTTCGGTTGTGGGTAAAATGTTGGAAAAGGTTATAAGAGACAGGATTTATAATCATCTTGAAAAGAATAAGTTCATTTGCGATAGTCAGCACGGTTTTGTGAAAGGTAGGTCGTGCCTCACAAACCTTATTGAGTTTTTCGAGAAGGTGACCAAACAGGTGGATGAGGGTAAAGCCGTGGATGTGGTGTATATGGATTTCAGTAAGGCGTTTGATAAGGTTCCCCACGGTAGGCTATTGCAGAAAATACGCAAGTATGGGGTTGAAGGTGATTTAGAGCTTTGGATCAGAAATTGGCTAGCTGAAAGAAGACAGAGGGTGGTGGTTGATGGCAAATGTTCATCCTGGAGTTTAGTTACTAGTGGTGTACCGCAAGGTTCTGTTTTGGGGCCACTGCTGTTTGTCATTTTTATAAACGACCTGGATGAGGGTGTAGAAGGGTGGGTTAGTAAATTTGCGGATGACACGAAGGTCGGTGGAGTTGTGGATAGTGTCGAAGGGTGTTGTAGGGTACAGAGGGACATAGATAGGCTGCAGAGCTGGGCTGAGAGATGGCAAATGGAGTTTAATGCGGAGAAGTGTGAGGTGATTCACTTTGGAAGGAGTAACAGCAATGCAGAGTACTGGGCTAATGGGAAGATTCTTGGTAGTGTAGATGAGCAGAGAGATCTTGGTATCCAGGTACATAAATCCCTGAAAGTTGCTACCCAGGTTAATAGGGCTGTCAAGAAGGCATATGGTGTGTTAGCCTTTATTAGTAGGGGGATCGAGTTTCAGAGCCACGGGGTCATGATGCAGCTGTACAAAACTCTGGTGAGGCCGCACCTGGAGTATTGCGTGCAGTTCTGGTCACCGCATTATAGGAAGGATGTCGAAGCTTTGGAAAGGGTGCAGAGGAGATTTACTAGGATGTTGCCTGGTATGGAAGGAAGGTCTTACGAGGAAAGGCTGAGGGACTTGGGGTTGTTTTCGTTAGAGAGAAGGAGGAGGAGAGGTGACTTAATAGAGACATACAAGATAATCAGAGGGTTAGATAGGGTGGATAGTGAGAGTCTTTTTCCTCGGATGAGGATGGCAAACACGAGGGGACATAGCTTTAAGTTGAGGGGTGAAAGATATAGGACAGATGTCAGAGGTAGTTTCTTTACGCAGAGAGTAGTAGGGGCGTGGAACGCCCTGCCTGCAACAGTAGTAGACTCGCCAACTTTAAGGGCATTTAAGTGGTCATTGGACAGACATATGGATGTAAATGGAATAGTGTAGGTCAGATGATCAGCGCAACATCGAGGGCCGAAGGGCCTGTACTGCGCTGTAATATTCTAAAAAAAAAGACGGCGAGGGAGACGGCGAGAGAGAGAGAGACAGCGAGGGAGACAGCGAGAGAGACTTCGAGAGAGACTGCGAGGGAGACAGCGAGGGAGACAGCGACAGAGACAGCAATAGAGACTGCGAGAGAGACTGCGAGGGACACAGCGAGAGAGACTGCAAGGGAGACAACGAGAGAGAATGCGAGAGAGATCGCGTGAGACAGCGAGGGAGACAGTGTGGGAGGCAGCGAGGGAGACAGCGAGAGAAACTGCGAGGTAGACTGCGAGAGAGACTGCGAGAGAGACGGCGAGGGACACAGCGAGGAAGACAGCGAGAGAGACTGCGAGAGCGACTGCTAGGGAGACAGCGAGGGCGGCAGCGAGAGAGACAGCGAGGGAGAAAGCGAGGGAGACAGCGAGAGAGACTGCGAGAGAGACTGCGAGAGAGACTGCGAGAGAGACTGCGAGATAGACTGCGAGAGAGACTGCGAGAGAGACTGCGAGAGAGACTGCGAGAGAGACTGCGAGAGAGACTGCGAGGGAGACAACGAGAGAGAATGCGAGAGAGATCGCGTGAGACAGCGAGGGAGACAGTGTGGGAGGCAGCGAGGGAGACAGCGAGAGAAACTGCGAGGTAGACTGCGAGAGAGACTGCGAGAGAGACGGCGAGGGACACAGCGAGGAAGACAGCGAGAGAGACTGCGAGAGCGACTGCTAGGGAGACAGCGAGGGCGGCAGCGAGAGAGACAGCGAGGGAGAAAGCGAGGGAGACAGCGAGAGAGACTGCGAGAGAGACTGCGAGAGAGACTGCGAGAGAGACTGCGAGATAGACTGCGAGAGAGACTGCGAGAGAGACTGCGAGAGAGACTGCGAGAGAGACTGCGAGAGAGACTGCGAGGGAGACAGCGAGAGAGACAGCGAGAGAGACTGCAAAGGAGACTGCGAGAGAGACTGCGAGAGAGACTGCGAGAGAGACTGCGAGAGAGACTGCGAGAGAGACTGCGAGAGAGACTGCGAGAGGGACAGCGAGAGAGACTGCGAGAGAGACTGCGAGAGAGACTGCGAGAGAGACTGCGAGAGAGACTGCGAGAGAGACTGCGAGAGAGACTGCGAGAGAGACTGGGAGGGAGACTGGGAGGGAGACTGGGAGGGAGACTGGGAGGGAGACTGGGAGGGAGACTGCGAGAGAGACTGCGAGAGAGACTGCGAGAGAGACTGCGAGAGAGACTGCGAGGGAGACAGCGAGGGAGACTGCAAGAGTGATGGCGAGAGAGATGGAGAGAGAGACGGCGAGAGAGACGGCGAGAGAGACGGCGAGAGAGACGGCGAGAGAGACAGTGAGGGAGAGAGCGAGAGAGACTGCGAGGGAGACAGCAAGAGAGACAGCGAGAGAGACTGCGAGAGATACAGCGAGGGATAGAGCGAGTGAGACAGCGAGGGAGACAGCGAGAGTACATTGAGAGAGACAGCGAGAGAGACGGCCAGGGAGACGGCCAGGGAGACGGCCAGGGAGACGGCCAGGGAGACGGCCAGGGAGACGGCCAGGGAGACGGCCAGGGAGACGGCCAGGGAGACGGCCAGGGAGACGATGAGGGAGATGACGAGGGAGACGGCGAGGGAGACAGCGAGGGAGACAGCGAGGGAGACAGCGACAGAGACAGCGAGGGAGACAGCGACAGAGACAGCGACAGAGACAGCGACAGAGACAGCGACAGAGACAGCGACAGAGACAGCGACAGAGACAGCGACAGAGACAGCGACAGAGACAGCGACAGAGACAGCGACAGAGACAGAGACAGAGACAGCGAGAGATACTGCTATGGAGATAGCGAGAGAGACAGCCGGGGATACAGAGAGAGTGACTGCAAGGGAGACGGCGAGGGAGACGACGAGGGAGACAGCGAGGGAGACAGCGAGGGAGACAGCGAGAGAGACAGCGAGGGACACAGCGAGGGACACAGCGAGGGACACAGCGAGGGAGACAGCGAGGGAGACAGCGAGGGAGACAGCGAGGGAGACAGCGAGGGAGACAGCGAGAGAGACAGCGAGAGAGAATGCGAGAGAGACAGCGAGAGAGAGCGCGTGAGACAGCGAGGGAGACAGCGAGGGAGAGAGCGAGAGACACAGCGAGGGAGACAGCGAGAGAGACTGCGAGAAGGACTGCGAGAAGGACTGCGAGAAGGACTGCGAGAGAGAGAGCGAGGGAGAAAGCGAGGGAGAAAGCGAGAGCGACTTCGAGAGAGACTGCGAGGGAGACAGCGAGAGAGACTGTGAGGGAGACATCGAGAGAGACTGCGAGGGAGACTGCGAGGGAGACAGCGAGAGACACTGCGAGAGAGAATGCGAGAGAGAATGCGAGGGAGACAGCGAATAAGACGGCGAGGGAGACGGCGAGAGAGAGAGCGAGAGAGACAGCGAGGGAGACAGCGAGGGAGACAGCGAGGGAGACAGCGAGGGAGACCGCGAGGGAGACAGCGAGGGAGACAGCGAGGGAGACAGCGAGAGAGATTTCGAGAGAGACTGCGAGAGAGACTGCGAGGGAGGCAGCGAGGGAGACAGCGAGGGAGACAGCGAGGGAGACAGCGAGGGAGACAGCGAGGGAGACAGCAATAGAGACTGCGAGAGAGACTGCGAGGGACACAGCGAGAGAGACTGCAAGGGAGACAACGAGAGAGAATGCGAGAGAGATCGCGTGAGACAGTGAGGGAGACAGCGTGGGAGGCAGCGAGGGAGACAGCGAGAGAAACTGCGAGGAAGACTGCGAGAGAGACTGCGAGAGAGACTGCGAGAGAGACTGCGAGAGAGACTGCGAGAGAGACTGCGAGAGAGACTGCGAGAGAGACTGCGAGAGAGACTGCGAGGGACACAGCGAGGAAGACAGCGAGAGAGACTGCGAGAGCGACTGCTAGGGAGACAGCGAGGGAGGCAGCGAGGGAGACAGCGAGGGAGACTGCGAGGGAGACTGCGAGGGAGACTGCGAGGGAGACTGCGAGGGAGACAGCGATGGAGACAGCGAGAGAGACTGCGAGAGCGACTGCGAGAGCGACTGCGAGAGCGACTGCGAGAGCGACTGCTAGGGAGACAGCGAGGGAGGCAGCGAGGGAGACAGCGAGGGAGACGGCGAGAGAAACTGCGAGAGAAACTGCGAGGAAGACAGCGAGAGAGACTGCGAGAGAGACGGCGAGAAAGACGGCGAGGGAGACTGCGAGAGAGAGAGCGAGGGAGAGAGCGAGGGAGAGAGCGAGGGACACAGTGAGGGAGACAACGAGGGAGACAGCGAGGGCGACAGCGAGAGAGACAGCGAGAGAGACTGCAAGAGAGACAGCGAGAGAGACAGCGAGAGAGACAGCGAGAGAGACAGCGAGAGAAACAGCGAGAGAGATCGCGTGAGACAGCGAGGGAGACAGCGAGGGAGACAGCGAGAGAGACAGCGAGAGAGACAGCGAGAAGGACTGCGAGAGAGACGGCGAGGGAGACGGCGAGGGAGACGGCGAGGGAGACGGCGAGGGAGACAGCGAGAGAGACAGCGAGAAGGACTGCGAGAGAGACTGTGAGGGAGACGGCGAGGGAGACGGCGAGGGAGACGGCGAGGGAGACGGCGAGGGAGACGGCGAGGGAGACGGCGAGGGAGACAGCGAGAGAGACTGCGAGAAGGACTGCGAGAAGGACTGCGAGAGAGACAGCGAGGGAGAAAGTGAGAGCGACTGCGAGAGAGACTGCGAGGGAGACTGCGAGGGAGACTGCGAGGGAGACTGCGAGGGAGACTGCGAGGGAGACTGCGAAAGAGACTGAGGGAAACAGCGAGGGAGACAGCGAAAGAGACTGCGAGGGAGACTGCGAGGCAGACTGCGAGGAAGACTGCGAGAGAGACAGCGAGGGAGACAGCGAGGGAGACAGCGAGGGAGACAGCGAGGGAGACAGCGAGGGAGACATCGAGGGAGACAGCGAGGGAGACAGCGAGGGAGACAGCGCTGGAGACTGCGAGAAGGACTGCGAGAAGGACTGCGAGAGAGACAGCGAGGGAGAAAGCGAGAGCGACTTCGAGAGAGACTGCGAGGGAGACAGCGAGAGAGACTGTGAGGGAGACAGCGAGAGAGACTGCGAGGGAGACTGCGAGGGAGACTGCGAGGGAGACTGCGAGGGCGACAGCGAGAGACACTGCGAGAGAGAATGCGAGGGAGACAGCGATTAAGACGGCGAGGGAGACGGCGAGAGAGAGAGAGACAGCGAGTGAGACAGCGAGAGAGACTTCGAGAGAGACTGCGAGGGAGGCAGCGAGGGAGACAGCGAGGGAGACAGCGACAGAGACAGCAATAGAGACTGCGAGAGAGACTGCGAGGGACACAGCGAGAGAGACTGCAAGGGAGACAACGAGAGAGAATGCGAGAGAGATCGCGTGAGACAGCGAGGGAGACAGCGTGGGAGGCAGCGAGGGAGACAGCGAGAGAGACAGCGAGGGAGAAAGCGAGGGAGAAAGCGAGGGAGAAAGCGAGGGAGACAGCGAGAGAGACTGCGAGAGAGACTGCGAGAGAGACTGCGAGAGAGACTGCGAGAGAGACTGCGAGAGAGACTGCGAGAGAGACTGCGAGGGAGACTGCGAGAGAGACTGCGAGAGAGACTGCGAGAGAGACTGCGAGAGAGACTGCGAGGGAGACTGCGAGAGAGACTGCGAGGGAGACTGCGAGGGAGACAGCGAGAGAGACAGCGAGAGAGACTGCAAAGGAGACTGCGAGAGAGACAGCGAGAGAGACTGCGAGAGAGACTGCGAGAGGGACAGCGAGAGAGACTGCGAGAGAGACTGCGAGAGAGACTGCGAGAGAGACTGCGAGAGAGACTGCGAGAGAGACAGCGAGAGAGACTGCGAGAGAGACTGCGAGAGAGAGCGCGTGAGACAGCGAGGGAGACAGCGAGGGAGAGAGCGAGAGACACAGCGAGGGAGACAGCGAGAGAGACTGCGAGAAGGACTGCGAGAAGGACTGCGAGAAGGACTGCGAGAGAGACAGCGAGAGAGACAGCGAGGGAGAAAGCGAGGGAGAAAGCGAGAGCGACTTCGAGAGAGACTGCGAGGGAGACAGCGAGAGAGACTGTGAGGGAGACAGCGAGAGAGACTGCGAGGGAGACTGCGAGGGAGACAGCGAGGGAGACAGCGAGAGACACTGCGAGAGAGAATGCGAGGGAGACAGCGAATAAGACGGCGAGGGAGACGGCGAGAGAGAGAGCGAGAGAGACAGCGAGGGAGACAGCGAGGGAGACAGCGAGGGAGACAGCGAGGTAGACAGCGAGGTAGACAGCGAGAGAGATTTCGAGAGAGACTGCGAGGGAGGCAGCGAGGGAGGCAGCGAGGGAGGCAGCGAGGGAGACAGCGAGGGAGACAGCGAGGGAGACAGCGAGGGAGACAACGAGGGAGACAGCGAGGGAGACAGCAATAGAGACTGCGAGAGAGACTGCGAGGGACACAGCGAGAGAGACTGCAAGGGAGACAACGAGAGAGAATGCGAGAGAGATCGCGTGAGACAGTGAGGGAGACAGCGTGGGAGGCAGCGAGGAAGACTGCGAGAGAGACTGCGAGAGAGACTGCGAGAGAGACTGCGAGAGAGACTGCGAGAGAGACTGCGAGAGAGACTGCGAGGGACACAGCGAGGAAGACAGCGAGAGAGACTGCGAGAGCGACTGCTAGGGAGACAGCGAGGGAGGCAGCGAGGGAGACAGCGAGGGAGACTGCGAGGGAGACTGCGAGGGAGACTGCG
This sequence comes from Heterodontus francisci, assembly GCF_036365525.1. Classification (NCBI taxonomy): domain Eukaryota; kingdom Metazoa; phylum Chordata; class Chondrichthyes; order Heterodontiformes; family Heterodontidae; genus Heterodontus; species Heterodontus francisci. The sequence goes on from NW_027140117.1 coordinate 429,246, forward strand.
AGGGAGACTGCGAGGGAGACTGCGAGGGAGACAGCGATGGAGACTGCGAGAGAGACTGCGAGAGCGACTGCGAGAGCGACTGCTAGGGAGACAGCGAGGGAGGCAGCGAGGGAGACAGCGAGGGAGACGGCGAGGGAGACGGCGAGGGAGACGGCGAGAGAAACTGCGAGAGAAACTGCGAGGAAGACAGCAAGAGAGACTGCGAGAGAGACGGCGAGGGAGAGAGCGAGGGAGCGAGCGAGGGAGAGAGCGAGGGAGAGAGCGAGGGACACAGCGAGGGAGACAGCGAGGGAGACAGCGAGGGAGACAGCGAGGGAGACAGCGAGGGAGACAGCGAGGGAGACAGCGAGGGAGACAGCGAGAGAGACAGCGAGAGAGACAGCGAGGGACACAGCGAGGGACACAGCGAGGGACACAGCGAGGGAGACAGCGAGGGAGACAGCGAGGGAGACAGCGAGAGAGACAGCGAGAGAGACAGCGAGAGAGACAGCGAGAGAGAGCGCGTGAGACAGCGAGGGAGACAGCGAGGGAGAGAGCGAGAGACACAGCGAGGGAGACAGCGAGAGAGACTGCGAGAAGGACTGCGAGAAGGACTGCGAGAAGGACTGCGAGAGAGAGAGCGAGGGAGAAAGCGAGGGAGAAAGCGAGAGCGACTTCGAGAGAGACTGCGAGGGAGACAGCGAGAGAGACTGTGAGGGAGACAGCGAGAGAGACTGCGAGGGAGACTGAGAGGGAGACAGCGAGAGACACTGCGAGAGAGAATGCGAGGGAGACAGCGAATAAGACGGCGAGGGAGACGGCGAGAGAGAGAGCGAGAGAGACAGCGAGGGAGACAGCGAGGGAAACAACGAGGGAGACAGCGAGAGAGATTTCGAGAGAGACTGCAAGGGAGGCAGCGAGGGAGACAGCGAGGGAGACAGCGAGGGAGACAGCGAGGGAGACAGCAATAGAGACAGCGAGAGAGACTGCGAGGGACACAGCGAGAGAGACTGCAAGGGAGACAACGAGAGAGAATGCGAGAGAGATCGCGTGAGACAGTGAGGGAGACTGCGAGAGAGACTGCGAGAGAGACTGCGAGAGAGACTGCGAGAGAGACTGCGAGGGACACAGCGAGGAAGACAGCGAGGAAGACAGCGAGGAAGACAGCGAGGAAGACAGCGAGAGAGACTGCGAGAGCGACTGCTAGGGAGACAGCGAGGGAGGCAGCGAGGGAGACTGCGAGGGAGACTGCGAGGGAGACTGCGAGGGAGACTGCGAGGGAGACTGCGAGGGAGACTGCGAGGGAGACTGCGAGGGAGACTGCGAGGGAGACTGCGAGGGAGACTGCGATGGAGACAGCGATGGAGACAGCGAGAGAGACTGCGAGAGCGACTGCGAGAGCAACTGCTAGGGAGACAGCGAGGGAGGCAGCGAGGGAGGCAGCGAGGGAGACAGCGAGGGAGACGGCGAGAGAAACTGCGAGAGAAACTGCGAGGGAGACAGCGAGAGAGACTGCGAGAGAGACGGCGAGGGAGACTGCGAGGGAGACTGCGAGGGAGAGAGCGAGGGAGAGAGCGAGGGAGAGAGCGAGGGACACAGTGAGGGAGACAGCGAGGGAGACAGCGAGGGAGACAGCGAGAGAGACAGCGAGAGAGACTGCGAGAGAGACTGCGAGAGAGACTGCGAGGGAGACTGCGAGGGAGACAGCGAGGGAGACTGCGAGAGAGACTGCGAGAGAGACGGCGAGAGAGACGGCGAGAGAGACGGCGAGAGAGACGGCGAGAGAGACAGTGAGGGAGAGAGCGAGAGAGACTGCGAGGGAGACAGCGAGAGAGACAGCGAGAGAGACTGTGAGAGAGACTGCGAGAGATACAGCGAGGGATAGAGCGAGTGAGACAGCGAGGGAGACAGCGAGAGTACATTGAGAGAGACAGCGAGAGAGACAGCGAGGGAGACGGCCAGGGAGACGGCCAGGGAGACGGCCAGGGAGACGGCCAGGGAGACGGCCAGGGAGACGGCCAGGGAGACGGCCAGGGAGACGGCCAGGGAGACGGCGAGGGAGACGGCGAGGGAGACAGCGACAGAGACAGCGACAGAGACAGCGACAGAGACAGCGACAGAGACAGCGACAGAGACAGCGACAGAGACAGCGACAGAGACAGCGACGGAGACAGAGACAGAGACAGCGAGGGAGACAGTGAGAGATACTGCTATGGAGGTAGCGAGAGAGACAGCCGGGGATACAGAGAGAGTGACTGCAAGGGAGACGGCGAGGGAGACGACGAGGGAGACAGCGAGGGAGACAGCGAGGGAGACAGCGAGGGAGACAGCGAGGGAGACAGCGAGGGAGACAGCGAGGGAGATAGCGAGGGAGACTGCGAGAGAGACTGCAAGAGAGACTGCAAGGGAGACTGCGAGGGAGACAGCGAGAGAGACAGCGAGAGAGACAGCGAGAGAGACAGCGAGAGAGACAGCGAGAGAGACAGCAAGAGAGACAGCAAGAGAGACAGCAAGAGAGACAGCAAGAGAGACAGCGAGAGAGACAGCGAGGGAGACAGCGAGGGAGACAGCGAGGGAGACAGCGAGGGAGAAGGCGATGGAGACTGCGAGAGAGACTGCGAGAAGGACTGCGAGAGAGACAGCGAGGGAGACAGCGAGGGAGAAAGCGAGAGTGACTTCGAGAGAGACAGCGAGGGAGACAGTGAGAGAGACTGCGAGGGAGACAGCGAGAGAGACAGCGAGAGAGACAGCGAGAGAGACAGCGACAGAGACTGCGAGAGAGACGGCGAGGGAGACGGCGAGGGAGACGGCGAGGGAGACGGCGAGGGAGACGGCGAGGGAGACGACGAGGGAGACGACGAGGGAGACGACGAGGGAGACGACGAGGGAGACAGCGAGGGAGACAGCGAGGGAGACAGCGAGGGAGACAGCGAGGGAGACAGCGAGGGAGACAGCGAGGGACACAGCGAGGGTCACAGCGAGAGAGACAGCGAGAGAGACAGCGAGAGAGACAGCGAGAGAGACAGCGAGAGAGACAGTGAGAGAGACAGCGAGAGAGACAGCGAGAGAGACTGCGAGAGAGAGCGCGTGAGACAGCGAGGGAGACAGCGAGGGAGAGAGCGAGAGATACAGCGAGGGAAACAGCGAGAGAGACAGCAAGAGAGACTGCAAGAGAGACTGCAAGAGAAACTGCGAGGAAGACAGCGAGAGAGACGGCGAGAGATACGGCGAGGGAGACGGTGAGGGAGACTGCGAGGGAGAGAGCGAGGGACACAGTGAGGGAGACAGCGAGGGAGACAGCGAGGGAGACAGCGAGGGAGACTGCAAGAGAGACTGCGAGGGAGACAGCGAGAGAGACAGCGAGAGAGACTGCGTGGGAGACAGCGAGGGAGACACCGTGGGAGACAGCGAGGGAGACAGCGAGGGAGACAGCGAGGGAGACAGCGAGGGAGACAGCGAGGGAGACAGCGAGGGAGACTGCGAGAGAGACTGCGAGGGAGACAGCGAGAGAGACAGCGAGAGAGACAGCGAGAGAGACAGCGAGAGAGACTGCGAGAGAGACTGCGAGAGAGACTGCGAGAGAGACTGCGAGAGAGACTGCGCGGGAGACAGCGAGGGAGACAGCGAGAGAGACTGCGAGAAGGACTGCGAGAAGGACTGCGAGAGAGACAGCGAGGGAGAAAGCGAGAGCGACTTCGAGAGAGACTGCGAGGGAGACAGCGAGAGAGACTGTGAGGGAGACAGCGAGAGAGACAGCGAGAGAGACAGCGAGAGAGACAGCGAGAGAGACTGAGAGGGAGACAGCGAGAGAGACTGCGAGAGAGACAGCGAGAGAGACAGCGAGAGAGACAGCGAGGGAGAAAGCGAGAGCGACTTCGAGAGAGACTGCGAGGGAGACAGCGAGAGAGACAGCGAGAGAGACTGCGAGAGGGACAGCGAGAGAGACTGCGAGAGAGACTGCGAGAGGGACTGCGAGAGAGACTGCGAGAGAGACTGCGAGAGAGACTGGGAGGGAGACAGCGAGAGAGACAGCGAGAGAGACTGCGAGAGGGACAGCGAGAGAGACAGCGAGAGAGACAGCGAGAGAGACTGCGAGAGAGACTGCGAGAGGGACTGCGAGAGAGACTGCGAGAGAGACTGCGAGAGAGACTGCGAGAGAGACTGCGAGAGAGAATGCGAGAGAGACTGCGAGAGAGACTGCGAGAGAGACTGCGAGAGAGACTGCGAGGGAGACAGCGAGGGAGACTGCGAGAGAGACTGCGAGAGAGACTGTGAGAGAGACTGCGAGAGAGACTGCGAGGGAGACAGCGAGGGAGACAGCGAGGGAGACAGCGAGGGAGACTGCGAGAGAGACGGCGAGAGAGATGGAGAGAGAGACGGCGAGAGAGACGGCGAGAGAGACGGCGAGAGAGACAGTGAGGGAGAGAGCGAGAGAGACTGCGAGGGAGACAGCGAGAGAGACAGCGAGAGAGACTGCGAGAGATACAGCGAGGGAGAGAGCGAGTGAGACAGTGAGGGAGACAGCGAGAGTACATTGAGAGAGACAGCGAGAGAGACAGCGAGAGAGACAGCGAGAGAGACTGCGAGGGAGACGGCCAGGGAGACGTCCAGGGAGACGTCCAGGGAGACGGCCAGGGAGACGACGAGGGAGACGACGAGGGAGACAGCGAGGGAGACAGCGAGGGAGACAGCGACAGAGACAGCGACAGAGACAGCGACAGAGACAGCGACAGAGACAGCGACGGAGACAGCGACAGAGACAGCGAGGGAGACAGCGAGGGAGACAGCGAGGGAGACAGCGAGGGAGACAGCGAGGGAGACAGTGAGAGATACTGCAATGGAGTTGGCGAGAGAGACAGCCGGGGATACAGAGAGAGTGACTGCAAGGGAGACGGCGAGGGAGACGACGAGGGAAACGACGAGGGAGACAGCGAGGGAGACAGCGAGGGAGACTGCGAGAGAGACAGCGAGAGAGACAGCGAGAGAGACAGCGAGAGAGACAGCGAGGGACACAGCGAGGGACACAGCGAGGGACACAGCGAGGGACACAGCGAGGGAGAAAGCGAGGGAGAAAGCGAGAGAGACAGCGAGAGAGACTGCGGGAGAGAGCGCGTGAGACAGCGAGGGAGACAGCGAGGGAGACAGCGAGAGACACAGCGAGGGAGACAGCGAGAGAGACTGCGAGAGAGAGCGCATGAGACAGCGAGGGAGACAGCGAGGGAGACAGCGAGGGAGAGAGCGAGAGACACAGCGAGGGAGACAGCGAGGGAGACAGCGAGGGAGACAGCGAGGGAGACAGCGAGGGAGACTGCGAGAGCGACTGCGAGAGCGACTGCTAGGGAGACAGCGAGAGAGGCAGCGAGCAAGACAGCGAGGGAGACAGCGAGAGAAACTGCGAGGAAGACAGCGAGAGAGACTGCGAGAGAGACGGCGAGGGAGACGGCGAGGGAGACGGCGAGGGAGACTGCGAGGGAGAGAGCGAGGGAGACAGCGAGGGAGACAGCGAGGGAGACAGCGAGGGAGACAGCGAGGGAGAAAGCGAGGGAGACAGCGAGGGAGACAGCGAGAGAGACTGCGAGAGAGACTGCGAGGGAGAAAGCGAGGGAGAAAGCGAGGGAGAAAGCGAGGGAGACAGCGAGAGAGACAGCGAGAGAGACTGCGAGGGAGACTGCGAGTGAGACAGCGAGGGAGACAGCGAGGGAGACAGCGAGGGAGACGGCGAGGGAGACAGCGAGGGAGACAGCGAGGGAGACAGCGAGGGAGACTGCGAGAGAGACAGCGAGAGAGACAGCGAGAGAGACAGCGAGGGAGACTGCGAGAGAGACAGCGAGAGAGACTGCGAGAGGGACAGCGAGAGAGACAGCGAGAGAGACAGCGAGAGAGACTGCGAGAGGGACAGCGAGAGAGACAGCGAGAGAGACAGCGAGAGAGACAGCGAGGGAGAAAGCGAGGGAGAAAGCGAGGGAGAAAGCGAGGGAGACAGCGAGAGAGACTGCGAGAGAGACTGCGAGAGAGACTGCGAGAGAGACTGCGAGGGAGACAGCGAGGGAGACAGCGAGGGAGACTGCGAGGGACACAGTGAGGGACACAGTGAGGGACACAGCGAGGGAGACAGCGAGGGAGACAGCGAGAGAGACAGCGAGGGACACAGCGAGGGACACAGCGAGGGACACAGCGAGGGAGACAGCGAGGGAGACAGCGAGGGAGACAGCGAGAGAGACAGCGAGAGAGACAGCGAGAGAGACAGCGAGAGAGAGCGCGTGAGACAGCGAGGGAGACAGCGAGGGAGAGAGCGAGAGACACAGCGAGGGAGACAGCGAGAGAGACTGCGAGAAGGACTGCGAGAAGGACTGCGAGAAGGACTGCGAGAGAGAGAGCGAGGGAGAAAGCGAGGGAGAAAGCGAGAGCGACTTCGAGAGAGACTGCGAGGGAGACAGCGAGAGAGACTGTGAGGGAGACAGCGAGAGAGACTGCGAGGGAGACTGAGAGGGAGACAGCGAGAGACACTGCGAGAGAGAATGCGAGGGAGACAGCGAATAAGACGGCGAGGGAGACGGCGAGAGAGAGAGCGAGAGAGACAGCGAGGGAGACAGCGAGGGAAACAACGAGGGAGACAGCGAGAGAGATTTCGAGAGAGACTGCAAGGGAGGCAGCGAGGGAGACAGCGAGGGAGACAGCGAGGGAGACAGCGAGGGAGACAGCAATAGAGACAGCGAGAGAGACTGCGAGGGACACAGCGAGAGAGACTGCAAGGGAGACAACGAGAGAGAATGCGAGAGAGATCGCGTGAGACAGTGAGGGAGACTGCGAGAGAGACTGCGAGAGAGACTGCGAGAGAGACTGCGAGAGAGACTGCGAGAGAGACTGCGAGAGAGACTGCGAGGGACACAGCGAGGAAGACAGCGAGGAAGACAGCGAGGAAGACAGCGAGGAAGACAGCGAGAGAGACTGCGAGAGCGACTGCTAGGGAGACAGCGAGGGAGGCAGCGAGGGAGACAGCGAGGGAGACTGCGAGGGAGACTGCGAGGGAGACTGCGAGGGAGACTGCGAGGGAGACTGCGAGGGAGACTGCGATGGAGACAGCGATGGAGACAGCGAGAGAGACTGCGAGAGCGACTGCGAGAGCAACTGCTAGGGAGACAGCGAGGGAGGCAGCGAGGGAGGCAGCGAGGGAGACAGCGAGGGAGACGGCGAGAGAAACTGCGAGAGAAACTGCGAGGGAGACAGCGAGAGAGACTGCGAGAGAGACGGCGAGGGAGACTGCGAGGGAGAGAGCGAGGGAGAGAGCGAGGGAGAGAGCGAGGGACACAGTGAGGGAGACAGCGAGGGAGACAGCGAGGGAGACAGCGAGAGAGACAGCGAGAGAGACTGCGAGAGAGACTGCGAGAGAGACTGCGAGGGAGACAGCGAGGGAGACTGCGAGAGAGACTGCGAGAGAGACTGCGAGAGAGACGGCGAGAGAGACGGCGAGAGAGACGGCGAGAGAGACGGCGAGAGAGACAGTGAGGGAGAGAGCGAGAGAGACTGCGAGGGAGACAGCGAGAGAGACAGCGAGAGAGACTGTGAGAGAGACTGCGAGAGATACAGCGAGGGATAGAGCGAGTGAGACAGCGAGGGAGACAGCGAGAGTACATTGAGAGAGACAGCGAGAGAGACAGCGAGAGAGACTGCCAGGGAGACGGCCAGGGAGACGGCCAGGGAGACGGCCAGGGAGACGGCCAGGGAGACGGCCAGGGAGACGGCCAGGGAGACGGCCAGGGAGACGGCCAGGGAGACGGCCAGGGAGACGGCCAGGGAGACGGCCAGGGAGACGGCCAGGGAGACGGCCAGGGAGACGGCCAGGGAGACGGCCAGGGAGACGGCCAGGGAGACGGCCAGGGAGACGGCGAGGGAGACGGCGAGGGAGACAGCGACAGAGACAGCGACAGAGACAGCGACAGAGACAGCGACAGAGACAGCGACAGAGACAGCGACAGAGACAGCGACGGAGACAGAGACAGAGACAGCGAGGGAGACAGTGAGAGATACTGCTATGGAGGTAGCGAGAGAGACAGCCGGGGATACAGAGAGAGTGACTGCAAGGGAGACGGCGAGGGAGACGACGAGGGAGACAGCGAGGGAGACAGCGAGGGAGACAGCGAGGGAGACAGCGAGGGAGACAGCGAGGGAGACAGCGAGGGAGACAGCGAGGGAGATAGCGAGGGAGACTGCGAGAGAGACTGCAAGAGAGACTGCGAGGGAGACTGCGAGGGAGACAGCGAGAGAGACAGCGAGAGAGACAGCGAGAGAGACAGCGAGAGAGACAGCGAGAGAGACAGCAAGAGAGACAGCAAGAGAGACAGCAAGAGAGACAGCAAGAGAGACAGCAAGAGAGACAGCGAGAGAGACAGCGAGAGAGACAGCGAGGGAGACAGCGAGGGAGACAGCGAGGGAGACAGCGAGGGAGAAGGCGATGGAGACTGCGAGAGAGACTGCGAGAAGGACTGCGAGAGAGACTGCGAGAAGGACTGCGAGAGAGACAGCGAGGGAGACAGCGAGGGAGAAAGCGAGAGTGACTTCGAGAGAGACAGCGAGGGAGACAGTGAGAGAGACTGCGAGGGAGACAGCGAGAGAGACAGCGAGAGAGACAGCGAGAGAGACAGCGACAGAGACTGCGAGAGAGACGGCGAGGGAGACGGCGAGGGAGACGGCGAGGGAGACGGCGAGGGAGACGGCGAGGGAGACGGCGAGGGAGACGACGAGGGAGACGACGAGGCAGACGACGAGGGAGACAGCGAGGGAGACAGCGAGGGAGACAGCGAGGGAGACAGCGAGGGAGACAGCGAGGGAGACAGCGAGAGAGACAGCGAGAGAGACAGCGAGAGAGACAGCGAGAGAGACAGCGAGAGAGACAGCGAGAGAGACAGCGAGAGAGACAGTGAGAGAGACAGCGAGAGAGACAGCGAGAGAGACTGCGAGAGAGAGCGCGTGAGACAGCGAGGGAGACAGCGAGGGAGAGAGCGAGAGATACAGCGAGGGAAACAGCGAGAGAGACAGCAAGAGAGACTGCAAGAGAGACTGCAAGAGAAACTGCGAGGAAGACAGCGAGAGAGACGGCGAGAGATACGGCGAGGGAGACGGTGAGGGAGACTGCGAGGGAGAGAGCGAGGGACACAGTGAGGGAGACAGCGAGGGAGACAGCGAGGGAGACAGCGAGGGAGACTGCAAGAGAGACTGCGAGGGAGACAGCGAGAGAGACAGCGAGAGAGACTGCGAGAGAGACTGCGTGGGAGACAGCGAGGGAGACACCGTGGGAGACAGCGAGGGAGACAGCGAGGGAGACAGCGAGGGAGACAGCGAGGGAGACAGCGAGGGAGACAGCGAGGGAGACAGCGAGGGAGACTGCAAGAGAGACTGCGAGGGAGACAGCGAGAGAGACAGCGAGAGAGACAGCGAGAGAGACTGCGAGAGAGACTGCGAGAGAGACTGCGAGAGAGACTGCGAGAGAGACTGCGTGGGAGACAGCGAGGGAGACAGCGAGAGAGACTGCGAGAAGGACTGCGAGAAGGACTGCGAGAAGGACTGCGAGAGAGACAGCGAGGGAGAAAGCGAGAGCGACTTCGAGAGAGACTGCGAGGGAGACAGCGAGAGAGACTGTGAGGGAGACAGCGAGAGAGACAGCGAGAGAGACAGCGAGAGAGACAGCGAGAGAGACTGAGAGGGAGACAGCGAGAGAGACTGCGAGAGAGACAGCGAGAGAGACAGCGAGAGAGACAGCGAGGGAGAAAGCGAGAGCGACTTCGAGAGAGACTGCGAGGGAGACAGCGAGAGAGACAGCGAGAGAGACTGCGAGAGGGACAGCGAGAGAGACTGCGAGAGAGACTGCGAGAGGGACTGCGAGAGAGACTGCGAGAGAGACTGCGAGAGAGACTGCGAGAGAGACTGGGAGGGAGACAGCGAGAGAGACAGCGAGAGAGACTGCGAGAGGGACAGCGAGAGAGACAGCGAGAGAGACAGCGAGAGAGACTGCGAGAGAGACTGCGAGAGGGACTGCGAGAGAGACTGCGAGAGAGACTGCGAGAGAGACTGCGAGAGAGACTGCGAGAGAGAATGCGAGAGAGACTGCGAGAGAGACTGCGAGAGAGACTGCGAGAGAGACTGCGAGGGAGACAGCGAGGGAGACTGCGAGAGAGACTGCGAGAGAGACTGTGAGAGAGACTGCGAGAGAGACTGCGAGGGAGACAGCGAGGGAGACAGCGAGGGAGACAGCGAGGGAGACTGCGAGAGAGATGGAGAGAGAGACGGCGAGAGAGACGGCGAGAGAGACGGCGAGAGAGACGGCGAGAGAGACAGTGAGGGAGAGAGCGAGAGAGACTGCGAGGGAGACAGCGAGAGAGACAGCGAGAGAGACTGCGAGAGATACAGCGAGGGAGAGAGCGAGTGAGACAGTGAGGGAGACAGCGAGAGTACATTGAGAGAGACAGCGAGAGAGACAGCGAGAGAGACAGCGAGAGAGACTGCGAGGGAGACGGCCAGGGAGACGTCCAGGGAGACGTCCAGGGAGACGGCCAGGGAGACGACGAGGGAGACGACGAGGGAGACAGCGACAGAGACAGCGACAGAGACAGCGACAGAGACAGCGACAGAGACAGCGACGGAGACAGCGACGGAGACAGCGACGGAGACAGCGAGGGAGACAGCGAGGGAGACAGCGAGGGAGACAGCGAGGGAGACAGCGAGGGAGACAGTGAGAGATACTGCAATGGAGTTGGCGAGAGAGACAGCCGGGGATACAGAGAGAGTGACTGCAAGGGAGACGGCGAGGGAGACGACGAGGGAAACGACGAGGGAGACAGCGAGGGAGACAGCGAGGGAGACTGCGAGAGAGACAGCGAGAGAGACAGCGAGAGAGACAGCGAGAGAGACAGCGAGAGAGACAGCGAGGGACACAGCGAGGGACACAGCGAGGGACACAGCGAGGGACACAGCGAGGGACACAGCGAGGGACACAGCGAGGGACACAGCGAGGGACACAGCGAGGGAGAAAGCGAGGGAGAAAGCGAGAGAGACAGCGAGAGAGACTGCGGGAGAGAGCGCGTGAGACAGCGAGGGAGACAGCGAGGGAGACAGCGAGAGACACAGCGAGGGAGACAGCGAGAGAGACTGCGAGAGAGAGCGCATGAGACAGCGAGGGAGACAGCGAGGGAGACAGCGAGGGAGAGAGCGAGAGACACAGCGAGGGAGACAGCGAGGGAGACAGCGAGGGAGACAGCGAGGGAGACAGCGAGGGAGACTGCGAGAGCGACTGCGAGAGCGACTGCGAGAGCGACTGCTAGGGAGACAGCGAGAGAGGCAGCGAGCAAGACAGCGAGGGAGACAGCGAGAGAAACTGCGAGGAAGACAGCGAGAGAGACTGCGAGAGAGACGGCGAGGGAGACGGCGAGGGAGACGGCGAGTGAGACTGCGAGGGAGACAGCGAGGGAGACAGCGAGGGAGACAGCGAGGGAGAAAGCGAGGGAGACAGCGAGGGAGACAGCGAGGGAGACAGCGAGAGAGACTGCGAGAGAGACTGCGAGGGAGAAAGCGAGGGAGAAAGCGAGGGAGAAAGCGAGGGAGACAGCGAGAGAGACTGCGAGGGAGACTGCGAGGGAGACTGCGAGTGAGACAGCGAGGGAGACAGCGAGGGAGACAGCGAGGGAGACAGCGAGGGAGACAGCGAGGGAGACAGCGAGGGAGACAGCGAGGGAGACAGCGAGGGAGACAGCGAGGGAGACTGCGAGAGAGACAGCGAGAGAGACAGCGAGAGAGACAGCGAGGGAGACTGCGAGAGAGACAGCGAGAGAGACTGCGAGAGGGACAGCGAGAGAGACAGCGAGAGAGACAGCGAGAGAGACTGCGAGAGGGACAGCGAGAGAGACAGCGAGAGAGACAGCGAGGGAGAAAGCGAGGGAGAAAGCGAGGGAGAAAGCGAGGGAGACAGCGAGAGAGACTGCGAGAGAGACTGCGAGAGAGACTGCGAGAGAGACTGCGAGGGAGACAGCGAGGGAGACAGCGAGGGAGACTGCGAGGGACACAGTGAGGGACACAGCGAGCGACACAGTGAGGGAGACAGCGAGAGAGACTGCGAGAGAGAGCGCATGAGACAGCGAGGGAGACAGCGAGGGAGAGAGCGAGAGACACAGCGAGGGAGACAGCGAGGGAGACAGCGAGAGAGACAGCGAGAGAGACAGCGAGAGAGACAGCGAGAGAGACAGCGAGAGAGACAGCGAGAGAGACAGCGAGAGAGACAGCAAGAGAGACAGCAAGAGAGACAGCAAGAGAGACAGCGAGGGAGAAAGCGATGGAGACAGCGAGAGCGACTTCGAGAGAGACTGCGAGGGAGACTGCAAGAGAGACTGCGAGGGAGACTGCGAGGGAGACAGCGTGGGAAGCAGTGAGGGAGACAGCGAGGGAGACAGCGAGGGAGACAGCGAGGGAGACAGCGAGGGAGACAGCGAGGGAGACAGCGAGGGAGACTGCGAGGGAGACTGCGAGGGAGACTGCGAGAGAGGCAGCGAGAGAGGCAGCGAGAGAGGCAGCGAGGGAGACTGCGAGGGAGACTGCGAGGGAGACTGCGAGAGAGACTGCGAGAGAGACGGCGAGAGAGACGGCGAGAGAGACGGCGAGAGAGACGGCGAGAGAGACGGCGAGAGAGACGGCGAGAGAGACAGCGAGAGAGACTGCGAGAGAGACTGCGAGAGAGACTGCGAGAGAGACTGCGAGAGAGACTGCGAGAGAGACTGCGAGAGAGACTGCGAGAGAGACTGCGAGAGAGACTGCGAGAGAGACTGGGAGGGAGACTGCGAGAGAGACTGCGAGAGAGACTGCGAGAGAGACTGCGAGAGAGACTGCGAGAGAGACTGGGAGGGAGACAGCGAGGGAGACAGCGAGGGAGACTGCGAGAGAGACTGCGAGAGAGACTGCGAGAGAGACTGCGAGAGAGACTGCGAGAGAGACTGCGAGAGAGACTGCGAGGGAGACAGCGAGGGAGACAGCGAGGGAGACTGCGAGAGAGATGGCGAGAGAGATGGAGAGAGAGACGGCGAAGGAGACGGCGAGAGAGACAGTGAGGGCGAGAGCGAGAGAGACAGCGAGAGAGATGGAGAGAGAGACAGCGACAGAGACAGCGACGGAGACAGCGACGGAGACAGCGACGGAGACAGCGACGGAGACAGCGACGGAGACAGCGAGGGAGACAGCGAGGGAGACAGCGAGGGAGACAGTGAGAGATTCTGCTATGGAGTTGGCGAGAGAGACAGCCGGGGATACAGAGAGAGTGACTGCAAGGGAGACGGCGAGGGAGACGACGAGGGAGACAGCGAGGGAGACAGCGAGGGAGACAGCGAGGGAGACAGCGAGGGAGACAGCGAGGGAGACTGCGAGGGAGACTGCGAGAGACACAGCGAGGGACACAGCGAGGGACACAGCGAGGGACACAGCGAGGGACACAGCGAGGGAGAAAGCGAGAGAGACAGCGAGGGAGAAAGCGAGAGAGACAGCGAGAGAGACTGCGAGAGAGAGCGCGTGAGACAGCGAGGGAGACAGCGAGGGAGAGAGCGAGAGACACAGCGAGGGAGACAGCGAGGGACACAGTGAGGGAGACAGCGAGAGAGACTGCGAGAGAGAGCGCATGAGACAGCGAGGGAGACAGCGAGGGAGAGAGCGAGAGACACAGCGAGGGAGACAGCGAGGGAGACAGCGAGGGAGACAGCGAGGGAGACAGCGAGGGAGACAGCGAGAGAGACTGCGAGAGCGACTGCGAGAGCGACTGCTAGGGAGACAGCGAGAGAGGCAGCGAGGGAGACAGCGAGGGAGACAGCGAGGTAGACAGCGAGAGAGACTGCGAGAGAGACGGCGAGGGAGACGGCGAGGGAGACTGCGAGGGAGAGAGCGAGGGAGAGAGCGAGTGAGACAGCGAGGGAGACAGCGAGGGAGACAGCGAGGGAGACAGCGAGGGAGACAGCGAGAGAGACTGCGAGGGAGACAGCGAGGGAGAAAGCGAGGGAGAAAGCGAGGGAGACAGCGAGAGAGACTGCGAGTGAGACTGCGAGGGAGACTGCGAGTGAGACTGCGAGGGAGACAGCGAGGGAGACAGCGAGGGAGACAGCGAGGGAGACAGCGAGGGAGACAGCGAGAGAGACAGCGAGAGAGACTGCAAAGGAGACTGCGAGAGAGACAGCGAGAGAGACTGCGAGAGGGACAGCGAGAGAGACTGCGAGAGGGACAGCGAGAGAGACAGCGAGAGAGACAGCGAGGGAGAAAGCGAGGGAGAAAGCGAGGGAGAAAGCGAGGGAGAAAGCGAGGGAGACAGCGAGAGAGACTGCGAGAGAGACTGCGAGAGAGACTGCGAGGGAGACAGCGAGGGAGACAGCGAGGGAGACAGCGAGAGAGACTGCGAGGGAGAAAGCGAGGGAGAAAGCGAGGGAGAAAGCGAGGGAGACAGCGAGAGAGACTGCGAGTGAGACTGCGAGGGAGACTGCGAGGGAGACTGCGAGTGAGACTGCGAGGGAGACAGCGAGGGAGACAGCGAGGGAGACAGCGAGGGAGACAGCGAGGGAGACAGCGAGGGAGACTGCAAAGGAGACTGCGAGGGAGACTGCGAGAGAGACAGCGAGGGACACAGCGAGGGACACAGCGAGGGACACAGCGAGGGACACAGCGAGGGACACAGCGAGGGACACAGCGAGGGAGAAAGCGAGAGAGACAGCGAGGGAGAAAGCGAGAGAGACAGCGAGAGAGACTGCGAGAGAGAGCGCGTGAGACAGCGAGGGAGACAGCGAGGGAGAGAGCGAGAGACACAGCGAGGGAGACAGCGAGGGACACAGTGAGGGAGACAGCGAGAGAGACTGCGAGAGAGAGCGCATGAGACAGCGAGGGAGACAGCGAGGGAGAGAGCGAGAGACACAGCGAGGGAGACAGCGAGGCAGACAGCGAGGGAGACAGCGAGGGAGACAGCGAGGGAGACAGCGAGGGAGACAGCGAGAGAGACTGCGAGAGCGACTGCGAGAGCGACTGCTAGGGAGACAGCGAGAGAGGCAGCGAGGGAGACAGCGAGGGAGACAGCGAGGTAGACAGCGAGAGAGACTGCGAGAGAGACGGCGAGGGAGACGGCGAGGGAGACTGCGAGGGAGAGAGCGAGGGAGAGAGCGAGTGAGACAGCGAGGGAGACAGCGAGGGAGACAGCGAGGGAGACAGCGAGGGAGACAGCGAGGGAGACAGCGAGAGAGACTGCGAGGGAGACAGCGAGGGAGAAAGCGAGGGAGAAAGCGAGGGAGACAGCGAGAGAGACTGCGAGTGAGACTGCGAGGGAGACTGCGAGTGAGACTGCGAGGGAGACAGCGAGGGAGACAGCGAGGGAGACAGCGAGGGAGACAGCGAGGGAGACAGCGAGGGAGACAGCGAGAGAGACTGCAAAGGAGACTGCGAGAGAGACAGCGAGAGAGACTGCGAGAGGGTCAGCGAGAGAGACTGCGAGAGGGACAGCGAGAGAGACAGCGAGAGAGACAGCGAGGGAGAAAGCGAGGGAGAAAGCGAGGGAGAAAGCGAGGGAGACAGCGAGAGAGACTGCGAGAGAGACTGCGAGAGAGACTGCGAGGGAGACAGCGAGGGAGACAGCGAGGGAGACAGCGAGAGAGACTGCGAGGGAGAAAGCGAGGGAGAAAGCGAGGGAGAAAGCGAGGGAGAAAGCGAGGGAGACAGCGAGAGAGACTGCGAGTGAGACTGCGAGGGAGACTGCGAGGGAGACTGCGAGTGAGACTGCGAGGGAGACAGCGAGGGAGACAGCGAGGGAGACAGCGAGGGAGACAGCGAGGGAGACTGCAAAGGAGACTGCGAGAGAGACAGCGAGAGAGACTGCGAGAGAGACTGCGAGAGAGACAGCGAGAGAGACTGCGAGAGGGACAGCGAGAGAGACTGCGAGAGGGACAGCGAGAGAGACAGCGAGAGAGACAGCGAGGGAGACAGCGAGGGAGAAAGCGAGGGAGAAAGCGAGGGAGAAAGCGAGGGAGACAGCGAGAGAGACTGCGAGAGAGACTGCGAGAGAGACTGCGAGGGAGACAGCGAGGGAGACAGCGAGGGAGACTGCGAGGGACACAGCGAGGGACACAGCGAGGGACACAGCGAGGGACACAGCGAGGGACACAGCGAGGGAGACAGCGAGAGATACTGCGAGAGAGAGCGCATGAGACAGCGAGGGAGACAGCGAGGGAGAGAGCGAGAGACACAGCGAGGGAGACAGCGAGAGAGACTGCAAGGGAGACAGCGAGAGAGACAGCGAGAGAGACAGCGAGAGAGACAGCGAGAGAGACAGCGAGAGAGACAGCGAGAGAGACAGCAAGAGAGACAGCAAGAGAGACAGCAAGAGAGACAGCGAGGGAGAAAGCGATGGAGACAGCGAGAGAGACAGCGAGAGAGACTGCGAGGGAGACTGCAAGGGAGACAGCGTGGGAGACAGCGAGGGAGACAGCGAGGGAGACAGCGAGGGAGACAGCGAGGGAGACTGCGAGGGAGACTGCGAGGGAGACTGCGAGGGAGACTGCGAGGGAGACTGCGAGGGAGACTGCGAGGGAGACTGCGAGAGAGGCAGCGAGAGAGACTGCAAAGGAGACTGCGAGAGAGACTGCGAGAGAGACTGCGAGAGAGACGGCGAGAGAGACAGCGAGAGAGACTGCGAGAGAGACGGCGAGAGAGACAGCGAGAGAGACTGCGAGAGAGACTGCGAGAGAGACTGCGAGAGAGACTGCGAGAGAGACTGGGAGGGAGACAGCGTGGGAGACAGTGAGGGAGACAGCGAGGGAGACAGCGAAGGAGACAGCGAGGGAGACAGCGAGGGAGACAGCGAGGGAGACAGCGAGGGAGACAGCGAGGGAGACAGCGAGGGAGACAGCGAGGGAGACAGCGAGGGAGACAGCGAGGGAGACTGCGAGGGAGACTGCGAGAGAGGCAGCGAGAGAGGCAGCGAGAGAGGCAGCGAGAGAGGCAGCGAGGGAGACTGCGAGGGAGACTGCGAGGGAGACTGCGAGAGAGACGGCGAGAGAGACAGCGAGAGAGACTGCGAGAGAGACTGCGAGAGAGACTGCGAGAGAGACTGCGAGAGAGACTGCGAGAGAGACTGCGAGGGAGACAGCGAGGGAGACAGCGAGGGAGACTGCGAGAGAGACTGCGAGAGAGACTGCGAGAGAGACTGCGAGAGAGACTGCGAGAGAGACTGCGAGGGAGACAGCGAGGGAGACTGCGAGAGAGATGGCGAGAGAGATGGAGAGAGAGACGGCGAGAGAGACGGCGAGAGAGACAGTGAGGGCGAGAGCGAGAGAGACAGCGAGAGAGATGGAGAGAGAGACAGCGACAGAGACAGCGACAGAGACAGCGACGGAGACAGCGACGGAGACAGCGACGGAGACAGCGAGGGAGACAGCGAGGGAGACAGCGAGGGAGACAGCGAGGGAGACAGCGAGGGAGACAGTGAGAGATTCTGCTATGGAGTTGGCGAGAGAGACAGCCGGGGATACAGAGAGAGTGACTGCAAGGGAGACGGCGAGGGAGACGACGAGGGAGACAGCGAGAGAGACAGCGAGGGAGACAGCGAGGGAGACAGCGAGGGAGACAGCGAGGGAGACAGCGAGGGAGACAGCGAGGGAGACAGCGAGAGAGACAGCGAGGGACACAGCGAGGGACACAGCGAGGGACACAGCGAGGGAGAAAGCGAGAGAGACAGCGAGGGAGACAGCGAGAGAGACAGCGAGAGAGACTGCGAGAGAGAGCGCGTGAGACAGCGAGGGAGACAGCGAGGGAGAGAGCGAGAGACACAGCGAGGGAGACAGCGAGGGACACAGTGAGGGAGACAGCGAGAGAGACTGCGAGAGAGAGCGCATGAGACAGCGAGGGAGACAGCGAGGGAGAGAGCGAGGGAGAGAGCGAGGGAGACAGCGAGGGAGACAGCGAGGGAGACAGCGAGGGAGACAGCGAGAGAAACTGCGAGAGCGACTGCGAGAGCGACTGCTAGGGAGACAGCGAGAGAGGCAGCGAGGGAGACAGCGAGAGAAACTGCGAGGAAGACAGCGAGAGAGACTGCGAGGGAGACGGCGAGGGAGACGGCGAGGGAGACTGCGAGGGAGAGAGCGAGTGAGACAGCGAGGGAGACAGCGAGGGAGACAGCGAGGGAGACAGCGAGGGAGTCAGCGAGAGAGAAAGCGAGGGAGAAAGCGAGGGAGAAAGCGAGGGAGACTGCGAGTGAGACTGCGAGGGAGACTGCGAGGGAGACTGCGAGTGAGACAGCGAGGGAGACAGCGAGGGAGACAGCGAGGGAGACAGCGAGGGAGACAGCGAGGGAGACAGCGAGGGAGACAGCGAGGGATAGAGCGAGTGAGACAGCGAGAGAGACTGCGAGAGAGACTGCGAGAGAGACAGCGAGAGAGACTGCGAGAGGGACAGCGAGAGAGACTGCGAGAGAGACTGCGAGAGGGACAGCGAGAGAGACAGCGAGGGAGAAAGCGAGGGAGAAAGCGAGGGAGAAAGCGAGGGAGACAGCGAGAGAGACTGCGAGAGAGACTGCGAGAGAGACTGCGAGGGAGACAGCGAGGGACACAGCGAGGGACACAGCGAGGGACACAGCGAGGGACACAGCGAGGGACACAGCGAGGGACACAGTGAGGGAGACAGCGAGAGAGACTGCGAGAGAGAGCGCATGAGACAGCGAGGGAGACAGCGAGGGAGAGAGCGAGAGACACAGCGAGGGAGACAGCGAGGGAGACAGCGAGAGAGACTGCAAGGGAGACAGCGAGAGAGACTGCAAGGGAGACAGCGAGAGAGACTGCGAGAGAGATGGAGAGAGAGACGGCGAGAGAGACGGCGAGAGAGACGGCGAGAGAGACGGCGAGAGAGACGGCGAGAGAGACGGCGAGAGAGACGGCGAGAGAGACGGCGAGAGAGACGGCGAGAGAGACGGCGAGAGAGACAGTGAGGGAGAGAGCGAGAGAGACTGCGAGAGAGACTGCGAGAGAGACTGCGAGGGAGACAGCGAGGGAGACTGCGAGAGAGATGGAGAGAGAGACGGCGAGAGAGACGGCGAGAGAGACGGCGAGAGAGACGGCGAGAGAGACGGTGAGAGAGACGGCGAGAGAGACGGCGAGAGAGACGGCGAGAGAGACAGTGAGGGAGAGAGCGAGAGAGACAGCGAGAGAGACAGCGAGAGAGACTGTGAGAGAGACTGCGAGAGAGATGGCGAGAGAGATGGCGAGAGAGATGGAGAGAGAGACGGCGAGAGAGACGGCGAGAGAGACGGCGAGAGAGACGGCGAGAGAGACGGCGAGAGAGACGGCGAGAGAGACAGTGAGGGAGAGAGCGAGTGAGACAGCGAGAGTACATTGAGAGAGTACATTGAGAGAGTACATTGAGAGAGACGGCCAGGGAGACGGCCAGGGAGACGGCCAGGGAGACGGCCAGGGAGACGGCCAGGGAGACGGCCAGGGAGACGGCCAGGGAGACGGCCAGGGAGACGGCCAGGGAGACGGCCAGGGAGACGGCCAGGGAGACGGCCAGGGAGACGGCGAGGGAGACGGCCAGGGAGACGGCGAGGGAGACGGCCAGGGAGACAGCGACAGAGACAGCGACAGAGACAGCGACAGAGACAGCGACAGAGACAGCGACAGAGACAGCGACAGAGACAGCGACAGAGACAGAGACAGCGACAGAGACAGCGACAGCGAGGGAGACAGTGAGAGATACTGCTATGGAGATAGCGAGAGAGACAGCCGGGGATACAGAGAGAGTGACTGCAAGTGAGACGGCGAGGGAGACGACGAGGGAGACAGCGAGGGAGACAGCGAGGGAGACAGCGAGGGAGACAGCGAGAGAGACTGCGAGGGAGACAGCGAGGGAGAGTGCGAGAGAGACAGCGAGGGACACAGCGAGGGCAACAGCGAGAGAGACTGCGAGAGAGAGCGCGTGAGACAGCGAGGGAGACAGCGAGGGAGAGAGCGAGAGACACAGCGAGGGAGACAGCGAGAGAGACTGCAAAAGAGACTGCAAGGGAGACAGCGAGAGAGGCAGCGAGAGAGGCAGCGAGAGAGACAGCGAGAGAGACAGCGAGAGAGACAGCGAGAGAGACAGCGAGAGAGACAGCGAGAGAGACAGCGAGAGAGACAGCTAGAGAGACAGCTAGAGAGACAGCGAGAGAGACAGCGAGAGAGACAGCGAGGGAGAAAGCCATGGAGACAGCGAGAGAGACTGCGTGGGAGACAGCGAGGGAGACAGCGAGGGAGACAGCGAGGGAGACAGCGAGGGAGACAGCGAGGGAGACAGCGAGGGAGACAGCGAGGGAGACAGCGAGGGAGACAGCGAGGGAGACAGCGAGGGAGACAGCGCTGGAGACAGCGCTGGAGACAGCGAGAGAGACTGCGAGAAGGACTGCGAGAAGGACTGCGAGAGAGAAAGCGAGGGAGAAAGCGAGGGAGAAAGCGAGGGAGACAGCGAGAGAGACTGCGAGGGAGACTGCGAGGGAGACTGCGAGGGAGACTGCGAGGGAGACTGCGAGGGAGACAGCGAGGGAGACAGCGAGGGAGACAGCGAGGGAGACTGTGAGAGAGACAGCGAGAGAGACAGCGAGAGAGACAGCGAGAGAGACTGCAAAGGAGACTGCGAGAGAGACAGCGAGAGAGACTGCGAGAGGGACAGCGAGAGAGACTGCGAGAGGGACAGCGAGAGGGACAGCGAGAGAGACAGCGAGAGAGACAGCGAGGGAGAAAGCGAGGGAGAAAGCGAGGGAGACAGCGAGAGAGACTGCGAGAGAGACTGCGAGAGAGACTGCGAGGGAGACAGCGAGGGAGACTGCGAGGGAGACTGCGAGGGACACAGCGAGGGACACAGCGAGGGACACAGCGAGGGACACAGCGAGGGACACAGCGAGGGACACAGCGAGGGACACAGCGAGGGACACAGTGAGGGAGACAGCGAGAGAGACTGCGAGAGAGAGCGCATGAGACAGCGAGGGAGACAGCGAGGGAGAGAGCGAGGGAGAGAGCGAGAGACACAGCGAGGGAGACAGCGAGGGAGACAGCGAGAGAGACTGCAAGGGAGACAGCGAGAGAGACAGCGAGAGAGACAGCGAGAGAGACAGCGAGAGAGACAGCGAGAGAGACAGCGAGAGAGACAGCGAGAGAGACAGCAAGAGAGACAGCAAGAGAGACAGCAAGAGAGACAGCGAGGGAGAAAGCGATGGAGACAGCGAGAGAGACAGCGAGAGAGACTGCGTGGGAGACAGCGAGAGAGACTGCAAAGGAGACTGCGAGAGAGACTGCGAGAGAGACTGCGAGAGAGACGGCGAGAGAGACAGCGAGAGAGACTGCGAGAGAGACTGCGAGAGAGACTGCGAGAGAGACTGCGAGAGAGACTGCGAGAGAGACTGCGAGAGAGACTGGGAGGGAGACAGCGAGGGAGACAGCGAGGGAGACAGCGAGGGAGACTGCGAGAGAGACTGCGAGAGAGACTGCGAGAGAGACTGCGAGAGAGACTGCGAGAGAGACTGCTAGAGAGACTGCTAGAGAGACGGCGAGAGAGACGGCGAGACAGACGGCGAGAGAGACGGCGAGAGAGACGGCGAGAGAGACGGCGAGAGAGACGGCGAGAGAGACTGTGAGAGAGACTGCGAGAGAGACTGCGAGAGATACAGCGAGTGAGACAGCGAGAGTACATTGAGAGAGTACATTGAGAGAGACAGCGAGAGAGACGGCCAGGGAGACGGCCAGGGAGACGGCCAGGGAGACGGCCAGGGAGACGGCCAGGGAGACGGCCAGGGAGACAGCGAGGGAGACAGCGAGGGAGACAGCGAGGGAGACAGCGAGGGAGACAGCGAGGGAGACAGCGACAGAGACAGCGACAGAGACAGCGACAGAGACAGCGACAGAGACAGAGACAGCGAGGGAGACAGTGAGAGATACTGCTATGGAGATAGCGAGAGAGACAGCCCGGGATACAGAGAGAGTGACTGCAAGGGAGACGGCGAGAGAGACGGCGAGAGAGACTGCGAGAGAGACTGCGAGAGAGACTGCGAGAGAGACTGCGAGAGAGACTGCGAGAGAGACTGCGAGAGAGACTGCGAGAGAGACTGGGAGGGAGACAGCGAGGGAGACAGCGAGGGAGACTGCGAGAGAGACTGCGAGAGAGACTGCGAGAGAGACTGCGAGAGAGACTGCGAGAGAGACTGCGAGAGAGACTGCGAGAGAGACTGCGAGGGAGACAGCGAGGGAGACTGCGAGGGAGACTGCGAGAGAGATGGCGAGAGAGATGGAGAGAGAGACGGCGAGAGAGACGGCGAGAGAGACGGCGAGAGAGACGGCGAGAGAGACGGCGAGAGAGACGGCGAGAGAGACAGTGAGGGAGAGAGCGAGAGAGACAGCGAGAGAGACAGCGAGAGAGACTGTGAGAGAGACTGCGAGAGATACAGCGAGTGAGACAGCGAGAGTACATTGAGAGAGTACATTGAGAGAGACAGCGAGAGAGACGGCCAGGGAGACGGCCAGGGAGACGGCCAGGGAGACGGCCAGGGAGACGGCCAGGGAGACGGCCAGGGAGACGGCCAGGGAGACGGCCAGGGAGACGGCCAGGGAGACGGCCAGGGAGACGGCCAGGGAGACGGCGAGGGAGACGGCGAGGGAGACGGCGAGGGAGACAGCGAGGGAGACAGCGACAGAGACAGCGACAGAGACAGCGACAGAGACAGCAACAGAGACAGCGACAGAGACAGCGACAGAGACAGCGACAGAGACAGAGACAGCGAGGGAGACAGTGAGAGATACTGCTATGGAGATAGCGAGAGAGACAGCCGGGGATACAGAGAGAGTGACTGCAAGGGAGACGGCGAGGGAGACGACGAGGGAGACAGCGAGGGAGACAGCGAGAGAGACTGCGAGGGAGACAGCGAGGGAGACAGCGAGGGAGAGTGCGAGAGAGACAGCGAGGGACACAGCGAGGGACACAGCGAGGGCAACAGCGAGAGAGACTGCGAGAGAGAGCGCGTGAGACAGCGAGGGAGACAGCGAGGGAGAGAGCGAGAGACACAGCGAGGGAGACAGCGAGAGAGACTGCAAGGGAGACAGCGAGAGAGGCAGCGAGAGAGGCAGCGAGAGAGACAGCGAGAGAGACAGCGAGAGAGACAGCGAGAGAGACAGCGAGAGAGACAGCTAGAGAGACAGCGAGAGAGACAGCGAGAGAGACAGCGAGAGAGACAGCGAGAGAGACAGCGAGGGAGAAAGCCATGGAGACAGCGAGAGAGACTGCGTGGGAGACAGCGAGGGAGACAGCGAGGGAGACAGCGAGAAGGACTGCGAGAGAGACAGCGAGGGAGAAAGCGAGAGCGACTTCGAGAGAGACTGCGAGGGAGACAGGGAGAGAGAATGCGAGGGAGACAGCGAGGGAGACAGCGAGGGAGACAGCGAGGGAGACAGCGAGGGAGACTGCGAGAGCGACTGCGAGAGCGACTGCGAGAGCGACTGCGAGAGAGACTGCGAGAGAGACTGCGAGGGACACAGCGAGGGAGACAGCGAGAGAGACTGCGAGAGAGACTGCGAGGGACACAGCGAGGAAGACAGCGAGAGAGACTGCGAGAGCGACTGCTAGGGAGACAGCGAGGGAGGCAGCGAGGGAGACAGTGAGGGAGACAGCGAGGGAGACAGCGAGGGAGACAGCGAGGGAGACAGCGAGGGAGACAGCGAGAGAGACTGCGAGAGCGACTGCGAGAGAGTCTGCGAGGGAGAGAGCGAGAGAGACTGCGAGGAAGACAGCGAGAGAGACTGCGACGGAGACGGTGAGGGAGACTGCGAGGGAGAGAGCGAGGGAGAGAGCGAGGGAGACTGCGAAGGAGACTGCGAGAGAGACTGCGAGAGAGGCAGCGAGAGAGACTGCAAAGGAGACTGCGAGAGAGACTGCGAGGGAGACAGCGAGAGAGACTGTGAGAGGGACAGCGAGGGAGACAGCGAGAGAGACTGCGAGGGAGACAGCGAGAGGGACAGCGAGAGGGACAGCGAGGGGGACAGCGAGGGGGACAGCGAGAGAGACTGCGAGGGAGACAGCGAGAGAGACTGTGAGAGGGACAGCGAGAGGGACAGCGAGAGAGACTGCGAGGGAGACTGCGAGAGGGACAGCGAGAGAGACAGCGAGAGAGACTGCGAGGGAGACAGCGAGAGAGACTGCGAGGGAGAAAGCGAGAGAGACTGCGAGAGGGACAGCGAGAGAGACAGCGAGAGAGACAGCGAGAGAGACTGCGAGAGAGACTGCGAGAGAGACTGCGAGAGAGACTGCGAGGGACACAGCGAGGGAGACTGCGAGGGACACAGCGAGGGACACAGCGAGGGACACAGCGAGGGACACAGCGAGGGACACAGCGAGGGACACAGCGAGGGAGACTGCGAGAGAGACTGCGAGAGAGACTGCGAGAGAGAGCGCATGAGACAGCGAGGGAGACAGCGAGGGAGAGAGCGAGAGACACAGCGAGGGAGACAGCGAGGGAGACAGCGAGGGAGACAGCGAGGGAGACAGCGAGAGAGACTGCAAGAGAGACAGCGAGAGAGACAGCGAGAGAGACAGCGAGAGAGACAGCGAGAGAGACAGCGAGAGAGACAGCGAGAGAGACAGCGAGAGAGACAGCGAGAGAGACTGCGAGAGAGACAGCGAGAGAGACAGCGAGAGAGACAGCGAGAGAGACAGCGAGAGAGACTGCGTGGGAGACAGCGAGGGAGTCAGCGAGGGAGACAGCGAGGGAGACAGCGAGGGAGACAGCGAGGGAGACAGCGAGGGAGACAGCGAGGGAGACAGCGCTGGAGACAGCGCTGGAGACAGCGAGAGAGACAGCGAGGGAGACAGCGAGGGAGACAGCGAGGGAGAAAGCGAGAGCGACTTCGAGAGAGACAGCGAGGGAGACAGCGAGAGAGACTGCGAGAGAGACTGCGAGAGAGACTGCGAGAGAGACTGCGAGAGAGACTGCGAGAGATACAGCGATGGATAGAGCGAGTGAGACAGCGAGGGAGACAGCGAGGGAGACAGCGAGGGAGACAGCGAGAGTACATTGAGAGAGACAGCGAGAGAGACAGCGAGAGAGACAGCGAGAGAGACTGTGAGAGAGACTGCGAGAGAGACTGTGAGAGAGACTGCGAGAGAGACTGCGAGGGAGACAGCGAGAGTACATTGAGAGAGACAGCGAGAGAGACAGCGAGAGAGACAGCGAGAGAGACTGTGAGAGAGACTGCGAGAGAGACTGCGAGAGATACAGCGATGGATAGAGCGAGTGAGACAGCGAGGGAGACAGCGAGGGAGACAGCGAGGGAGACAGCGAGAGTACATTGAGAGAGACAGCGAGAGAGACGGCGAGGGAGACGGCGAGGGAGACGGCGAGGGAGACGGCGAGGGTGACGGCGAGGGAGACGGCGAGGGAGACGGCGAGGGAGACGGCGAGGGAGACGGCGAGGGAGACGGCGAGGGAGACGGCGAGGGATACGACGATGGAGACGACGAGGGAGACGACGAGGGAGACGACGAGGGAGACGACGAGGGAGACGACGAGGGAGACGACGAGGGAGACGACGAGGGAGACGACGAGGGAGACAGCGAGGGAGACAGCGAGGGAGACAGCGAGGGAGACAGCGAGGGAGACTGCGAGAGAGACAGCGAAGGACACAGCGAGGGACACAGCGAGGGACACAGCGAGGGAGACAGCGAGAGAGACAGCGAGAGAGACAGCGAGAGAGACAGCGAGAGAGACTGCGAGAGAGAGCGCGTGAGACAGCGAGGGAGACAGCGAGGGAGACAGCGAGGGAGACAGCGAGAGATACAGCGAGGGAAACAGCGAGAGAGACTGCAAGAGAGACTGCAAGGGAGACAGCGAGAGAGACAGCGAGAGAGACAGCGAGGAAGACTGCGAGAGAGACTGCGAGAGAGACTGCAAAGGAGACTGCGAGGGAGACTGCGAGGGAGACTGCGAGAGAGACAGCGAGGGACACAGCGAGGGACACAGCGAGGGACACAGCGAGGGACACAGCAAGGGAAACAGCAAGGGAAACAGCGAGGGAGACAATGAGAGAGAATGCGAGAGAGATCGCGTGAGACAGCGTGGGAGGCAGCGAGAGAAACTGCGAGGAAGACTGCGAGAGAGACTGCGAGAGAGACTGCAAAGGAGACTGCGAGGGAGACTGCGAGAGAGACAGCGAGGGACACAGCGAGGGACACAGCGAGGGACACAGCGAGGGACACAGCGAGGGACACAGCGAGGGACACAGCGAGGGAAACAGCGAGGGAAACATCGAGGGAGACAGCGAGGGAAACAGCGAGGGAAACAGCGAGCGAGACAGCGAGAGAGACAGCGAGAGAGACAGCGAGAGAGACTGCGAGAGAGAGCGCGTGAGACAGCGAGGGAGACAGCGAGGGAGAGAGCGAGAGATACAGCGAGGGAAACAGTGAGAGAGACTGCAAGAGAGACTGCAAGAGAGACTGCAAGGGAGACTGCAAGGGAGACAGCGAGAGAGGCAGCGAGAGAGGCAGCGAGAGAGACAGCGAGAGAGACAGCGAGAGAGACAGCGAGAGAGACAGCGAGAGAGACAGCGAGAGAGACAGCGAGAGAGACAGCGAGAGAGACAGCGAGAGAGACAGCGAGGGAGAAAGCCATGGAGACAGCGAGAGAGACAGCGAGAGAGACTGCGTGGGAGACAGCGAGAGAGACAGCGAGAGAGACAGCGTGGGAGACAGCGAGGGAGACAGCGAGGGAGACAGCGAGGGAGACAGCGAGGGAGACAGCGAGGGAGACAGCGAGGGAGACAGCGAGGGAGACAGCGAGGGAGACAGCGAGGGAGACAGCGAGGGAGACAGCGAGGGAGACAGCGAGAGAGACTGCGAGAAGGACTGCGAGAAGGACTGCGAGAAGGACTGCGAGAAGGACTGCGAGAGAGACAGTGAGGGAGAAAGCGAGAGCGACTTCGAGAGAGACTGCGAGGGAGACTGCAAGAGAGACTGCGAGGGAGACAGCGAGAGAGACAGCGAGAGAGACAGCGAGAGAGACAGCAAGGGAGAAAGCGAGGGAGACAGCGAGAGAGACTGCGAGGGAGACTGCGAGGGAGACTGCGAGGGAGACTGCGAGGGAGACAGCGTGGGAGACAGCGTGGGAGACAGCGAGGGAGACAGCGGGGGGGACAGCGAGGGAGACAGCGAGGGAGACAGCGAGGGAGACAGCGAGGGAGACAGTGAGGGAGACAGCGAGGGAGACTGCAAAGGAGACTGCGAGAGAGACTGCGAGAGAGACTGCAAGAGAGACGGCGAGAGAGACTGCGAGAGGGACAGCGAGAGAGACTGCGAGAGAGACTGCGAGAGAGACGGCGAGAGAGACTGCGAGAGGGACAGCGAGAGGGACAGCGAGAGGGACAGCGAGAGAGACTGCGAGAGGGACAGCGAGAGAGACTGCGAGAGAGAGCGCATGAGACAGCGAGGGAGACAGCGAGGGAGAGAGCGAGAGACACAGTGAGGGAGACAGCGAGAGAGACTGCAAGAGAGACTGCAAGGGAGACAGCGAGAGAGACAGCGAGAGAGACAGCGAGGAAGACTGCGAGAGAGACTGCGAGAGAGACTGCAAAGGAGACTGCGAGGGAGACTGCGAGGGAGACTGCGAGAGAGACAGCGAGGGACACAGCGAGGGACACAGCGAGGGACACAGCGAGGGACACAGCAAGGGAAACAGCAAGGGAAACAGCAAGGGAAACAGCGAGGGAGACAACGAGAGAGAATGCGAGAGAGATCGCGTGAGACAGCGTGGGAGGCAGCGAGAGAAACTGCGAGGAAGACTGCGAGAGAGACTGCGAGAGAGACTGCAAAGGAGACTGCGAGGGAGACTGCGAGGGAGACTGCGAGAGAGACAGCGAGGGACACAGCGAGGGACACAGCGAGGGACACAGCGAGGGACACAGCGAGGGACACAGCGAGGGACACAGCGAGGGACACAGCGAGGGACACAGCGAGAGAGACAGCGAGAGAGACAGCGAGAGAGACAGCGAGAGAGACAGCGAGAGAGACAGCGAGAGAGACTGCGAGAGAGAGCGCGTGAGACAGCGAGGGAGACAGCGAGGGAGAGAGCGAGAGATACAGCGAGGGAAACAGCGAGAGAGACTGCAAGAGAGACTGCAAGGGAGACAGCGAGAGAGACAGCGAGAGAGACAGCGAGAGAGACAGCGAGAGAGACAGCGAGAGAGACAGCGAGAGAGACAGCGAGAGAGACAGCGAGAGAGACAGCGAGAGAGACAGCGAGAGAGACAGCGAGAGAGACAGCGAGAGAGACAGCGAGAGAGACAGCGAGAGAGACAGCGAGGGAGAAAGCCATGGAGACAGCGAGAGAGACAGCGAGAGAGACTGCGTGGGAGACAGCGAGGGAGACAGCGAGGGAGACAGCGAGGGAGACAGCGAGGGAGACAGCGAGGGAGACAGCGAGGGAGACAGCGAGGGAGACAGCGAGGGAGACAGCGAGGGAGACAGCGAGAGAGACTGCGAGAGAGACTGCGAGAAGGACTGCGAGAAGGACTGCGAGAGAGACAGTGAGGGAGAAAGCGAGAGCGACTTCGAGAGAGACTGCGAGGGAGACTGCAAGAGAGACTGCGAGGGAGACAGCGAGAGAGACAGCGAGAGAGACAGCGAGAGAGACAGCAAGGGAGAAAGCGAGGGAGACAGCGAGAGAGACAGCGAGAGAGACTGCGAGGGAGACTGCGAGGGAGACTGCGAGGGAGACTGCGAGGGAGACTGCGAGGGAGACTGCGAGGGAGACAGCGTGGGAGACAGCGTGGGAGACAGCGTGGGAGACAGCGTGGGAGACAGCGAGGGAGACAGCGGGGGGGACAGCGAGGGAGACAGCGAGGGAGACAGCGAGGGAGACAGCGAGGGAGACAGCGAGGGAGACAGCGAGGGAGACAGCGAGAGATACAGCGAGGGAAACAGCGAGAGAGACTGCAAGAGAGACTGCAAGGGAGACAGCGAGAGAGACAGCGAGAGAGACAGCGAGGAAGACTGCGAGAGAGACTGCGAGAGAGACTGCAAAGGAGACTGCGAGGGAGACTGCGAGGGAGACTGCGAGAGAGACAGCGAGGGACACAGCGAGGGACACAGCGAGGGACACAGCGAGGGGCACAGCAAGGGAAACAGCAAGGGAAACAGCGAGGGAGACAACGAGAGAGAATGCGAGAGAGATCGCGTGAGACAGCGTGGGAGGCAGCGAGAGAAACTGCGAGGAAGACTGCGAGAGAGACTGCGAGTGAGACTGCGAGGGAGACTGCGAGTGAGACTGCGAGGGAGACAGCGAGGGAGACAGCGAGGGAGACAGCGAGGGAGACAGCGAGGGAGACAGCGAGGGAGACAGCGAGGGAGACAGCGAGAGAGACAGCGAGAGAGACTGCAAAGGAGACTGCGAGAGAGACAGCGAGAGAGACTGCGAGAGGGACAGCGAGAGAGACTGCGAGAGGGACAGCGAGAGAGACAGCGAGAGAGACAGCGAGGGAGAAAGCGAGGGAGAAAGCGAGGGAGAAAGCGAGGGAGACAGCGAGAGAGACTGCGAGAGAGACTGCGAGAGAGACTGCGAGGGAGACAGCGAGGGAGACAGCGAGGGAGACAGCGAGGGAGACAGCGAGAGAGACTGCGAGGGAGAAAGCGAGGGAGAAAGCGAGGGAGAAAGCGAGGGAGACAGCGAGAGAGACTGCGAGTGAGACTGCGAGGGAGACTGCGAGGGAGACTGCGAGTGAGACTGCGAGGGAGACAGCGAGGGAGACAGCGAGGGAGACAGCGAGGGAGACAGCGAGGGAGACAGCGAGGGAGACTGCAAAGGAGACTGCGAGAGAGACAGCGAGAGAGACTGCGAGAGAGACTGCGAGAGAGACAGCGAGAGAGACTGCGAGAGGGACAGCGAGAGAGACTGCGAGAGGGACAGCGAGAGAGACAGCGAGAGAGACAGCGAGAGAGACAGCGAGGGAGACAGCGAGGGAGAAAGCGAGGGAGAAAGCGAGGGAGAAAGCGAGGGAGAAAGCGAGGGAGACAGCGAGAGAGACTGCGAGAGAGACTGCGAGAGAGACAGCGAGAGAGACTGCGAGAGAGACTGCGAGAGAGACAGCGAGAGAGACTGCGAGAGGGACAGCGAGAGAGACTGCGAGAGGGACAGCGAGAGAGACAGCGAGAGAGACAGCGAGGGAGACAGCGAGGGAGAAAGCGAGGGAGAAAGCGAGGGAGAAAGCGAGGGAGACAGCGAGAGAGACTGCGAGAGAGACTGCGAGAGAGACTGCGAGGGAGACAGCGAGGGAGACAGCGAGGGAGACTGCGAGGGACACAGCGAGGGACACAGCGAGGGACACAGCGAGGGACACAGCGAGGGAGACAGCGAGGGAGACAGCGAGGGAGACTGCGAGGGAGACTGCGAGGGAGACTGCGAGGGAGACTGCGAGGGAGACTGCGAGGGAGACTGCGAGGGAGACTGCGAGAGAGGCAGCGAGAGAGACTGCAAAGGAGACTGCGAGAGAGACTGCGAGAGAGACTGCGAGAGAGACGGCGAGAGAGACAGCGAGAGAGACTGCGAGAGAGACGGCGAGAGAGACAGCGAGAGAGACTGCGAGAGAGACTGCGAGAGAGACTGCGAGAGAGACTGCGAGAGAGACTGGGAGGGAGACAGCGTGGGAGACAGTGAGGGAGACAGCGAGGGAGACAGCGAAGGAGACAGCGAGGGAGACAGCGAGGGAGACAGCGAGGGAGACAGCGAGGGAGACAGCGAGGGAGACAGCGAGGGAGACAGCGAGGGAGACAGCGAGGGAGACAGCGAGGGAGACTGCGAGGGAGACTGCGAGAGAGGCAGCGAGAGAGGCAGCGAGAGAGGCAGCGAGAGAGGCAGCGAGGGAGACTGCGAGGGAGACTGCGAGGGAGACTGCGAGAGAGACGGCGAGAGAGACAGCGAGAGAGACTGCGAGAGAGACTGCGAGAGAGACTGCGAGAGAGACTGCGAGAGAGACTGCGAGAGAGACTGCGAGGGAGACAGCGAGGGAGACAGCGAGGGAGACTGCGAGAGAGACTGCGAGAGAGACTGCGAGAGAGACTGCGAGAGAGACTGCGAGAGAGACTGCGAGGGAGACAGCGAGGGAGACTGCGAGAGAGATGGCGAGAGAGATGGAGAGAGAGACGGCGAGAGAGACGGCGAGAGAGACAGTGAGGGCGAGAGCGAGAGAGACAGCGAGAGAGATGGAGAGAGAGACAGCGACAGAGACAGCGACAGAGACAGCGACGGAGACAGCGACGGAGACAGCGACGGAGACAGCGAGGGAGACAGCGAGGGAGACAGCGAGGGAGACAGCGAGGGAGACAGCGAGGGAGACAGTGAGAGATTCTGCTATGGAGTTGGCGAGAGAGACAGCCGGGGATACAGAGAGAGTGACTGCAAGGGAGACGGCGAGGGAGACGACGAGGGAGACAGCGAGAGAGACAGCGAGGGAGACAGCGAGGGAGACAGCGAGGGAGACAGCGAGGGAGACAGCGAGGGAGACTGCGAGAGAGACAGCGAGAGAGACAGCGAGGGACACAGCGAGGGACACAGCGAGGGACACAGCGAGGGAGAAAGCGAGAGAGACAGCGAGGGAGACAGCGAGAGAGACAGCGAGAGAGACTGCGAGAGAGAGCGCGTGAGACAGCGAGGGAGACAGCGAGGGAGAGAGCGAGAGACACAGCGAGGGAGACAGCGAGGGACACAGTGAGGGAGACAGCGAGAGAGACTGCGAGAGAGAGCGCATGAGACAGCGAGGGAGACAGCGAGGGAGAGAGCGAGGGAGAGAGCGAGGGAGACAGCGAGGGAGACAGCGAGGGAGACAGCGAGGGAGACAGCGAGGGAGACAGCGAGGGAGACAGCGAGAGAAACTGCGAGAGCGACTGCGAGAGCGACTGCTAGGGAGACAGCGAGAGAGGCAGCGAGGGAGACAGCGAGAGAAACTGCGAGGAAGACAGCGAGAGAGACTGCGAGGGAGACGGCGAGGGAGACGGCGAGGGAGACTGCGAGGGAGAGAGCGAGTGAGACAGCGAGGGAGACAGCGAGGGAGACAGCGAGGGAGACAGCGAGGGAGTCAGCGAGAGAGAAAGCGAGGGAGAAAGCGAGGGAGAAAGCGAGGGAGACTGCGAGTGAGACTGCGAGGGAGACTGCGAGGGAGACTGCGAGTGAGACAGCGAGGGAGACAGCGAGGGAGACAGCGAGGGAGACAGCGAGGGAGACAGCGAGGGAGACAGCGAGGGAGACAGCGAGGGATAGAGCGAGTGAGACAGCGAGAGAGACTGCGAGAGAGACTGCGAGAGAGACAGCGAGAGAGACTGCGAGAGGGACAGCGAGAGAGACTGCGAGAGAGACTGCGAGAGGGACAGCGAGAGAGACAGCGAGGGAGAAAGCGAGGGAGAAAGCGAGGGAGAAAGCGAGGGAGACAGCGAGAGAGACTGCGAGAGAGACTGCGAGAGAGACTGCGAGGGAGACAGCGAGGGACACAGCGAGGGACACAGCGAGGGACACAGCGAGGGACACAGCGAGGGACACAGCGAGGGACACAGCGAGGGACACAGCGAGGGACACAGTGAGGGAGACAGCGAGAGAGACTGCGAGAGAGAGCGCATGAGACAGCGAGGGAGACAGCGAGGGAGAGAGCGAGAGACACAGCGAGGGAGACAGCGAGGGAGACAGCGAGAGAGACTGCAAGGGAGACAGCGAGAGAGACTGCAAGGGAGACAGCGAGAGAGACTGCGAGAGAGATGGAGAGAGAGACGGCGAGAGAGACGGCGAGAGAGACGGCGAGAGAGACGGCGAGAGAGACGGCGAGAGAGACGGCGAGAGAGACGGCGAGAGAGACGGCGAGAGAGACGGCGAGAGAGACAGTGAGGGAGAGAGCGAGAGAGACTGCGAGAGAGACTGCGAGAGAGACTGCGAGGGAGACAGCGAGGGAGACTGCGAGAGAGATGGAGAGAGAGACGGCGAGAGAGACGGCGAGAGAGACGGCGAGAGAGACGGCGAGAGAGACGGTGAGAGAGACGGCGAGAGAGACGGCGAGAGAGACGGCGAGAGAGACAGTGAGGGAGAGAGCGAGAGAGACAGCGAGAGAGACAGCGAGAGAGACTGTGAGAGAGACTGCGAGAGAGATGGCGAGAGAGATGGAGAGAGAGACGGCGAGAGAGACGGCGAGAGAGACGGCGAGAGAGACGGCGAGAGAGACGGCGAGAGAGACGGCGAGAGAGACAGTGAGGGAGAGAGCGAGTGAGACAGCGAGAGTACATTGAGAGAGTACATTGAGAGAGTACATTGAGAGAGACAGCGAGAGAGACGGCCAGGGAGACGGCCAGGGAGACGGCCAGGGAGACGGCCAGGGAGACGGCCAGGGAGACGGCCAGGGAGACGGCCAGGGAGACGGCCAGGGAGACGGCCAGGGAGACGGCCAGGGAGACGGCCAGGGAGACGGCGAGGGAGACGGCCAGGGAGACGGCGAGGGAGACGGCCAGGGAGACAGCGACAGAGACAGCGACAGAGACAGCGACAGAGACAGCGACAGAGACAGCGACAGAGACAGCGACAGAGACAGCGACAGAGACAGCGACAGAGACAGCGACAGAGACAGCGACAGCGAGGGAGACAGTGAGAGATACTGCTATGGAGATAGCGAGAGAGACAGCCGGGGATACAGAGAGAGTGACTGCAAGTGAGACGGCGAGGGAGACGACGAGGGAGACAGCGAGGGAGACAGCGAGGGAGACAGCGAGGGAGACAGCGAGAGAGACTGCGAGGGAGACAGCGAGGGAGAGTGCGAGAGAGACAGCGAGGGACACAGCGAGGGCAACAGCGAGAGAGACTGCGAGAGAGAGCGCGTGAGACAGCGAGGGAGACAGCGAGGGAGAGAGCGAGAGACACAGCGAGGGAGACAGCGAGAGAGACTGCAAAAGAGACTGCAAGGGAGACAGCGAGAGAGGCAGCGAGAGAGGCAGCGAGAGAGACAGCGAGAGAGACAGCGAGAGAGACAGCGAGAGAGACAGCGAGAGAGACAGCGAGAGAGACAGCGAGAGAGACAGCTAGAGAGACAGCTAGAGAGACAGCTAGAGAGACAGCGAGAGAGACAGCGAGAGAGACAGCGAGGGAGAAAGCCATGGAGACAGCGAGAGAGACTGCGTGGGAGACAGCGAGGGAGACAGCGAGGGAGACAGCGAGGGAGACAGCGAGGGAGACAGCGAGGGAGACAGCGAGGGAGACAGCGAGGGAGACAGCGAGGGAGACAGCGAGGGAGACAGCGAGGGAGACAGCGCTGGAGACAGCGCTGGAGACAGCGAGAGAGACTGCGAGAAGGACTGCGAGAAGGACTGCGAGAGAGAAAGCGAGGGAGAAAGCGAGGGAGAAAGCGAGGGAGACAGCGAGAGAGACTGCGAGGGAGACTGCGAGGGAGACTGCGAGGGAGACTGCGAGGGAGACTGCGAGGGAGACAGCGAGGGAGACAGCGAGGGAGACAGCGAGGGAGACTGTGAGAGAGACAGCGAGAGAGACAGCGAGAGAGACAGCGAGAGAGACTGCAAAGGAGACTGCGAGAGAGACAGCGAGAGAGACTGCGAGAGGGACAGCGAGAGAGACTGCGAGAGGGACAGCGAGAGGGACAGCGAGAGAGACAGCGAGAGAGACAGCGAGGGAGAAAGCGAGGGAGAAAGCGAGGGAGACAGCGAGAGAGACTGCGAGAGAGACTGCGAGAGAGACTGCGAGGGAGACAGCGAGGGAGACTGCGAGGGAGACTGCGAGGGACACAGCGAGGGACACAGCGAGGGACACAGCGAGGGACACAGCGAGGGACACAGCGAGGGACACAGCGAGGGACACAGCGAGGGACACAGTGAGGGAGACAGCGAGAGAGACTGCGAGAGAGAGCGCATGAGACAGCGAGGGAGACAGCGAGGGAGAGAGCGAGGGAGAGAGCGAGAGACACAGCGAGGGAGACAGCGAGGGAGACAGCGAGAGAGACTGCAAGGGAGACAGCGAGAGAGACAGCGAGAGAGACAGCGAGAGAGACAGCGAGAGAGACAGCGAGAGAGACAGCGAGAGAGACAGCGAGAGAGACAGCAAGAGAGACAGCAAGAGAGACAGCAAGAGAGACAGCGAGGGAGAAAGCGATGGAGACAGCGAGAGAGACAGCGAGAGAGACTGCGTGGGAGACAGCGAGAGAGACTGCAAAGGAGACTGCGAGAGAGACTGCGAGAGAGACTGCGAGAGAGACGGCGAGAGAGACAGCGAGAGAGACTGCGAGAGAGACTGCGAGAGAGACTGCGAGAGAGACTGCGAGAGAGACTGCGAGAGAGACTGCGAGAGAGACTGGGAGGGAGACAGCGAGGGAGACAGCGAGGGAGACAGCGAGGGAGACTGCGAGAGAGACTGCGAGAGAGACTGCGAGAGAGACTGCGAGAGAGACTGCGAGAGAGACTGCTAGAGAGACTGCTAGAGAGACGGCGAGAGAGACGGCGAGACAGACGGCGAGAGAGACGGCGAGAGAGACGGCGAGAGAGACGGCGAGAGAGACGGCGAGAGAGACTGTGAGAGAGACTGCGAGAGAGACTGCGAGAGATACAGCGAGTGAGACAGCGAGAGTACATTGAGAGAGTACATTGAGAGAGACAGCGAGAGAGACGGCCAGGGAGACGGCCAGGGAGACGGCCAGGGAGACGGCCAGGGAGACGGCCAGGGAGACGGCCAGGGAGACAGCGAGGGAGACAGCGAGGGAGACAGCGAGGGAGACAGCGAGGGAGACAGCGAGGGAGACAGCGACAGAGACAGCGACAGAGACAGCGACAGAGACAGCGACAGAGACAGAGACAGCGAGGGAGACAGTGAGAGATACTGCTATGGAGATAGCGAGAGAGACAGCCCGGGATACAGAGAGAGTGACTGCAAGGGAGACGGCGAGAGAGACGGCGAGAGAGACTGCGAGAGAGACTGCGAGAGAGACTGCGAGAGAGACTGCGAGAGAGACTGCGAGAGAGACTGCGAGAGAGACTGCGAGAGAGACTGCGAGAGAGACTGGGAGGGAGACAGCGAGGGAGACAGCGAGGGAGACTGCGAGAGAGACTGCGAGAGAGACTGCGAGAGAGACTGCGAGAGAGACTGCGAGAGAGACTGCGAGAGAGACTGCGAGAGAGACTGCGAGGGAGACAGCGAGGGAGACTGCGAGGGAGACTGCGAGAGAGATGGCGAGAGAGATGGAGAGAGAGACGGCGAGAGAGACGGCGAGAGAGACGGCGAGAGAGACGGCGAGAGAGACGGCGAGAGAGACGGCGAGAGAGACAGTGAGGGAGAGAGCGAGAGAGACAGCGAGAGAGACAGCGAGAGAGACTGTGAGAGAGACTGCGAGGGAGACGGCGAGGGAGACAGCGAGGGAGACAGCGACAGAGACAGCGACAGAGACAGCGACAGAGACAGCGACAGAGACAGCAACAGAGACAGCGACAGAGACAGCGACAGAGACAGCGACAGAGACAGAGACAGCGAGGGAGACAGTGAGAGATACTGCTATGGAGATAGCGAGAGAGACAGCCGGGGATACAGAGAGAGTGACTGCAAGGGAGACGGCGAGGGAGACGACGAGGGAGACAGCGAGGGAGACAGCGAGAGAGACTGCGAGGGAGACAGCGAGGGAGACAGCGAGGGAGAGTGCGAGAGAGACAGCGAGGGACACAGCGAGGGACACAGCGAGGGCAACAGCGAGAGAGACTGCGAGAGAGAGCGCGTGAGACAGCGAGGGAGACAGCGAGGGAGAGAGCGAGAGACACAGCGAGGGAGACAGCGAGAGAGACTGCAAGGGAGACAGCGAGAGAGGCAGCGAGAGAGGCAGCGAGAGAGACAGCGAGAGAGACAGCGAGAGAGACAGCGAGAGAGACAGCGAGAGAGACAGCTAGAGAGACAGCGAGAGAGACAGCGAGAGAGACAGCGAGAGAGACAGCGAGAGAGACAGCGAGAGAGACAGCGAGGGAGAAAGCCATGGAGACAGCGAGAGAGACTGCGTGGGAGACAGCGAGGGAGACAGCGAGGGAGACAGCGAGAAGGACTGCGAGAGAGACAGCGAGGGAGAAAGCGAGAGCGACTTCGAGAGAGACTGCGAGGGAGACAGGGAGAGAGAATGCGAGGGAGACAGCGAGGGAGACAGCGAGGGAGACAGCGAGGGAGACAGCGAGGGAGACTGCGAGAGCGACTGCGAGAGCGACTGCGAGAGCGACTGCGAGAGAGACTGCGAGAGAGACTGCGAGGGACACAGCGAGGGAGACAGCGAGAGAGACTGCGAGAGAGACTGCGAGGGACACAGCGAGGAAGACAGCGAGAGAGACTGCGAGAGCGACTGCTAGGGAGACAGCGAGGGAGGCAGCGAGGGAGACAGTGAGGGAGACAGCGAGGGAGACAGCGAGGGAGACAGCGAGGGAGACAGCGAGGGAGACAGCGAGAGAGACTGCGAGAGCGACTGCGAGAGAGTCTGCGAGGGAGAGAGCGAGAGAGACTGCGAGGAAGACAGCGAGAGAGACTGCGACGGAGACGGTGAGGGAGACTGCGAGGGAGAGAGCGAGGGAGAGAGCGAGGGAGACTGCGAAGGAGACTGCGAGAGAGACTGCGAGAGAGGCAGCGAGAGAGACTGCAAAGGAGACTGCGAGAGAGACTGCGAGGGAGACAGCGAGAGAGACTGTGAGAGGGACAGCGAGGGAGACAGCGAGAGAGACTGCGAGGGAGACAGCGAGAGGGACAGCGAGAGGGACAGCGAGGGGGACAGCGAGGGAGACAGCGAGAGAGACTGCGAGGGAGACAGCGAGAGAGACTGTGAGAGGGACAGCGAGAGGGACAGCGAGAGAGACTGCGAGGGAGACTGCGAGAGGGACAGCGAGAGAGACAGCGAGAGAGACTGCGAGGGAGACAGCGAGAGAGACTGCGAGGGAGAAAGCGAGAGAGACTGCGAGAGGGACAGCGAGAGAGACAGCGAGAGAGACAGCGAGAGAGACTGCGAGAGAGACTGCGAGAGAGACTGCGAGAGAGACTGCGAGGGACACAGCGAGGGAGACTGCGAGGGACACAGCGAGGGACACAGCGAGGGACACAGCGAGGGACACAGCGAGGGACACAGCGAGGGACACAGCGAGGGAGACTGCGAGAGAGACTGCGAGAGAGACTGCGAGAGAGAGCGCATGAGACAGCGAGGGAGACAGCGAGGGAGAGAGCGAGAGACACAGCGAGGGAGACAGCGAGGGAGACAGCGAGGGAGACAGCGAGGGAGACAGCGAGAGAGACTGCAAGAGAGACTGCAAGGGAGACAGCGAGAGAGACAGCGAGAGAGACAGCGAGAGAGACAGCGAGAGAGACAGCGAGAGAGACAGCGAGAGAGACAGCGAGAGAGACTGCGAGAGAGACAGCGAGAGAGACAGCGAGAGAGACAGCGAGAGAGACAGCGAGAGAGACTGCGTGGGAGACAGCGAGGGAGTCAGCGAGGGAGACAGCGAGGGAGACAGCGAGGGAGACAGCGAGGGAGACAGCGAGGGAGACAGCGAGGGAGACAGCGCTGGAGACAGCGCTGGAGACAGCGAGAGAGACAGCGAGGGAGACAGCGAGGGAGACAGCGAGGGAGAAAGCGAGAGCGACTTCGAGAGAGACAGCGAGGGAGACAGCGAGAGAGACTGCGAGAGAGACTGCGAGAGAGACTGCGAGAGAGACTGCGAGAGAGACTGCGAGAGATACAGCGATGGATAGAGCGAGTGAGACAGCGAGGGAGACAGCGAGGGAGACAGCGAGGGAGACAGCGAGGGAGACAGCGAGAGTACATTGAGAGAGACAGCGAGAGAGACAGCGAGAGAGACAGCGAGAGAGACTGTGAGAGAGACTGCGAGAGAGACTGTGAGAGAGACTGCGAGAGAGACTGCGAGGGAGACAGCGAGAGTACATTGAGAGAGACAGCGAGAGAGACAGCGAGAGAGACAGCGAGAGAGACTGTGAGAGAGACTGCGAGAGAGACTGCGAGAGATACAGCGATGGATAGAGCGAGTGAGACAGCGAGGGAGACAGCGAGGGAGACAGCGAGGGAGACAGCGAGAGTACATTGAGAGAGACAGCGAGAGAGACGGCGAGGGAGACGGCGAGGGAGACGGCGAGGGAGACGGCGAGGGTGACGGCGAGGGAGACGGCGAGGGAGACGGCGAGGGAGACGGCGAGGGAGACGGCGAGGGAGACGGCGAGGGAGACGGCGAGGGAGACGGCGAGGGATACGACGATGGAGACGACGAGGGAGACGACGAGGGAGACGACGAGGGAGACGACGAGGGAGACGACGAGGGAGACGACGAGGGAGACGACGAGGGAGACAGCGAGGGAGACAGCGAGGGAGACAGCGAGGGAGACTGCGAGAGAGACAGCGAAGGACACAGCGAGGGACACAGCGAGGGACACAGCGAGGGAGACAGCGAGAGAGACAGCGAGAGAGACAGCGAGAGAGACAGCGAGAGAGACTGCGAGAGAGAGCGCGTGAGACAGCGAGGGAGACAGCGAGGGAGACAGCGAGGGAGACAGCGAGAGATACAGCGAGGGAAACAGCGAGAGAGACTGCAAGAGAGACTGCAAGGGAGACAGCGAGAGAGACAGCGAGAGAGACAGCGAGGAAGACTGCGAGAGAGACTGCGAGAGAGACTGCAAAGGAGACTGCGAGGGAGACTGCGAGGGAGACTGCGAGAGAGACAGCGAGGGACACAGCGAGGGACACAGCGAGGGACACAGCGAGGGACACAGCGAGGGACACAGCAAGGGAAACAGCAAGGGAAACAGCGAGGGAGACAATGAGAGAGAATGCGAGAGAGATCGCGTGAGACAGCGTGGGAGGCAGCGAGAGAAACTGCGAGGAAGACTGCGAGAGAGACTGCGAGAGAGACTGCAAAGGAGACTGCGAGGGAGACTGCGAGAGAGACAGCGAGGGACACAGCGAG
This sequence comes from Heterodontus francisci, assembly GCF_036365525.1. Classification (NCBI taxonomy): domain Eukaryota; kingdom Metazoa; phylum Chordata; class Chondrichthyes; order Heterodontiformes; family Heterodontidae; genus Heterodontus; species Heterodontus francisci. Next base: position 469,224 of record NW_027140117.1, read on the forward strand.
GGACACAGCGAGGGACACAGCGAGGGACACAGCGAGGGACACAGCGAGGGACACAGCGAGGGAAACAGCGAGGGAAACATCGAGGGAGACAGCGAGGGAAACAGCGAGGGAAACAGCGAGCGAGACAGCGAGAGAGACAGCGAGAGAGACAGCGAGAGAGACTGCGAGAGAGAGCGCGTGAGACAGCGAGGGAGACAGCGAGGGAGAGAGCGAGAGATACAGCGAGGGAAACAGTGAGAGAGACTGCAAGAGAGACTGCAAGAGAGACTGCAAGGGAGACTGCAAGGGAGACAGCGAGAGAGGCAGCGAGAGAGGCAGCGAGAGAGACAGCGAGAGAGACAGCGAGAGAGACAGCGAGAGAGACAGCGAGAGAGACAGCGAGAGAGACAGCGAGAGAGACAGCGAGAGAGACAGCGAGAGAGACAGCGAGGGAGAAAGCCATGGAGACAGCGAGAGAGACAGCGAGAGAGACTGCGTGGGAGACAGCGAGAGAGACAGCGAGAGAGACAGCGTGGGAGACAGCGAGGGAGACAGCGAGGGAGACAGCGAGGGAGACAGCGAGGGAGACAGCGAGGGAGACAGCGAGGGAGACAGCGAGGGAGACAGCGAGGGAGACAGCGAGGGAGACAGCGAGGGAGACAGCGAGGGAGACAGCGAGAGAGACTGCGAGAAGGACTGCGAGAAGGACTGCGAGAAGGACTGCGAGAAGGACTGCGAGAGAGACAGTGAGGGAGAAAGCGAGAGCGACTTCGAGAGAGACTGCGAGGGAGACTGCAAGAGAGACTGCGAGGGAGACAGCGAGAGAGACAGCGAGAGAGACAGCGAGAGAGACAGCAAGGGAGAAAGCGAGGGAGACAGCGAGAGAGACTGCGAGGGAGACTGCGAGGGAGACTGCGAGGGAGACTGCGAGGGAGACAGCGTGGGAGACAGCGTGGGAGACAGCGAGGGAGACAGCGAGGGAGACAGCGGGGGGGACAGCGAGGGAGACAGCGAGGGAGACAGCGAGGGAGACAGCGAGGGAGACAGCGAGGGAGACAGCGAGGGAGACTGCAAAGGAGACTGCGAGAGAGACTGCGAGAGAGACTGCAAGAGAGACGGCGAGAGAGACTGCGAGAGGGACAGCGAGAGAGACTGCGAGAGAGACTGCGAGAGAGACGGCGAGAGAGACTGCGAGAGGGACAGCGAGAGGGACAGCGAGAGGGACAGCGAGAGAGACTGCGAGAGGGACAGCGAGAGAGACTGCGAGAGAGAGCGCATGAGACAGCGAGGGAGACAGCGAGGGAGAGAGCGAGAGACACAGTGAGGGAGACAGCGAGAGAGACTGCAAGAGAGACTGCAAGGGAGACAGCGAGAGAGACAGCGAGAGAGACAGCGAGGAAGACTGCGAGAGAGACTGCGAGAGAGACTGCAAAGGAGACTGCGAGGGAGACTGCGAGGGAGACTGCGAGAGAGACAGCGAGGGACACAGCGAGGGACACAGCGAGGGACACAGCGAGGGACACAGCAAGGGAAACAGCAAGGGAAACAGCAAGGGAAACAGCGAGGGAGACAACGAGAGAGAATGCGAGAGAGATCGCGTGAGACAGCGTGGGAGGCAGCGAGAGAAACTGCGAGGAAGACTGCGAGAGAGACTGCGAGAGAGACTGCAAAGGAGACTGCGAGGGAGACTGCGAGGGAGACTGCGAGAGAGACAGCGAGGGACACAGCGAGGGACACAGCGAGGGACACAGCGAGGGACACAGCGAGGGACACAGCGAGGGACACAGCGAGGGACACAGCGAGAGAGACAGCGAGAGAGACAGCGAGAGAGACAGCGAGAGAGACAGCGAGAGAGACAGCGAGAGAGACTGCGAGAGAGAGCGCGTGAGACAGCGAGGGAGACAGCGAGGGAGAGAGCGAGAGATACAGCGAGGGAAACAGCGAGAGAGACTGCAAGAGAGACTGCAAGGGAGACAGCGAGAGAGACAGCGAGAGAGACAGCGAGAGAGACAGCGAGAGAGACAGCGAGAGAGACAGCGAGAGAGACAGCGAGAGAGACAGCGAGAGAGACAGCGAGAGAGACAGCGAGAGAGACAGCGAGAGAGACAGCGAGAGAGACAGCGAGAGAGACAGCGAGGGAGAAAGCCATGGAGACAGCGAGAGAGACAGCGAGAGAGACTGCGTGGGAGACAGCGAGGGAGACAGCGAGGGAGACAGCGAGGGAGACAGCGAGGGAGACAGCGAGGGAGACAGCGAGGGAGACAGCGAGGGAGACAGCGAGGGAGACAGCGAGGGAGACAGCGAGAGAGACTGCGAGAGAGACTGCGAGAAGGACTGCGAGAAGGACTGCGAGAGAGACAGTGAGGGAGAAAGCGAGAGCGACTTCGAGAGAGACTGCGAGGGAGACTGCAAGAGAGACTGCGAGGGAGACAGCGAGAGAGACAGCGAGAGAGACAGCGAGAGAGACAGCAAGGGAGAAAGCGAGGGAGACAGCGAGAGAGACAGCGAGAGAGACTGCGAGGGAGACTGCGAGGGAGACTGCGAGGGAGACTGCGAGGGAGACTGCGAGGGAGACTGCGAGGGAGACAGCGTGGGAGACAGCGTGGGAGACAGCGTGGGAGACAGCGTGGGAGACAGCGAGGGAGACAGCGGGGGGGACAGCGAGGGAGACAGCGAGGGAGACAGCGAGGGAGACAGCGAGGGAGACAGCGAGGGAGACAGCGAGGGAGACAGCGAGGGAGACAGCGAGAGATACAGCGAGGGAAACAGCGAGAGAGACTGCAAGAGAGACTGCAAGGGAGACAGCGAGAGAGACAGCGAGAGAGACAGCGAGGAAGACTGCGAGAGAGACTGCGAGAGAGACTGCAAAGGAGACTGCGAGGGAGACTGCGAGGGAGACTGCGAGAGAGACAGCGAGGGACACAGCGAGGGACACAGCGAGGGACACAGCGAGGGGCACAGCAAGGGAAACAGCAAGGGAAACAGCGAGGGAGACAACGAGAGAGAATGCGAGAGAGATCGCGTGAGACAGCGTGGGAGGCAGCGAGAGAAACTGCGAGGAAGACTGCGAGAGAGACTGCGAGTGAGACTGCGAGGGAGACTGCGAGTGAGACTGCGAGGGAGACAGCGAGGGAGACAGCGAGGGAGACAGCGAGGGAGACAGCGAGGGAGACAGCGAGGGAGACAGCGAGGGAGACTGCAAAGGAGACTGCGAGAGAGACAGCGAGAGAGACTGCGAGAGGGACAGCGAGAGAGACTGCGAGAGGGACAGCGAGAGAGACAGCGAGAGAGACAGCGAGGGAGAAAGCGAGGGAGAAAGCGAGGGAGAAAGCGAGGGAGACAGCGAGAGAGACTGCGAGAGAGACTGCGAGAGAGACTGCGAGGGAGACAGCGAGGGAGACAGCGAGGGAGACAGCGAGGGAGACAGCGAGGGAGACAGCGAGAGAGACTGCGAGGGAGAAAGCGAGGGAGAAAGCGAGGGAGAAAGCGAGGGAGACAGCGAGAGAGACTGCGAGTGAGACTGCGAGGGAGACTGCGAGGGAGACTGCGAGTGAGACTGCGAGGGAGACAGCGAGGGAGACAGCGAGGGAGACAGCGAGGGAGACAGCGAGGGAGACAGCGAGGGAGACTGCAAAGGAGACTGCGAGAGAGACAGCGAGAGAGACTGCGAGAGAGACTGCGAGAGAGACAGCGAGAGAGACTGCGAGAGGGACAGCGAGAGAGACTGCGAGAGGGACAGCGAGAGAGACAGCGAGAGAGACAGCGAGAGAGACAGCGAGGGAGACAGCGAGGGAGAAAGCGAGGGAGAAAGCGAGGGAGAAAGCGAGGGAGACAGCGAGAGAGACTGCGAGAGAGACTGCGAGAGAGACAGCGAGAGAGACTGCGAGAGAGACTGCGAGAGAGACAGCGAGAGAGACTGCGAGAGGGACAGCGAGAGAGACTGCGAGAGGGACAGCGAGAGAGACAGCGAGAGAGACAGCGAGGGAGACAGCGAGGGAGAAAGCGAGGGAGAAAGCGAGGGAGAAAGCGAGGGAGACAGCGAGAGAGACTGCGAGAGAGACTGCGAGAGAGACTGCGAGGGAGACAGCGAGGGAGACAGCGAGGGAGACTGCGAGGGACACAGCGAGGGACACAGCGAGGGACACAGCGAGGGACACAGCGAGGGACACAGTGAGGGAGACAGCGAGAGATACTGCGAGAGAGAGCGCATGAGACAGCGAGGGAGACAGCGAGGGAGAGAGCGAGAGACACAGCGAGGGAGACAGCGAGAGAGACTGCAAGGGAGACAGCGAGAGAGACAGCGAGAGAGACAGCGAGAGAGACAGCGAGAGAGACAGCGAGAGAGACAGCGAGAGAGACAGCGAGAGAGACAGCAAGAGAGACAGCAAGAGAGACAGCAAGAGAGACAGCGAGGGAGAAAGCGATGGAGACAGCGAGAGAGACAGCGAGAGAGACTGCGAGGGAGACTGCAAGGGAGACAGCGTGGGAGACAGCGAGGGAGACAGCGAGGGAGACAGCGAGGGAGACAGTGAGGGAGACAGCGAGGGAGACAGCGAGGGAGACTGCGAGGGAGACTGCGAGGGAGACTGCGAGGGAGACTGCGAGGGAGACTGCGAGGGAGACTGCGAGGGAGACTGCGAGGGAGACTGCGAGGGAGACTGCGAGAGAGGCAGCGAGAGAGACTGCAAAGGAGACTGCGAGAGAGACTGCGAGAGAGACTGCGAGAGAGACGGCGAGAGAGACAGCGAGAGAGACTGCGAGAGAGACGGCGAGAGAGACAGCGAGAGAGACTGCGAGAGAGACTGCGAGAGAGACTGCGAGAGAGACTGCGAGAGAGACTGGGAGGGAGACAGCGTGGGAGACAGTGAGGGAGACAGCGAGGGAGACAGCGAGGGAGACAGCGAGGGAGACAGCGAGGGAGACAGCGATGGAGACAGCGAGGGAGACAGCGAGGGAGACAGCGAGGGAGACAGCGAGGGAGACAGCGAGGGAGACTGCGAGGGAGACTGCGAGAGAGGCAGCGAGAGAGGCAGCGAGAGAGGCAGCGAGAGAGGCAGCGAGGGAGACTGCGAGGGAGACTGCGAGGGAGACTGCGAGAGAGACGGCGAGAGAGACAGCGAGAGAGACTGCGAGAGAGACTGCGAGAGAGACTGCGAGAGAGACTGCGAGAGAGACTGCGAGAGAGACTGCGAGAGAGACTGGGAGGGAGACAGCGAGGGAGACAGCGAGGGAGACTGCGAGAGAGACTGCGAGAGAGACTGCGAGAGAGACTGCGAGAGAGACTGCGAGAGAGACTGCGAGAGAGACTGCGAGGGAGACAGCGAGGGAGACTGCGAGAGAGATGGCGAGAGAGATGGAGAGAGAGACGGCGAGAGAGACGGCGAGAGAGACAGTGAGGGCGAGAGCGAGAGAGACAGCGAGAGAGATGGAGAGAGAGACAGCGACAGAGACAGCGACAGAGACAGCGACGGAGACAGCGACGGAGACAGCGACGGAGACAGCGAGGGAGACAGCGAGGGAGACAGCGAGGGAGACAGCGAGGGAGACAGCGAGGGAGACAGTGAGAGATTCTGCTATGGAGTTGGCGAGAGAGACAGCCGGGGATACAGAGAGAGTGACTGCAAGGGAGACGGCGAGGGAGACGACGAGGGAGACAGCGAGAGAGACAGCGAGGGAGACAGCGAGGGAGACAGCGAGGGAGACAGCGAGGGAGACAGCGAGGGAGACAGCGAGGGAGACTGCGAGAGAGACAGCGAGAGAGACAGCGAGGGACACAGCGAGGGACACAGCGAGGGACACAGCGAGGGACACAGCGAGGGAGAAAGCGAGAGAGACAGCGAGGGAGACAGCGAGAGAGACAGCGAGAGAGACAGCGAGAGAGACTGCGAGAGAGAGCGCGTGAGACAGCGAGGGAGACAGCGAGGGAGAGAGCGAGAGACACAGCGAGGGAGACAGCGAGGGACACAGTGAGGGAGACAGCGAGAGAGACTGCGAGAGAGAGCGCATGAGACAGCGAGGGAGACAGCGAGGGAGAGAGCGAGGGAGAGAGCGAGGGAGAGAGCGAGGGAGACAGCGAGGGAGACAGCGAGGGAGACAGCGAGGGAGACAGCGAGAGAAACTGCGAGAGCGACTGCGAGAGCGACTGCTAGGGAGACAGCGAGAGAGGCAGCGAGGGAGACAGCGAGAGAAACTGCGAGGAAGACAGCGAGAGAGACTGCGAGGGAGACGGCGAGGGAGACGGCGAGGGAGACTGCGAGGGAGAGAGCGAGTGAGACAGCGAGGGAGACAGCGAGGGAGACAGCGAGGGAGACAGCGAGGGAGTCAGCGAGAGAGAAAGCGAGGGAGAAAGCGAGGGAGAAAGCGAGGGAGACTGCGAGTGAGACTGCGAGGGAGACTGCGAGGGAGACTGCGAGTGAGACAGCGAGGGAGACAGCGAGGGAGACAGCGAGGGAGACAGCGAGGGAGACAGCGAGGGAGACAGCGAGGGATAGAGCGAGTGAGACAGCGAGAGAGACTGCGAGAGAGACTGCGAGAGAGACTGCGAGAGAGACAGCGAGAGAGACTGCGAGAGGGACAGCGAGAGAGACTGCGAGAGAGACTGCGAGAGGGACAGCGAGAGAGACAGCGAGGGAGAAAGCGAGGGAGAAAGCGAGGGAGAAAGCGAGGGAGACAGCGAGAGAGACTGCGAGAGAGACTGCGAGAGAGACTGCGAGGGAGACAGCGAGGGACACAGCGAGGGACACAGCGAGGGACACAGCGAGGGACACAGCGAGGGACACAGTGAGGGAGACAGCGAGAGAGACTGCGAGAGAGAGCGCATGAGACAGCGAGGGAGACAGCGAGGGAGAGAGCGAGAGACACAGCGAGGGAGACAGCGAGGGAGACAGCGAGAGAGACTGCAAGGGAGACAGCGAGAGAGACTGCAAGGGAGACAGCGAGAGAGACTGCGAGAGAGATGGAGAGAGAGACGGCGAGAGAGACGGCGAGAGAGACGGCGAGAGAGACGGCGAGAGAGACGGCGAGAGAGACGGCGAGAGAGACGGCGAGAGAGACGGCGAGAGAGACGGCGAGAGAGACGGCGAGAGAGACAGTGAGGGAGAGAGCGAGAGAGACTGCGAGAGAGACTGCGAGAGAGACTGCGAGGGAGACAGCGAGGGAGACTGCGAGAGAGATGGAGAGAGAGACGGCGAGAGAGACGGCGAGAGAGACGGCGAGAGAGACGGCGAGAGAGACGGTGAGAGAGACGGCGAGAGAGACGGCGAGAGAGACGGCGAGAGAGACAGTGAGGGAGAGAGCGAGAGAGACAGCGAGAGAGACAGCGAGAGAGACTGTGAGAGAGACTGCGAGAGAGATGGCGAGAGAGATGGAGAGAGAGACGGCGAGAGAGACGGCGAGAGAGACGGCGAGAGAGACGGCGAGAGAGACGGCGAGAGAGACGGCGAGAGAGACAGTGAGGGAGAGAGCGAGTGAGACAGCGAGAGTACATTGAGAGAGTACATTGAGAGAGTACATTGAGAGAGACAGCGAGAGAGACGGCCAGGGAGACGGCCAGGGAGACGGCCAGGGAGACGGCCAGGGAGACGGCCAGGGAGACGGCCAGGGAGACGGCCAGGGAGACGGCCAGGGAGACGGCGAGGGAGACGGCCAGGGAGACGGCGAGGGAGACGGCCAGGGAGACAGCGACAGAGACAGCGACAGAGACAGCGACAGAGACAGCGACAGAGACAGCGACAGAGACAGCGACAGAGACAGCGACAGAGACAGCGACAGAGACAGCGACAGCGAGGGAGACAGTGAGAGATACTGCTATGGAGATAGCGAGAGAGACAGCCGGGGATACAGAGAGAGTGACTGCAAGTGAGACGGCGAGGGAGACGACGAGGGAGACAGCGAGGGAGACAGCGAGGGAGACAGCGAGGGAGACAGCGAGAGAGACTGCGAGGGAGACAGCGAGGGAGAGTGCGAGAGAGACAGCGAGGGACACAGCGAGGGCAACAGCGAGAGAGACTGCGAGAGAGAGCGCGTGAGACAGCGAGGGAGACAGCGAGGGAGAGAGCGAGAGACACAGCGAGGGAGACAGCGAGAGAGACTGCAAAAGAGACTGCAAGGGAGACAGCGAGAGAGGCAGCGAGAGAGGCAGCGAGAGAGACAGCGAGAGAGACAGCGAGAGAGACAGCGAGAGAGACAGCGAGAGAGACAGCGAGAGAGACAGCGAGAGAGACAGCTAGAGAGACAGCTAGAGAGACAGCGAGAGAGACAGGGAGAGAGACAGCGAGGGAGAAAGCCATGGAGACAGCGAGAGAGACTGCGTGGGAGACAGCGAGGGAGACAGCGAGGGAGACAGCGAGGGAGACAGCGAGGGAGACAGCGAGGGAGACAGCGAGGGAGACAGCGAGGGAGACAGCGAGGGAGACAGCGAGGGAGACAGCGAGGGAGACAGCGAGGGAGACAGCGAGGGAGACAGCGCTGGAGACAGCGCTGGAGACAGCGAGAGAGACTGCGAGAAGGACTGCGAGAAGGACTGCGAGAGAGAAAGCGAGGGAGAAAGCGAGGGAGAAAGCGAGGGAGACAGCGAGAGAGACTGCGAGGGAGACTGCGAGGGAGACTGCGAGGGAGACTGCGAGGGAGACTGCGAGGGAGACAGCGAGGGAGACAGCGAGGGAGACAGCGAGGGAGACTGTGAGAGAGACAGCGAGAGAGACAGCGAGAGAGACAGCGAGAGAGACTGCAAAGGAGACTGCGAGAGAGACAGCGAGAGAGACTGCGAGAGGGACAGCGAGAGAGACTGCGAGAGGGACAGCGAGAGGGACAGCGAGAGAGACAGCGAGGGAGAAAGCGAGGGAGAAAGCGAGGGAGACAGCGAGAGAGACTGCGAGAGAGACTGCGAGAGAGACTGCGAGGGAGACAGCGAGGGAGACTGCGAGGGAGACTGCGAGGGACACAGCGAGGGACACAGCGAGGGACACAGCGAGGGACACAGCGAGGGACACAGCGAGGGACACAGCGAGGGACACAGCGAGGGACACAGCGAGGGACACAGTGAGGGAGACAGCGAGAGAGACTGCGAGAGAGAGCGCATGAGACAGCGAGGGAGACAGCGAGGGAGAGAGCGAGGGAGAGAGCGAGAGACACAGCGAGGGAGACAGCGAGGGAGACAGCGAGAGAGACTGCAAGGGAGACAGCGAGAGAGACAGCGAGAGAGACAGCGAGAGAGACAGCGAGAGAGACAGCGAGAGAGACAGCGAGAGAGACAGCGAGAGAGACAGCAAGAGAGACAGCAAGAGAGACAGCAAGAGAGACAGCGAGGGAGAAAGCGATGGAGACAGCGAGAGAGACAGCGAGAGAGACTGCGTGGGAGACAGCGAGAGAGACTGCAAAGGAGACTGCGAGAGAGACTGCGAGAGAGACTGCGAGAGAGACGGCGAGAGAGACAGCGAGAGAGACTGCGAGAGAGACTGCGAGAGAGACTGCGAGAGAGACTGCGAGAGAGACTGCGAGAGAGACTGCGAGAGAGACTGGGAGGGAGACAGCGAGGGAGACAGCGAGGGAGACTGCGAGAGAGACTGCGAGAGAGACTGCGAGAGAGACTGCGAGAGAGACTGCTAGAGAGACGGCGAGAGAGACGGCGAGACAGACGGCGAGAGAGACGGCGAGAGAGACGGCGAGAGAGACGGCGAGAGAGACGGCGAGAGAGACTGTGAGAGAGACTGCGAGAGAGACTGCGAGAGATACAGCGAGTGAGACAGCGAGAGTACATTGAGAGAGTACATTGAGAGAGACAGCGAGAGAGACGGCCAGGGAGACGGCCAGGGAGACGGCCAGGGAGACGGCCAGGGAGACGGCCAGGGAGACAGCGAGGGAGACAGCGAGGGAGACAGCGAGGGAGACAGCGAGGGAGACAGCGAGGGAGACAGCGACAGAGACAGCGACAGAGACAGCGACAGAGACAGCGACAGAGACAGCGACAGAGACAGAGACAGCGAGGGAGACAGTGAGAGATACTGCTATGGAGATAGCGAGAGAGACAGCCCGGGATACAGAGAGAGTGACTGCAAGGGAGACGGCGAGAGAGACGGCGAGAGAGACTGCGAGAGAGACTGCGAGAGAGACTGCGAGAGAGACTGCGAGAGAGACTGCGAGAGAGACTGCGAGAGAGACTGGGAGGGAGACAGCGAGGGAGACAGCGAGGGAGACAGCGAGGGAGACTGCGAGAGAGACTGCGAGAGAGACTGCGAGAGAGACTGCGAGAGAGACTGCGAGAGAGACTGCGAGAGAGACTGCGAGGGAGACAGCGAGGGAGACTGCGAGGGAGACTGCGAGAGAGATGGCGAGAGAGATGGAGAGAGAGACGGCGAGAGAGACGGCGAGAGAGACGGCGAGAGAGACGGCGAGAGAGACGGCGAGAGAGACGGCGAGAGAGACAGTGAGGGAGAGAGCGAGAGAGACAGCGAGAGAGACAGCGAGAGAGACTGTGAGAGAGACTGCGAGAGATACAGCGAGTGAGACAGCGAGAGTACATTGAGAGAGTACATTGAGAGAGACAGCGAGAGAGACGGCCAGGGAGACGGCCAGGGAGACGGCCAGGGAGACGGCCAGGGAGACGGCCAGGGAGACGGCCAGGGAGACGGCCAGGGAGACGGCGAGGGAGACGGCGAGGGAGACGGCGAGGGAGACAGCGAGGGAGACAGCGACAGAGACAGCGACAGAGACAACGACAGAGACAGCAACAGAGACAGCGACAGAGACAGCGACAGAGACAGCGACAGAGACAGAGACAGCGAGGGAGACAGTGAGAGATACTGCTATGGAGATAGCGAGAGAGACAGCCGGGGATACAGAGAGAGTGACTGCAAGGGAGACGGCGAGGGAGACGACGAGGGAGACAGCGAGGGAGACAGCGAGAGAGACTGCGAGGGAGACAGCGAGGGAGACAGCGAGGGAGAGTGCGAGAGAGACAGCGAGGGACACAGCGAGGGCAACAGCGAGAGAGACTGCGAGAGAGAGCGCGTGAGACAGCGAGGGAGACAGCGAGGGAGACAGCGAGGGAGAGAGCGAGAGACACAGCGAGGGAGACAGCGAGAGAGACTGCAAGGGAGACAGCGAGAGAGGCAGCGAGAGAGGCAGCGAGAGAGACAGCGAGAGAGACAGCGAGAGAGACAGCGAGAGAGACAGCGAGAGAGACAGCTAGAGAGACAGCGAGAGAGACAGCGAGAGAGACAGCGAGAGAGACAGCGAGAGAGACAGCGAGGGAGAAAGCCATGGAGACAGCGAGAGAGACTGCGTGGGAGACAGCGAGGGAGACAGCGAGGGAGACAGCGAGAAGGACTGCGAGAGAGACAGCGAGGGAGAAAGCGAGAGCGACTTCGAGAGAGACTGCGAGGGAGACAGGGAGAGAGAATGCGAGGGAGACAGCGAGGGAGACAGCGAGGGAGACAGCGAGGGAGACAGCGAGGGAGACAGCGAGGGAGACTGCGAGAGCGACTGCGAGAGCGACTGCGAGAGCGACTGCGAGAGAGACTGCGAGAGAGACTGCGAGGGACACAGCGAGGGAGACAGCGAGAGAGACTGCGAGAGAGACTGCGAGGGACACAGCGAGGAAGACAGCGAGAGAGACTGCGAGAGCGACTGCTAGGGAGACAGCGAGGGAGGCAGCGAGGGAGACAGTGAGGGAGACAGCGAGGGAGACAGCGAGGGAGACAGCGAGGGAGACAGCGAGGGAGACAGCGAGAGAGACTGCGAGAGCGACTGCGAGAGAGTCTGCGAGGGAGAGAGCGAGAGAGACTGCGAGGAAGACAGCGAGAGAGACTGCGACGGAGACGGTGAGGGAGACTGCGAGGGAGAGAGCGAGGGAGAGAGCGAGGGAGACTGCGAAGGAGACTGCGAGAGAGACTGCGAGAGAGGCAGCGAGAGAGACTGCAAAGGAGACTGCGAGAGAGACTGCGAGGGAGACAGCGAGAGAGACTGTGAGAGGGACAGCGAGGGAGACAGCGAGAGAGACTGCGAGGGAGACAGCGAGAGGGACAGCGAGAGGGACAGCGAGGGGGACAGCGAGGGAGACAGCGAGAGAGACTGCGAGGGAGACAGCGAGAGAGACTGTGAGAGGGACAGCGAGAGGGACAGCGAGAGAGACTGCGAGGGAGACTGCGAGAGGGACAGCGAGAGAGACAGCGAGAGAGACTGCGAGGGAGACAGCGAGAGAGACTGCGAGGGAGAAAGCGAGAGAGACTGCGAGAGGGACAGCGAGAGAGACAGCGAGAGAGACAGCGAGAGAGACTGCGAGAGAGACTGCGAGAGAGACTGCGAGAGAGACTGCGAGAGAGACTGCGAGGGACACAGCGAGGGAGACTGCGAGGGACACAGCGAGGGACACAGCGAGGGACACAGCGAGGGACACAGCGAGGGACACAGCGAGGGACACAGCGAGGGAGACTGCGAGAGAGACTGCGAGAGAGACTGCGAGAGAGAGCGCATGAGACAGCGAGGGAGACAGCGAGGGAGAGAGCGAGAGACACAGCGAGGGAGACAGCGAGGGAGACAGCGAGGGAGACAGCGAGAGAGACTGCAAGGGAGACAGCGAGAGAGACAGCGAGAGAGACAGCGAGAGAGACAGCGAGAGAGACAGCGAGAGAGACAGCGAGAGAGACAGCGAGAGAGACTGCGAGAGAGACAGCGAGAGAGACAGCGAGAGAGACAGCGAGAGAGACTGCGTGGGAGACAGCGAGGGAGTCAGCGAGGGAGACAGCGAGGGAGACAGCGAGGGAGACAGCGAGGGAGACAGCGAGGGAGACAGCGAGGGAGACAGCGAGGGAGACAGCGAGGGAGACAGCGCTGGAGACAGCGCTGGAGACAGCGAGAGAGACAGCGAGGGAGACAGCGAGGGAGACAGCGAGGGAGAAAGCGAGAGCGACTTCGAGAGAGACAGCGAGGGAGACAGCGAGAGAGACTGCGAGAGAGACTGCGAGAGAGACTGCGAGAGAGACTGCGAGAGAGACTGCGAGAGATACAGCGATGGATAGAGCGAGTGAGACAGCGAGGGAGACAGCGAGGGAGACAGCGAGGGAGACAGCGAGGGAGACAGCGAGGGAGACAGCGAGAGTACATTGAGAGAGACAGCGAGAGAGACAGCGAGAGAGACAGCGAGAGAGACTGTGAGAGAGACTGCGAGAGAGACTGTGAGAGAGACTGCGAGAGAGACTGCGAGGGAGACAGCGAGAGTACATTGAGAGAGACAGCGAGAGAGACAGCGAGAGAGACAGCGAGAGAGACTGTGAGAGAGACTGCGAGAGAGACTGCGAGAGATACAGCGATGGATAGAGCGAGTGAGACAGCGAGGGAGACAGCGAGGGAGACAGCGAGAGTACATTGAGAGAGACAGCGAGAGAGACGGCGAGGGAGACGGCGAGGGAGACGGCGAGGGAGACGGCGAGGGAGACGGCGAGGGTGACGGCGAGGGAGACGGCGAGGGAGACGGCGAGGGAGACGGCGAGGGAGACGGCGAGGGAGACGGCGAGGGAGACGGCGAGGGATACGACGATGGAGACGACGAGGGAGACGACGAGGGAGACGACGAGGGAGACGACGAGGGAGACGACGAGGGAGACGACGAGGGAGACGACGAGGGAGACAGCGAGGGAGACAGCGAGGGAGACTGCGAGAGAGACAGCGAAGGACACAGCGAGGGACACAGCGAGGGAGACAGCGAGAGAGACAGCGAGAGAGACAGCGAGAGAGACAGCGAGAGAGACTGCGAGAGAGAGCGCGTGAGACAGCGAGGGAGACAGCGAGGGAGACAGCGAGGGAGACAGCGAGAGATACAGCGAGGGAAACAGCGAGAGAGACTGCAAGAGAGACTGCAAGGGAGACAGCGAGAGAGACAGCGAGAGAGACAGCGAGGAAGACTGCGAGAGAGACTGCGAGAGAGACTGCAAAGGAGACTGCGAGGGAGACTGCGAGAGAGACAGCGAGGGACACAGCGAGGGACACAGCGAGGGACACAGCAAGGGAAACAGCAAGGGAAACAGCGAGGGAGACAATGAGAGAGAATGCGAGAGAGATCGCGTGAGACAGCGTGGGAGGCAGCGAGAGAAACTGCGAGGAAGACTGCGAGAGAGACTGCGAGAGAGACTGCAAAGGAGACTGCGAGGGAGACTGCGAGAGAGACAGCGAGGGACACAGCGAGGGACACAGCGAGGGACACAGCGAGGGACACAGCGAGGGACACAGCGAGGGACACAGCGAGGGACACAGCGAGGGAAACAGCGAGGGAAACATCGAGGGAGACAGCGAGGGAAACAGCGAGCGAGACAGCGAGAGAGACAGCGAGAGAGACAGCGAGAGAGACTGCGAGAGAGAGCGCGTGAGACAGCGAGGGAGACAGCGAGGGAGAGAGCGAGAGATACAGCGAGGGAAACAGTGAGAGAGACTGCAAGAGAGACTGCAAGAGAGACTGCAAGGGAGACTGCAAGGGAGACAGCGAGAGAGGCAGCGAGAGAGGCAGCGAGAGAGACAGCGAGAGAGACAGCGAGAGAGACAGCGAGAGAGACAGCGAGAGAGACAGCGAGAGAGACAGCGAGAGAGACAGCGAGAGAGACAGCGAGAGAGACAGCGAGGGAGAAAGCCATGGAGACAGCGAGAGAGACAGCGAGAGAGACTGCGTGGGAGACAGCGAGAGAGACAGCGAGAGAGACAGCGTGGGAGACAGCGAGGGAGACAGCGAGGGAGACAGCGAGGGAGACAGCGAGGGAGACAGCGAGGGAGACAGCGAGGGAGACAGCGAGGGAGACAGCGAGGGAGACAGCGAGGGAGACAGCGAGGGAGACAGCGAGGGAGACTGCGAGAAGGACTGCGAGAAGGACTGCGAGAAGGACTGCGAGAGAGACAGTGAGGGAGAAAGCGAGAGCGACTTCGAGAGAGACTGCGAGGGAGACTGCAAGAGAGACTGCGAGGGAGACAGCGAGAGAGACAGCGAGAGAGACAGCGAGAGAGACAGCAAGGGAGAAAGCGAGGGAGACAGCGAGAGAGACTGCGAGGGAGACTGCGAGGGAGACTGCGAGGGAGACTGCGAGGGAGACAGCGTGGGAGACAGCGTGGGAGACAGCGAGGGAGACAGCGGGGGGGACAGCGAGGGAGACAGCGAGGGAGACAGCGAGGGAGACAGCGAGGGAGACAGCGAGGGAGACAGCGAGGGAGACTGCAAAGGAGACTGCGAGAGAGACTGCGAGAGAGACTGCAAGAGAGACGGCGAGAGAGACTGCGAGAGGGACAGCGAGAGAGACTGCGAGAGAGACTGCGAGAGAGACGGCGAGAGAGACTGCGAGAGGGACAGCGAGAGGGACAGCGAGAGGGACAGCGAGAGAGACTGCGAGAGGGACAGCGAGAGAGACTGCGAGAGAGAGCGCATGAGACAGCGAGGGAGACAGCGAGGGAGAGAGCGAGAGACACAGTGAGGGAGACAGCGAGAGAGACTGCAAGAGAGACTGCAAGGGAGACAGCGAGAGAGACAGCGAGAGAGACAGCGAGGAAGACTGCGAGAGAGACTGCGAGAGAGACTGCAAAGGAGACTGCGAGGGAGACTGCGAGGGAGACTGCGAGAGAGACAGCGAGGGACACAGCGAGGGACACAGCGAGGGACACAGCGAGGGACACAGCAAGGGAAACAGCAAGGGAAACAGCAAGGGAAACAGCGAGGGAGACAACGAGAGAGAATGCGAGAGAGATCGCGTGAGACAGCGTGGGAGGCAGCGAGAGAAACTGCGAGGAAGACTGCGAGAGAGACTGCGAGAGAGACTGCAAAGGAGACTGCGAGGGAGACTGCGAGGGAGACTGCGAGAGAGACAGCGAGGGACACAGCGAGGGACACAGCGAGGGACACAGCGAGGGACACAGCGAGGGACACAGCGAGGGACACAGCGAGGGACACAGCGAGGGAGACAGCGAGGGAGACAGCGAGGGAGACAGCGAGAGAGACAGCGAGAGAGACAGCGAGAGAGACAGCGAGAGAGACTGCGAGAGAGAGCGCGTGAGACAGCGAGGGAGACAGCGAGGGAGAGAGCGAGAGATACAGCGAGGGAAACAGCGAGAGAGACTGCAAGAGAGACTGCAAGGGAGACAGCGAGAGAGACAGCGAGAGAGACAGCGAGAGAGACAGCGAGAGAGACAGCGAGAGAGACAGCGAGAGAGACAGCGAGAGAGACAGCGAGAGAGACAGCGAGAGAGACAGCGAGAGAGACAGCGAGAGAGACAGCGAGAGAGACAGCGAGGGAGAAAGCCATGGAGACAGCGAGAGAGACAGCGAGAGAGACTGCGTGGGAGACAGCGAGGGAGACAGCGAGGGAGACAGCGAGGGAGACAGCGAGGGAGACAGCGAGGGAGACAGCGAGGGAGACAGCGAGGGAGACAGCGAGGGAGACAGCGAGGGAGACAGCGAGGGAGACAGCGAGAGAGACTGCGAGAGAGACTGCGAGAAGGACTGCGAGAAGGACTGCGAGAGAGACAGTGAGGGAGAAAGCGAGAGCGACTTCGAGAGAGACTGCGAGGGAGACTGCAAGAGAGACTGCGAGGGAGACAGCGAGAGAGACAGCGAGAGAGACAGCGAGAGAGACAGCAAGGGAGAAAGCGAGGGAGACAGCGAGAGAGACAGCGAGAGAGACTGCGAGGGAGACTGCGAGGGAGACTGCGAGGGAGACTGCGAGGGAGACTGCGAGGGAGACTGCGAGGGAGACAGCGTGGGAGACAGCGTGGGAGACAGCGTGGGAGACAGCGTGGGAGACAGCGAGGGAGACAGCGAGGGAGACAGCGAGGGAGACAGCGAGGGAGACAGCGGGGGGGACAGCGAGGGAGACAGCGAGGGAGACAGCGAGGGAGACAGCGAGGGAGACAGCGAGGGAGACAGCGAGGGAGACAGCGAGGGAGACAGCGAGAGATACAGCGAGGGAAACAGCGAGAGAGACTGCAAGAGAGACTGCAAGGGAGACAGCGAGAGAGACAGCGAGAGAGACAGCGAGGAAGACTGCGAGAGAGACTGCGAGAGAGACTGCAAAGGAGACTGCGAGGGAGACTGCGAGGGAGACTGCGAGAGAGACAGCGAGGGACACAGCGAGGGACACAGCGAGGGACACAGCGAGGGGCACAGCAAGGGAAACAGCAAGGGAAACAGCGAGGGAGACAACGAGAGAGAATGCGAGAGAGATCGCGTGAGACAGCGTGGGAGGCAGCGAGAGAAACTGCGAGGAAGACTGCGAGAGAGACTGCGAGAGAGACTGCAAAGGAGACTGCGAGGGAGACTGCGAGAGAGACAGCGAGGGACACAGCGAGGGACACAGCGAGGGACACAGCGAGGGACACAGCGAGGGACACAGCGAGGGACACAGCGAGGGACACAGCGAGGGAAACAGCGAGGGAAACAGCGAGGGAGACAGCGAGGGAAACAGCGAGGGAGACAGCGAGAGAGACAGCGAGAGAGACAGCGAGAGAGACTGCGAGAGAGAGCGCATGAGACAGCGAGGGAGACAGCGAGGGAGAGAGCGAGAGATACAGCGAGGGAAACAGCGAGAGAGACTGCAAGAGAGACTGCAAGAGAGACTGCAAGGGAGACTGCAAGGGAGACAGCGAGAGAGGCAGCGAGAGAGGCAGCGAGAGAGACAGCGA
This sequence comes from Heterodontus francisci, assembly GCF_036365525.1. NCBI lineage: Eukaryota > Metazoa > Chordata > Chondrichthyes > Heterodontiformes > Heterodontidae > Heterodontus > Heterodontus francisci. The sequence continues at coordinate 486,849 of NW_027140117.1, forward strand.
GAGAGACAGCGAGAGAGACAGCGAGAGAGACAGCGAGAGAGACAGCGAGAGAGACAGCGAGAGAGACAGCGAGGGAGAAAGCCATGGAGACAGCGAGAGAGACAGCGAGAGAGACTGCGTGGGAGACAGCGAGAGAGACAGCGAGAGAGACAGCGTGGGAGACAGCGAGGGAGACAGCGAGGGAGACAGCGAGGGAGACAGCGAGGGAGACAGCGAGGGAGACAGCGAGGGAGACAGCGAGGGAGACAGCGAGGGAGACAGCGAGAGAGACTGCGAGAAGGACTGCGAGAAGGACTGCGAGAAGGACTGCGAGAGAGACAGTGAGGGAGAAAGCGAGAGCGACTTCGAGAGAGACTGCGAGGGAGACTGCAAGAGAGACTGCGAGGGAGACAGCGAGAGAGACAGCGAGAGAGACAGCGAGAGAGACAGCAAGGGAGAAAGCGAGGGAGACAGCGAGAGAGACTGCGAGGGAGACTGCGAGGGAGACTGCGAGGGAGACAGCGTGGGAGACAGCGAGGGAGACAGCGGGGGGGACAGCGAGGGAGACAGCGAGGGAGACAGCGAGGGAGACAGCGAGGGAGACAGCGAGGGAGACAGCGAGGGAGACTGCAAAGGAGACTGCGAGAGAGACAGCGAGAGAGACTGCGAGAGAGACTGCAAGAGAGACGGCGAGAGAGACTGCGAGAGGGACAGCGAGAGAGACTGCGAGAGAGACTGCGAGAGAGACGGCGAGAGAGACTGCGAGAGGGACAGCGAGAGGGACAGCGAGAGAGACTGCGAGAGGGACAGCGAGAGGGACTGCGAGAGAGAGCGCATGAGACAGCGAGGGAGACAGCGAGGGAGAGAGCGAGAGACACAGTGAGGGAGACAGCGAGAGAGACTGCAAGAGAGACTGCAAGGGAGACAGCGAGAGAGACAGCGAGAGAGACAGCGAGGAAGACTGCGAGAGAGACTGCGAGAGAGACTGCAAAGGAGACTGCGAGGGAGACTGCGAGGGAGACTGCGAGAGAGACAGCGAGGGACACAGCGAGGGACACAGCGAGGGACACAGCAAGGGAAACAGCAAGGGAAACAGCAAGGGAAACAGCGAGGGAGACAACGAGAGAGAATGCGAGAGAGATCGCGTGAGACAGCGTGGGAGGCAGCGAGAGAAACTGCGAGGAAGACTGCGAGAGAGACTGCGAGAGAGACTGCAAAGGAGACTGCGAGGGAGACTGCGAGAGAGACAGCGAGGGACACAGCGAGGGACACAGCGAGGGACACAGCGAGGGACACAGCGAGGGACACAGCGAGGGACACAGCGAGGGAGACAGCGAGGGAAACAGCGAGGGAGACAGCGAGAGAGACAGCGAGAGAGACAGCGAGAGAGACAGCGAGAGAGACTGCGAGAGAGAGCGCGTGAGACAGCGAGGGAGACAGCGAGGGAGAGAGCGAGAGATACAGCGAGGGAAACAGCGAGAGAGACTGCAAGAGAGACTGCAAGGGAGACAGCGAGAGAGACAGCGAGAGAGACAGCGAGAGAGGCAGCGAGAGAGGCAGCGAGAGAGACAGCGAGAGAGACAGCGAGAGAGACAGCGAGAGAGACAGCGAGAGAGACAGCGAGAGAGACAGCGAGAGAGACAGCGAGAGAGACAGCGAGAGAGACAGCGAGAGAGACAGCGAGGGAGAAAGCCATGGAGACAGCGAGAGAGACAGCGAGAGAGACTGCGTGGGAGACAGCGAGGGAGACAGCGAGGGAGACAGCGAGGGAGACAGCGAGGGAGACAGCGAGGGAGACAGCGAGGGAGACAGCGAGGGAGACAGCGAGGGAGACAGCGAGGGAGACAGCGAGGGAGACAGCGAGGGAGACAGCGAGGGAGACAGCGAGGGAGACAGCGAGGGAGACAGCGAGGGAGACAGCGAGAGAGACTGCGAGAGAGACTGCGAGAGAGACTGCGAGAAGGACTGCGAGAAGGACTGCGAGAGAGACAGTGAGGGAGAAAGCGAGAGCGACTTCGAGAGAGACTGCGAGGGAGACTGCAAGAGAGACTGCGAGGGAGACAGCGAGAGAGACAGCGAGAGAGACAGCGAGAGAGACAGCGAGAGAGACTGCGAGAGAGACTGCGAGAGAGACTGCGAGAGAGACTGCGAGAGAGACTGCGAGAGAGACTGCGAGAGAGACTGCGAGAGAGACTGCGAGGGAGACAGCGAGGGAGACTGCGAGAGAGATGGCGAGAGAGATGGAGAGAGAGACGGCGAGAGAGACGGCGAGAGAGACGGCGAGAGAGACGGCGAGAGAGACGGCGAGAGAGACGGTGAGGGAGAGAGCGAGAGAGACTGCGAGGGAGACAGCGAGAGAGACAGCGAGAGAGACAGCGAGGGAGAAAGCGAGGGAGAAAGCGAGGGAGACAGCGAGAGAGACTGCGAGAGAGACTGCGAGAGAGACTGCGAGAGAGACTGCGAGGGACACAGCGAGGGAGACTGCGAGGGACACAGCGAGGGACACAGCGAGGGACACAGCGAGGGACACAGCGAGGGACACAGCGAGGGACACAGCGAGGGACACAGCGAGGGAGACAGAGAGAGAGACTGCGAGAGAGACTGCGAGAGAGAGCGCATGAGACAGCGAGGGAGACAGCGAGGGAGAGAGCGAGAGACACAGCGAGGGAGACAGCGAGGGAGACAGCGAGGGAGACAGCGAGAGAGACTGCAAGAGAGACTGCAAGGGAGACTGCAAGGGAGACAGCGAGAGAGACAGCGAGAGAGACAGCGAGAGAGACAGCGAGAGAGACAGCGAGAGAGACAGCGAGAGAGACAGCGAGAGAGACAGCAAGAGAGACAGCGAGAGAGACTGCGAGAGAGACAGCGAGAGAGACAGCGAGAGAGACTGCGTGGGAGACAGCGAGGGAGACAGCGAGGGAGACAGCGAGGGAGACAGCGAGGGAGACAGCGAGGGAGACAGCGAGGGAGACAGCGAGGGAGACAGCGCTGGAGACAGCGAGAGAGACAGCGAGGGAGACAGCGAGGGAGAAAGCGAGAGCGACTTCGAGAGAGACTGCGAGGGAGACAGCGAGAGAGACTGTGAGGGAAACAGCGAGGGAGACAGCGAGAGAGACAGCGAGAGAGACTGCGAGAGAGACTGCGAGAGAGACTGCGAGAGAGACTGCGAGAGAGACTGCGAGAGAGACTGCGAGAGAGACTGCGAGGGAGACAGTGAGGGAGAGAGCGAGAGAGACTGCGAGGGAGACAGCGAGAGAGACAGCGAGAGAGACTGTGAGAGAGACTGCGAGAGAGACTGCGAGAGAGACTGCGAGAGATACAGCGAGGGATAGAGCGAGTGAGACAGCGAGTGAGACAGCGAGGGAGACAGCGAGGGAGACAGCGAGGGAGACAGCGAGGGAGACAGCGAGGGAGACAGCGCTGGAGACAGCGAGAGAGACAGCGAGGGAGACAGCGAGGGAGAAAGCGAGAGCGACTTCGAGAGAGACTGCGAGGGAGACAGCGAGAGAGACTGTGAGGGAAACAGCGAGGGAGACAGCGAGAGAGACAGCGAGAGAGACTGCGAGAGAGACTGCGAGAGAGACTGCGAGAGAGACTGCGAGAGAGACTGCGAGAGAGACTGCGAGGGAGACAGTGAGGGAGAGAGCGAGAGAGACTGCGAGGGAGACAGCGAGAGAGACAGCGAGAGAGACTGTGAGAGAGACTGCGAGAGAGACTGCGAGAGAGACTGCGAGAGATACAGCGAGGGATAGAGCGAGTGAGACAGCGAGTGAGACAGCGAGGGAGACAGCGAGAGTACATTGAGAGAGACAGCGAGAGAGACGGCGAGGGAGACAGCGAGAGAGACAGCGAGAGAGACTGTGAGAGAGACTGCGAGAGAGACTGCGAGAGATACAGCGAGGGATAGAGCGAGTGAGACAGCGAGGGAGACAGCGAGGGAGACAGCGAGGGAGACAGCGAGGGAGACAGCCAGAGTACATTGAGAGAGACAGCGAGAGAGACGGCGAGGGAGACGGCGAGGGAGAAAGCGAGAGCGACTTCGAGAGAGACTGCGAGGGAGACAGCGAGAGAGACTGTGAGGGAAACAGCGAGGGAGACAGCGAGAGAGACTGCGAGAGAGACTGCGAGAGAGACTGCGAGAGAGACTGCGAGGGAGAGAGCGAGAGAGACTGCGAGGGAGACAGCGAGAGAGACAGCGAGAGAGACAGCGAGAGAGACTGTGAGAGAGACTGCGAGAGAGACTGCGAGAGAGACTGCGAGAGATACAGCGAGGGATAGAGCGAGTGAGACAGCGAGTGAGACAGCGAGGGAGACAGCGAGAGTACATTGAGAGAGACAGCGAGAGAGACGGCGAGGGAGACAGCGAGAGAGACAGCGAGAGAGACTGTGAGAGAGACTGCGAGAGAGACTGCGAGAGATACAGCGAGGGATAGAGCGAGTGAGACAGCGAGGGAGACAGCGAGGGAGACAGCGAGGGAGACAGCGAGAGTACATTGAGAGAGACAGCGAGAGAGACGGCGAGGGAGACGGCGAGGGAGACGGCGAGGGAGACGGCGAGGGAGACGGCGAGGGAGACGGCGAGGGAGACGGCGAGGGAGACGGCGAGGGATACGACGATGGAGACGACGAGGGAGACGACGAGGGAGACAGCGAGGGAGACAGCGAGGGAGACAGCGAGGGAGACTGCGAGAGAGACAGCGAAGGACACAGCGAGGGACACAGCGAGGGACACAGCGAGGGACACAGCGAGGGAGACAGCGAGAGAGACAGCGAGAGAGACAGCGAGAGAGACTGCAAGAGAGACTGCAAGGGAGACAGCGAGAGAGACAGCGAGGGAGAGAGCGAGAGATACAGCGAGGGAAACAGCGAGAGAGACTGCAAGAGAGACTGCAAGGGAGACAGCGAGAGAGACAGCGAGAGAGACAGCGAGGAAGACTGCGAGAGAGACTGCGAGAGAGACTGCAAAGGAGACTGCGAGGGAGACTGCGAGGGAGACTGCGAGAGAGACAGCGAGGGACACAGCGAGGGACACAGCGAGGGACACAGCAAGGGACACAGCAAGGGAAACAGCAAGGGAAACACCGAGGGAGACAACGAGAGAGAATGCGAGAGAGATCGCGTGAGACAGCGTGGGAGGCAGCGAGAGAAACTGCGAGGAAGACTGCGAGAGAGACTGCGAGAGAGACTGCAAAGGAGACTGCGAGGGAGACTGCGAGGGAGACTGCGAGAGACACAGCGAGGGACACAGCGAGGGACACAGCGAGGGACACAGCGAGGGACACAGCGAGGGACACAGCGAGGGACACAGCGAGGGAAACAGCGAGGGAGACAGCGAGGGAAACAGCGAGGGAGACAGCGAGAGAGACAGCGAGAGAGACAGCGAGAGAGACTGCGAGAGAGAGCGCGTGAGACAGCGAGGGAGAGAGCGAGAGATACAGCGAGGGAAACAGCGAGAGAGACTGCAAGAGAGACTGCAAGAGAGACTGCAAGGGAGACAGCGAGAGAGACAGCGAGAGAGACAGCGAGAGAGACAGCGAGAGAGACAGCGAGAGAGACAGCGAGAGAGACAGCGAGAGAGGCAGCGAGAGAGACAGCGAGAGAGACAGCGAGAGAGACAGCGAGAGAGACAGCGAGAGAGACAGCGAGAGAGACAGCGAGAGAGACAGCGAGAGAGACAGCGAGAGAGACAGCGAGGGAGAAAGCCATGGAGACAGCGAGAGAGACAGCGAGAGAGACTGCGTGGGAGACAGCGAGGGAGACAGCGAGGGAGACAGCGAGGGAGACAGCGAGGGAGACAGCGAGGGAGACAGCGAGGGAGACAGCGAGGGAGACAGCGAGGGAGACAGCGAGGGAGACAGCGAGGGAGACAGCGCTGGAGACAGCGAGAGAGACTGCGAGAAGGACTGCGAGAAGGACTGCGAGAGAGACAGTGAGGGAGAAAGCGAGAGCGACTTCGAGAGAGACTGCGAGGGAGACTGCAAGAGAGACTGCGAGGGAGACAGCGAGAGAGACAGCGAGAGAGACAGCGAGAGAGACAGCAAGGGAGAAAGCGAGGGAGACAGCGAGAGAGACTGCGAGGGAGACTGCGAGGGAGACTGCGAGGGAGACTGCGAGGGAGACAGCGTGGGAGACAGCGAGGGAGACAGCGGGGGGGACAGCGAGGGAGACAGCGAGGGAGACAGCGAGGGAGACAGCGAGGGAGACAGCGAGGGAGACAGCGAGGGAGACTGCAAAGGAGACTGCAAAGGAGACTGCGAGAGAGACAGCGAGAGAGACTGCGAGAGAGACTGCAAGAGAGACGGCGAGAGAGACTGCGAGAGGGACAGCGAGAGAGACTGCGAGAGAGACTGCGAGAGAGACGGCGAGAGAGACTGCGAGAGGGACAGCGAGAGAGACTGCGAGAGGGACAGCGAGAGAGACTGCGAGAGACAGCGCATGAGACAGCGAGGGAGACAGCGAGGGAGAGAGCGAGAGACACAGTGAGGGAGACAGCGAGAGAGACTGCAAGAGAGACTGCAAGAGAGACTGCAAGGGAGACAGCGAGAGAGACAGCGAGAGAGACAGCGAGGAAGACTGCGAGAGAGACTGCGAGAGAGACTGCAAAGGAGACTGCGAGGGAGACTGCGAGGGACACAGCGAGGGACACAGCGAGGGACACAGCAAGGGAAACAGCAAGGGAAACAGCGAGGGAGACAACGAGAGAGAATGCGAGAGAGATCGCGTGAGACAGCGTGGGAGGCAGCGAGAGAAACTGTGAGGAAGACTGCGAGAGAGACTGCGAGAGAGACTGCAAAGGAGACTGCGAGGGAGACTGCGAGAGAGACAGCGAGGGACACAGCGAGGGACACAGCGTGGGACACAGCGAGGGACACAGCGAGGGACACAGCGAGGGACACAGCGAGGGACACAGCGAGGGACACAGCGAGGGACACAGCGAGGGAAACAGCGAGGGAGACAGCGAGGGAGACAGCGAGGGAGACAGCGAGGGAGACAGCGAGAGAGACAGCGAGAGAGACAGCGAGAGAGACAGCGAGAGAGACTGCGAGAGAGAGCGCGTGAGACAGCGAGGGAGACAGCGAGGGAGAGAGCGAGAGATACAGCGAGGGAAACAGCGAGAGAGACTGCAAGAGAGACTGCAAGGGAGACAGCGAGAGAGACAGCGAGAGAGACAGCGAGAGAGGCAGCGAGAGAGGCAGCGAGAGAGGCAGCGAGAGAGACAGCGAGAGAGACAGCGAGAGAGACAGCGAGAGAGACAGCGAGAGAGACAGCGAGAGAGACAGCGAGAGAGACAGCGAGAGAGACAGCGAGAGAGACAGCGAGAGAGACAGCGAGAGAGACAGCGAGAGAGACAGCGAGGGAGAAAGCCATGGAGACAGCGAGAGAGACAGCGAGAGAGACAGCGAGAGTGACTGCGTGGGAGACAGCGAGGGAGACAGCGAGGGGGACAGCGAGGGAGACAGCGAGGGAGACAGCGAGGGAGACAGCGAGGGAGACAGCGAGGGAGACAGCGAGAGAGACTGCGAGAAGGACTGCGAGAAGGACTGCGAGAGAGACAGTGAGGGAGAAAGCGAGAGCGACTTCGAGAGAGACTGCGAGGGAGACTGCAAGAGAGACTGCGAGGGAGACAGCGAGAAAGACAGCGAGAGAGACAGCGAGAGAGACAGCAAGGGAGAAAGCGAGGGAGACAGCGAGAGAGACTGCGAGGGAGACTGCGAGGGAGACTGCGAGGGAGACTGCGAGGGAGACTGCGAGGGAGACTGCGAGGGAGACAGCGAGGGAGACAGCGGGGGAGACAGCGGGGGAGACAGCGAGGGAGACAGCGAGGGAGACAGCGGGGGGGACAGCGAGGGAGACAGCGAGAAAGACAGCGAGAGAGACAGCGAGAGAGACAGCAAGGGAGAAAGCGAGGGAGACAGCGAGAGAGACTGCGAGGGAGACTGCGAGGGAGACTGCGAGGGAGACTGCGAGGGAGACTGCGAGGGAGACAGCGAGGGAGACAGCGGGGGAGACAGCGGGGGAGACAGCGAGGGAGACAGCGGGGGGGACAGCGAGGGAGACAGCGAGGGAGACAGCGAGGGAGACAGCGAGGGAGACAGCGAGGGAGACAGCGAGGGAGACAGCGAGGGAGACAGCGAGGGAGACTGCAAAGGAGACTGCGAGAGAGACAGCGAGAGAGACTGCGAGAGAGACTGCAAGAGAGACGGCGAGAGAGACGGCGAGAGAGACGGCGAGAGGGACAGCGAGAGAGACTGCGAGAGAGACTGCGAGAGAGACGGCGAGAGAGACGGCGAGAGAGACTGCGAGAGGGACAGCGAGAGAGACTGCGAGAGGGACAGCGAGAGAGACTGCGAGAGGGACAGCGAGAGAGACTGCGACAGAGACTGCGAGAGAGAATGCGAGAGAGACTGCGAGAGAGACTGCGAGAGAGACTGGGAGGGAGACAGCGAGGGAGACTGCGAGAGAGACTGCGAGAGAGACTGCGAGAGAGACTGCGAGAGAGACTGCGAGAGAGACTGCGAGAGAGACTGCGAGGGAGACAGCGAGGGAGACAGCGAGGGAGACTGCGAGAGAGACGGCGAGAGAGATGGAGAGAGAGACGGCGAGAGAGACTGCGAGGGAGACGGCCAGGGAGACGGCCAGGGAGACGGCCAGGGAGACGGCCAGGGAGACGGCCAGGGAGACGGCCAGGGAGACGGCCAGGGAGACGGCGAGGGAGACGGCGAGGGAGACAGCGAGGGAGACAGCGAGGGAGACAGCGAGGGAGACAGCGAGGGAGACAGCGAGGGAGACAGCGACAGAGACAGCGACAGAGACAGCGACAGAGACAGCGACAGAGACAGCGACAGAGACAGCGACAGAGACAGCGACAGAGACAGAGACAGAGACAGAGACAGCGACAGAGACAGAGACAGCGACAGAGACAGAGACAGCGAGAGATACTGCTATGGAGATAGCGAGAGAGACAGCCGGGGATACAGAGAGAGTGACTGCAAGGGAGACGGCGAGGGAGACGACGAGGGAGACAGCGAGGGAGACAGCGAGGGAGACAGCGAGGGAGACAGCGAGGGAGACAGCGAGAGAGACTGCGAGGGAGACAGCGAGGGAGACAGCGAGGGAGAGTGCGAGAGAGACAGCGAGGGACACAGCGAGGGACACAGCGAGAGAGACTGCGAGAGAGAGCGCGTGAGACAGCGAGGGAGACAGCGAGGGAGACAGCGAGAGAGACTGCAAGAGAGACTGCAAGGGAGACAGCGAGAGAGACAGCGAGAGAGACAGTGAGAGAGACAGCGAGAGAGACAGCGAGAGAGACAGCGAGAGAGACAGCGAGGGAGACAGCGAGGGAGAAAGCCATGGAGACAGCGAGAGAGACAGCGAGGGAGACAGCGAGGGAGACAGCGAGGGAGACAGCGAGGGAGACAGCGAGGGAGACAGCGAGGGAGACAGCGAGGGAGACAGCGAGGGAGACAGCGAGGGAGACAGCGAGGGAGACAGCGCTGGAGACAGCGAGAGAGACTGCGAGAAGGACTGCGAGAGAGACAGCGAGGGAGAAAGCGAGAGCGACTTCGAGAGAGACTGCGAGGGAGACAGCGAGAGAGAATGCGAGAGGGATCGCGTGAGACAGCGAGGGAGACAGCGTGGGAGGCAGCGAGGGAGACAGCGAGAGAAACTGCAAGGAAGACTGCGAGAGAGACTGCGAGAGAGACTGCGAGGGACACAGCGAGGAAGACAGCGAGAGAGACTGCGAGAGTGACTGCTAGGGAGACAGCGAGGGAGGCAGCGAGGTAGACAGCGAGGTAGACAGCGAGGGAGACAGCGAGGGAGACAGCGAGAGAGACTGCGAGAGCGACTGCTAGGGAGGCAGCGAGGGAGGAAGCGAGGGAGACAGCGAGGGAGACAGCGAGGGAGACAGCGATGGAGACAGCGAGGGAGACAGCGAGAGAAACTGCGAGGAAGACAGCGAGAGAGACTGCGAGAGAGACGGCGAGGGAGAGAGCGAGGGAGAGAGAGAGGGAGACAGCGAGGGAGACGGCGAGGGAGACGGCGAGGGAGACTGCGAGGGAGACTGCGAGGGAGACTGCGAGGCAGACTGCGAGGGAGACTGCGAGGGAGACTGCGAGAGAGACTGCGAGAGAGACTGCGAGAGAGACTGCGAGAGAGGCAGCGAGAGAGACAGCGAGAGAGACAGCGAGAGAGACAGCGAGAGAGACAGCGAGAGAGACTGTGAGAGAGACTGCGAGAGATACAGCGAGGGATAGAGCGAGTGAGACAGCGAGAGAGACTGCGAGAGTACATTGAGAGAGACAGCGAGAGAGACAGCGAGAGAGACGACGAGGGAGACAGTGAGGGAGACAGTGAGGGAGACAGCGACAGAGACAGCGACAGAGACAGCGACAGAGACAGCGACAGAGACAGCGACAGAGACAGCGACAGAGACAGCGACAGAGACAGCGAGGGAGACAGTGAGAGAGACTGCTATGGAGATAGCGAGAGAGACAGCCGGGGATACAGAGAGAGTGACTGCAAGGGAGACGGCGAGGGAGACGGCGAGGGAGACGGCGAGGGAGACGGCGAGGGAGACGGCGAGGGAGACTGCGAGGGAGACTGCGAGGGAGACTGCGAGGGACACAGTGAGGGAGACAGCGTGAGAGACTGCGAGAGAGAGCGAGGGAGAGAGCGAGAGACACAGCGAGGGAGACAGCGAGGGAGACTGCGAGAGAGACTGCAAGAGAGACTGCAAGGGAGACTGCAAGGGAGACAGCGAGAGAGACAGCGAGAGAGGCAGCGAGAGAGACAGCGAGAGAGACAGCGAGAGAGACAGCGAGGGAGAAAGCGATTGAGACAGCGAGAGAGACAGCGAGAGAGACTGCGTGGGAGACAGCGAGGGAGACAGCGAGGGAGACAGCGAGGGAGACAGCGAGGGAGACAGCGAGGGAGACAGCGAGGGAGACAGCGAGAAGGACTGCGAGAAGGACTGCGAGAGAGACAGTGAGGGAGAAAGCGAGAGCGACTTCGAGAGAGACTGCGAGGGAGACAGCGAGGGAGACAGCGAGAGAGACTGTGAGAGAGACTGCGAGAGATACAGCGAGGGATAGAGCGAGTGAGACAGCGAGGGAGACAGCGAGAGTACATTGAGAGAGACAGCGAGAGAGACTGCGAGAGAGACTGCGAGGGAGACGGCCAGGGAGACGGCCAGGGAGACGGCCAGGGAGACGGCCAGGGAGACAGCGACAGAGACAGCGACAGAGACAGCGACAGAGACAGCGACAGAGACAGCGACAGAGACAGCGACAGAGACAGAGACAGCGAGGGAGACAGTGAGAGAGACTGCTATGGAGATAGCGAGAGAGACAGCCGGGGATACAGAGAGAGTGACTGCAAGGGAGACGGCGAGGGAGACGACGAGGGAGACAGCGAGGGAGACAGCGAGGGAGACAGCGAGGGAGACAGCGAGAGAGACTGCGAAGGAGACAGCGAGGGAGACTGCGAAGGAGACAGCGAGGGAGACAGCGAGGGAGACAGCGAGGGAGACAGCGAGGGAGACTGCGAGAGAGACTGCGAGAGACACAGCGAGGGACACAGCGAGGGACACAGCGAGGGACACAGCGAGGGACACAGCGAGGGACACAGCGAGGGACACAGCGAGGGACACAGCGAGGGACACAGCGAGGGAGACAGCGAGAGAGACTGCGAGAGAGAGCGCATGAGACAGCGAGGGAGACAGCGAGGGAGAGAGCGAGAGACACAGTGAGGGAGACAGCGAGAGAGACTGCAAGAGAGACTGCAAGGGAGACAGCGAGAGAGACAGCGAGAGAGACAGCGAGAGAGACAGCGAGAGAGGCAGCGAGAGAGACAGCGTGAGAGACAGCGAGAGAGACAGCGAGAGAGACAGCGAGAGAGACAGCGAGAGAGACAGCGAGGGAGAAAGCCATGGAGACAGCGAGAGAGACTGCGAGGGAGGCAGCGAGGGAGACAGCGAGGGAGACAGCGACAGAGACAGCAATAGAGACTGCGAGAGAGACTGCGAGGGACACAGCGAGAGAGACTGCAAGGGAGACAACGAGAGAGAATGCGAGAGAGATCGCGTGAGACAGCGAGGGAGACAGCGTGGGAGGCAGCGAGGGAGACAGCGAGACAAACTGCGAGTAAGACTGCGAGAGAGACTGCGAGAGAGACTGCGAGGGACACAGCGAGGAAGACAGCGAGAGAGACTGCGAGAGCGACTGCTAGGGAGACAGCGAGGGAGGCAGCGAGAGAGACTTCGAGAGAGACTGCGAGGGAGGCAGCGAGGGAGACAGCGAGGGAGACAGCGACAGAGACAGCAATAGAGACTGCGAGAGAGACTGCGAGGGACACAGCGAGAGAGACTGCAAGGGAGACAACGAGAGAGAATGCGAGAGAGATCGCGTGAGACAGCGAGGGAGACAGCGTGGGAGGCAGCGAGGGAGACAGCGAGAGAAACTGCGAGTAAGACTGCGAGAGAGACTGCGAGAGAGACTGCGAGGGACACAGCGAGGGAGACAGCGAGAGCGACTGCGAGAGCGACTGCGAGAGCGACTGCGAGAGCGACTGCGAGAGCGACTGCGAGAGCGACTGCGAGAGCGACTGCTTGGGAGACAGCGAGGGAGGCAGCGAGGGAGACAGCGAGAGAAACTGCGAGGAAGACAGCGAGAGAGACGGCGAGGGAGACGGTGAGGGAGACTGCGAGGGAGAGAGCCAGGGACAAAGTGAGGGAGACAGCGAGGGAGACAGCGAGGGAGACAGCGAGGGAGACAGCGAGGGAGACAGCGAGGGAGACAGCGAGAGAGACAGCGAGGGAGAAAGCGAGGGAGACTGCGAGGGAGACTGAGAGGGAGACTGAGAGGGAGACTGCGAGGGAGACTGCGAGGGAGACTGCGAGGGAGACTGCGAGGGAGACTGCGAGGGAGATAGCGAGAGAGACTGTGAGAGAGACTGCGAGAGATACAGCGAGGGATAGAGCGAGTGAGACAGCGAGGGAGACAGCGAGAGTACATTGAGAGAGACAGCGAGAGAGACTGCGAGAGAGACTGCGAGGGAGACGGCCAGGGAGACGGCCAGGGAGACAGCGACAGAGACAGCGACAGAGACAGCGACAGAGACAGCGACAGAGACAGCGACAGAGACAGCGACAGAGACAGCGACAGAGACAGCGACAGAGACAGCGACAGAGACAGCGAGGGAGACAGTGAGAGAGACTGCTATGGAGATAGCGAGAGAGACAGCCAGGGATACAGAGAGAGTGACTGCAAGGGAGACGGCGAGGGAGACGACGAGGGAGACAGCGAGGGAGACAGCGAGGGAGACAGCGAGAGAGACTGCGAAGGAGACAGCGAGGGAGACAGCGAGGGAGACAGCGAGGGAGCCAGCGAGGGAGACTGCGAGAGAGACTGCGAGAGAGACAGCGAGGGACACAGCGAGGGACACAGCGAGGGACACAGCGAGGGACACAGCGAGGGACACAGCGAGGGACACAGCGAGGGACACAGCGAGGGAGACAGCGAGAGAGACTGCGAGAGAGAGCGCATGAGACAGCGAGGGAGACAGCGAGGGAGAGAGCGAGAGACACAGTGAGGGAGACAGCGAGAGAGACTGCAAGAGAGACTGCAAGGGAGACAGCGAGAGAGACAGCGAGAGAGACAGCGAGAGAGGCAGCGAGAGAGATAGCGTGAGAGACAGCGAGAGAGACAGCGAGAGAGACAGCGAGAGAGACAGCGAGAGAGACTGCGTGGGAGACAGCGAGGGAGACAGCGAGGGAGACAGCGAGGGAGACAGCGAGGGAGACAGCGAGGGAGACAGCGAGGGAGACAGCGAGGGAGACAGCGAGGGAGACAGCGCTGGAGACAGCGAGGGAGACAGCGAGAGGGACTGCGAGAAGGACTGCGAGAAGGACTGCGAGAGAGACAGCGAGAGAGACAGCGAGAGAGACTGCGAGGGAGACTGCGAGGGAGACTGCGAGGGAGACAGCGATTAAGACGGCGAGGGAGACGGCGAGAGAGAGAGCGAGGGAGACAGCGAGGTAGACAGCGAGAGAGACTTCGAGAGAGACTGCGAGGGAGGCAGCGAGGGAGACAGCGAGGGAGACAGCGAGGGAGACAGCGAGGGAGACAGCGACAGAGACAGCAATAGAGACTGCGAGAGAGACTGCGAGGGACACAGCGAGAGAGACTGCAAGGGAGACAACGAGAGAGAATGCGAGAGAGATCGCGTGAGACAGCGAGGGAGACAGCGTGGGAGGCAGCGAGGGAGACAGCGAGAGAAACTGCGAGTAAGACTGCGAGAGAGACTGCGAGAGAGACTGCGAGGGACACAGCGAGGAAGACAGCGAGAGAGACTGCGAGAGAGACTGCGAGAGCGACTGCTAGGGAGACAGCGAGGGAGGCAGCGAGGGAGACAGCGAGGGAGACAGCGTGAGAGACTGCGAGAGCGACTGCGAGAGCGACTGCGAGAGCGACTGCGAGAGCGACTGCTTGGGAGACTGCGAGGGAGGCAGCGAGGGAGACAGCGAGAGAAACTGCGAGGAAGACAGCGAGAGAGACTGCGAGAGAGACGGCGAGGGAGACGGTGAGGGAGACTGCGAGGGAGAGAGCCAGGGAGACAGCGAGGGAGACAGCGAGGGAGACAGCGAGGGAGACAGCGAGGGAGACAGCGAGGGAGACAGCGAGGGAGAAAGCGAGGGAGACTGAGAGGGAGACTGCGAGGGAGACTGCGAGGGAGACTGCGAGGGAGACTGCGAGGGAGACTGCGAGGGAGACTGCGAGGGAGACTGCGAGGGAGACTGCGAGGGAGATAGCGAGAGAGACTGTGAGAGAGACTGCGAGAGATACAGCGAGGGATAGAGCGAGTGAGACAGCGAGGGAGACAGCGAGAGTACATTGAGAGAGACAGCGAGAGAGACTGCGAGAGAGACTGCGAGGGAGACGGCCAGGGAGACGGCCAGGGAGACGGCCAGGGAGACAGCGACAGAGACAGCGACAGAGACAGCGACAGAGACAGAGACAGAGACAGAGACAGAGACAGCGAGGGAGACAGTGAGAGAGACTGCTATGGAGATAGCGAGAGAGACAGCCGGGGATACAGAGAGAGTGACTGCAAGGGAGACGGCGAGGGAGATGACGAGGGAGACAGCGAGGGAGACAGCGAGGGAGACAGCGAGAGAGACTGCGAAGGAGACAGCGAGGGAGACAGCGAGGGAGACAGCGAGGGAGACAGCGAGGGAGACTGCGAGAGAGACTGCGAGAGAGACAGCGAGGGACACAGCGAGGGACACAGCGAGGGACACAGCGAGGGACACAGCGAGGGACACAGCGAGGGAGACAGCGAGGGAGACAGCGAGAGAGACAGCGAGAGAGACTGCGAGAGAGACTGCGAGAGAGAGCGCATGAGACAGCGAGGGAGACAGCGAGGGAGACAGCGAGAGAGACTGCAAGAGAGACTGCAAGGGAGACTGCAAGGGAGACAGCGAGAGAGACAGCGAGAGAGACAGCGAGAGAGGCAGCGAGAGAGACAGCGTGAGAGACAGCGAGAGAGACAGCGAGAGAGACAGCGAGAGAGACAGCGAGAGAGACAGCGAGGGAGAAAGCCATGGAGACAGCGAGAGAGACAGCGAGAGAGACAGCGAGAGAGACTGCGTGGGAGACAGCGAGGGAGACAGTGAGGGAGACAGCGAGGGAGACAGCGAGGGAGACAGCGAGGGAGACAGCGAGGGAGACAGCGAGGGAGACAGCGCTGGAGACAGCGAGGGAGACAGCGAGAGAGACTGCGAGAAGGACTGCGAGAAGGACTGCGAGAGAGACAGCGAGAGAGACAGCGAGAGAGACTGCGAGGGAGACTGCGAGGGAGACAGCGATTAAGACGGCGAGGGAGACGGCGAGAGAGAGAGCGAGGGAGACAGCGAGGTAGACAGCGAGAGAGACTTCGAGAGAGACTGCGAGGGAGGCAGCGAGGGAGACAGCGAGGGAGACAGCGACAGAGACAGCAATAGAGACTGCGAGAGAGACTGCGAGGGACACAGCGAGAGAGACTGCAAGGGAGACAACGAGAGAGAATGCGAGAGAGATCGCGTGAGACAGCGAGGGAGACAGCGTGGGAGGCAGCGAGGGAGACAGCGAGAGAAACTGCGAGTAAGACTGCGAGAGAGACTGCGAGAGAGACTGCGAGGGACACAGCGAGGAAGACAGCGAGAGAGACTGCGAGAGCGACTGCTAGGGAGACAGCGAGGGAGGCAGCGAGAGAGACTTCGAGAGAGACTGCGAGGGAGGCAGCGAGGGAGACAGCGAGGGAGACAGCGACAGAGACAGCAATAGAGACTGCGAGAGAGACTGCGAGGGACACAGCGAGAGAGACTGCAAGGGAGACAACGAGAGAGAATGCGAGAGAGATCGCGTGAGACAGCGAGGGAGACAGCGTGGGAGGCAGCGAGGGAGACAGCGAGAGAAACTGCGAGTAAGACTGCGAGAGAGACTGCGAGAGAGACTGCGAGAGAGACTGCGAGGGACACAGCGAGGGAGGCAGCGAGGGAGACAGCGAGGGAGACAGCGAGGGAGACAGCGAGAGAGACTGCGAGAGCGACTGCGAGAGCGACTGCGAGAGCGACTGCGAGAGCGACTGCTTGGGAGACAGCGAGGGAGGCAGCGAGGGAGACAGCGAGAGAAACTGCGAGGAAGACAGCGAGAGAGACTGCGAGAGAGACGGCGAGGGAGACGGTGAGGGAGACTGCGAGGGAGAGAGCCAGGGACAAAGTGAGGGAGACAGCGAGGGAGACAGCGACGGAGACAGCGAGGGAGACAGCGAGGGAGACAGCGAGGGAGACAGCGAGGGAGACAGCGAGGGAGACTGCGAGGGAGACTGAGAGGGAGACTGCGAGGGAGACTGCGGGGGAGACTGCGAGGGAGACTGCGAGGGAGATAGCGTGGGAGACAGCGAGGGAGACAGTGAGGGAGACAGTGAGGGAGACAGAGAGGGAGACAGTGAGGGAGACAGCGAGGGAGACAGTGAGGGAGACAGCGAGGGAGATAGCGAGAGAGACAGCGAGAGAGACTGCGAGAAGGACTGCGAGAAGGACTGCGAGAAGGACTGCGAGAGAGACAGCGAGGGAGAAAGTGAGAGCGACTGCGAGAGAGACTGCGAGGGAGACTGCGAGAGAGACTGCGAGGGAGACTGTGAGGGAAACAGCGAGGGAGACAGCGAAAGAGACTGCGAGGGAGACTGCGAGAGAGACTGCGAGAGAGACTGCGAGAGAGACAGCGAGAGAGACAGCGAGAGAGACAGCGAGAGAGACAGCGAGAGAGACAGCGAGAGAGACTGCAAAGGAGACTACGAGAGAGACAGCGAAAGAGACTGCGAGGGAGGCTGCGAGAGAGACTGCGAGAGAGACTGCGAGAGAGACAGCGAGAGAGACAGCGAGAGAGACAGCGAGAGAGACAGCGAGAGAGACAGCGAGAGAGACAGCGAGAGAGACTGCAAAGGAGACTACGAGAGAGACTGCGAGGGAGACTGCGAGGGAGACTGCGAGGCAGATTGCGAGGGAGACTGCGAGAGAGACTGCGAGAGAGACTGCGAGAGAGACAGCGAGAGAGACAGCGAGAGAGACAGCGAGAGAGACTGCAAAGGAGACTGCGAGAGAGACTGCGAGGGAGACAGTGAGAGAGACTGCGAGAGGGACAGCGAGAGAGACTGCGAGAGAGACTGCGAGAGAGACTGCGAGAGAGACTGCGAGAGAGACTGCGAGAGAGACTGCGAGAGAGACTGCGAGAGAGACTGCGAGGGAGAAAGCGAGGGAGAAAGCGAGGGAGAAAGCGTGAGAGACTGTGTGGGAGACTGCAAGAGAGACAGCGAGAGAGACTGTGAGGGAGACAGCGAGGGAGACTGCGAGAGAGACTGCGAGGGAGACAGCAAGGGAGACAGCGAGGGAGACAGCGAGGGAGACAGCGAGGGAGACTGCGAGAGAGATGGCGAGAGAGATGGCGAGAGAGATGGAGAGAGAGACGGCGAGAGAGACTGCGAGAGAGACAGTGAGGGAGAGAGCGAGAGAGACTGCGAGGGAGAGAGCGAGAGAGACTGCGAGGGAGACAGCGAGAGAGACAGCGAGAGAGACAGCGAGAGAGACTGTGAGAGAGACTGCGAGAGAGACTGCGAGAGATACAGCGAGGGATAGAGCGAGTGAGACAGTGAGGGAGACAGCGAGAGTACATTGAGAGAGACTGCGAGAGAGACGGCGAGGGAGACAGCGACAGAGACGGCGAGGGAGACAGCGACAGAGACAGCGACAGAGACAGCGACAGAGACAGCGACAGAGACAGCGACAGAGACAGCGACAGAGACAGCGAGGGAGACAGCGAGGGAGACAGTGAGAGAGACTGCTATGGAGATAGCGAGAGAGACAGCCGGGGATACAGAGAGAGTGACTGCAAGGGAGACGGCGAGGGAGACGATGAGGGAGACAGCGAGGGAGACAGCGAGGGAGACAGCGAGGGAGACAGCGAGGGAGACTGCGAGGGACACTGTGAGGGACACTGTGAGGGAGACAGCGAGAGAGACTGCGAGAGGGACAGCGAGAGAGATTGCGAGAGAGACTGCGAGAGAGACTGCGAGGGAGACAGCGAGGGAGACTGCGAGAGAGACGGCGAGAGAGATGGCGAGAGAGATGGAGAGAGAGACGGCGAGAGAGACAGTGAGGGAGAGAGCGAGAGAGACTGCGAGGGAGACAGTGAGAGAGACAGTGAGAGAGACTGCGAGAGAGACTGCGAGAGAGACAGCGAGAGAGACAGCGAGAGAGACAGCGAGAGAGACAGCGAGAGAGACAGCGAGAGAGACAGCGAGAGAGACTGCAAAGGAGACTACGAGAGAGACTGCGAGGGAGACTGCGAGGCAGATTGCGAGGGAGACTGCGAGAGAGACTGCGAGAGAGACAGCGAGAGAGACAGCGAGAGAGACAGCGAGAGAGACTGCAAAGGAGACTGCGAGAGAGACTGCGAGGGAGACAGTGAGAGAGACTGCGAGAGGGACAGCGAGAGAGACTGCGAGAGAGACTGCGAGAGAGACTGCGAGAGAGACTGCGAGAGAGACTGCGAGAGAGACTGCGAGGGAGAAAGCGAGGGAGAAAGCGTGAGAGACTGTGTGGGAGACTGCAAGAGAGACAGCGAGAGAGACTGTGAGGGAGACAGCGAGGGAGACTGCGAGAGAGACTGCGAGAGAGACTGCGAGAGAGACTGCGAGGGAGACAGCGAGGGAGACAGCGAGGGAGACAGCGAGGGAGACAGCGAGGGAGACAGCGAGGGAGACAGCGAGGGAGACTGTGAGAGAGATGGCGAGAGAGATGGCGAGAGAGATGGAGAGAGAGACTGCGAGAGAGACAGTGAGGGAGAGAGCGTGAGAGACTGCGAGGGAGAGAGCGAGAGAGACTGCGAGGGAGACAGCGAGAGAGACAGCGAGAGAGACAGCGAGAGAGACTGTGAGAGAGACTGCGAGAGAGACTGCGAGAGATACAGCGAGGGATAGAGCGAGTGAGACAGTGAGGGAGACAGCGAGAGTACATTGAGAGAGACTGCGAGAGAGACGGCGAGGGAGACAGCGACAGAGACGGCGAGGGAGACAGCGACAGAGACAGCGACAGAGACAGCGACAGAGACAGCGACAGAGACAGCGACAGAGACAGCGACAGAGACAGCGACAGAGACAGCGACAGAGACAGCGACAGAGACAGCGACAGAGACAGCGAGGGAGACAGTGAGAGAGACTGCTATGGAGATAGCGAGAGAGACAGCCGGGGATACAGAGAGAGTGACTGCAAGGGAGACGGCGAGGGAGACGATGAGGGAGACAGCGAGGGAGACAGCGAGGGAGACAGCGAGGGAGACAGCGAGGGAGACTGCGAGGGAGACTGCGAGGGACACTGTGAGGGACACTGTGAGGGAGACAGCGAGAGAGACTGCGAGAGGGACAGCGAGAGAGATTGCGAGAGAGACTGCGAGAGAGACTGCGAGGGAGACAGCGAGGGAGACAGCGAGGGAGACTGCGAGAGAGACGGCGAGAGAGACGGCGAGAGAGATGGCGAGAGAGATGGAGAGAGAGACGGCGAGAGAGACAGTGAGGGAGAGAGCGAGAGAGACTGCGAGGGAGACAGTGAGAGAGACAGTGAGAGAGACTGTGAGAGAGACTGCGAGAGATACAGCGTGGGATAGAGCGAGTGAGACAGCGAGGGAGACAGCGAGAGTAGATTGAAAGAGACAGCGAGAGAGACTGCGAGAGAGACAGCGAGGGACACAGCGAGGGACACAGCGAGGGACACAGCGAGGGAGACAGCGAGGGACACAGCGAGGGACACAGCGAGGGAGACTGCGTGGGAGACAGCGAGGGAGACAGCGAGGGAGACAGCGAGGGAGACAGCGAGGGAGACAGCGAGGGAGACAGCGAGGGAGACAGCGAGAGAGACAGCGAGAGAGACAGCGAGGGAGACAGCGAGGGAGACAGCGAGGGAGACAGCGAGGGAGACAGCGAGGGAGACAGCGCTGGAGACAGCGAGAGAGACTGCGAGAAGGACTGCGAGAAGGACTGCGAGAGAGACAGCGAGGGAGAAAGCGAGAGCGACTCCGAGAGAGACTGCGAGGGAGACAGCGAGAGAGACTGTGAGGGAGACTACGAGGGAGACAGCGAGAGACACTGCGAGAGAGAATGCGAGGGAGACAGCGATTAAGACGGCGAGGGAGACGGCGAGAGAGAGAGCGAGGGAGACAGCGAGGTAGACAGCGAGAGAGACTTCGAGAGAGACTGCGAGGGAGGCAGCGAGGGAGACAGCGAGGGAGACAGCGAGGGAGACAGCGAGGGAGACAGCGAGGGAGACAGCGAGGGAGACAGCGACAGAGACAGCGACAGAGACAGCAATAGAGACTGCGAGAGAGACTGCGAGAGAGACTGCGAGAGAGACTGCGAGGGACACAGCGAGAGAGACTGCAAGGGAGACAACGAGAGAGAATGCGAGAGAGATCGCGTGAGACAGCGAGGGAGACAGCGTGGGAGGCAGGGAGAGAGACAGCGAGAGAAACTGCGAATAAGACTGCGAGAGAGACTGCGAGAGAGACTGCGAGAGAGACTGCGAGAGAGACTGCGAGGGACACAGCGAGGAAGACAGCGAGAGAGACTGCGAGAGCGACTGCTAGGGAGACAGCGAGGGAGACAGCGAGGGAGGCAGTGAGGGAGACAGCGAGGTAGACTGCGAGAGCGACTGCTTGGGATACAGCGAGGGAGGCAGCGAGGGAGACAGTGAGAGAAGCTGCGAGGAAGACAGCGAGAGAGACTGCGAGAGAGACGGCGAGGGAGACGGCGAGGGAGACTGCGAGGGAGAGAGCGAGGGACACAGTGAGGGAGACAGTGAGGGAGACAGCGAGGGAGACAGCGAGGGAGACAGCGAGGGAGACAGCGAGGGAGACAGCGAGGGAGACAGCGAGGGAGACAGCGAGGGAGACAGCGAGGGAGACAGCGAGAGAGACTGCGAGGGAGACAGCGAGGGAGACAGCGAGGGAGACAGCGAGGGAGACAGCGAGAGAGACTGCGAGGGAGACTGCGAGGGAGACTGCGAGGGAGACTGCGAGGGAGACTGCGAGGGAGACTGCGAGGGAGACAGCGTGGGAGACAGTGAGGGAGACAGCGAGGGAGACAGCGAGGGAGACAGCGAGGGAGACAGCGAGGGAGACAGCGAGGGAGACAGCGAGGGAGACAGCGAGAGAGACAGCGAGAGAGACTGCGAGAGAGACTGCGAGAAGGACTGCGAGAGAGACAGCGAGGGAGAAAGTGAGAGCGACTGCGAGGGAGACTGCGAGGGAGACAGCGAAAGAGACTGTGAGGGAAACAGCGAGGGAGACAGCGAAAGAGACTGCGAGGGAGACTGCGAGGGAGACTGCGAGAGAGAATGCGAGAGAGAATGCGAGAGAGAATGCGAGAGAGAATGCGAGAGAGACAGCGAGAGAGACAGCGAGAGAGACAGCGAGACAGACAGCGAGACAGACAGCGAGACAGACAGCGAGACAGACAGCGAGACAGACAGCGAGACAGACAGCGAGAGAGACAGCGAGAGAGACTGCAAAGGAGACTACGAGAGAGACTGCGAGGAAGACTGCGAGGCAGACTGCGAGGGAGACTGCGAGAGAGACAGCGAGAGAGACAGCGAGAGAGACAGCGAGAGAGACAGCGAGAGAGACAGCGAGAGAGACAGCGAGAGAGACTGCGAGAGAGACTGCGAGGGAGACAGCGAGAGAGACTGCGAGAGAGACTGCGAGAGAGACTGCGAGAGAGACTGCGAGAGGGACTGCGAGAGGGACTGCGAGAGGGACTGCGAGAGGGACTGCGAGAGGGACAGCGAGAGAGACTGCGAGAGAGACTGCGAGAGAGACTGCGAGAGAGACTGCGAGAGAGACTGCGAGAGAGACTGCGAGAGAGACTGCGAGAGAGACTGCGAGAGAGACTGCGAGGGAGAAAGCGAGGGAGAAAGCGAGGGAGAAAGCGTGAGAGACTGTGTGGGAGACTGCGAGGGAGACAGCGAGAGACACTGCGAGAGAGCATGCGAGGGAGACAGCGATTAAGACGGCGAGGGAGACTGCGAGGGAGACTGCGAGAGAGAATGCGAGAGAGAATGCGAGAGAGAATGCGAGAGAGACAGCGAGAGAGATATCGAGAGAGACAGCGAGAGAGACTGCGAGAAGGACTGCGAGAAGGACTGCGAGAAGGACTGCGAGAGAGACAGCGAGGGAGAAAGTGAGAGCGACTGCGAGAGAGACTGCGAGAGAGACTGCGAGGGAGACTGCGAGGGAGACAGCGAAAGAGACTGTGAGGGAAACAGCGAGGGAGACAGCGAAAGAGACTGCGAGGGAGACTGCGAGGGAGACTGCGAGGGAGACTGCGAGAGAGACTGCGAGAGAGACAGCGAGAGAGACAGCGAGAGAGACAGCGAGAGAGACAGCGAGAGAGACTGCAAAGGAGACTACGAGAGAGACAGCGAAAGAGACTGCGAGGGAGACTGCGAGAGAGACTGCGAGAGAGACTGCGAGAGAGACAGCGAGAGAGACAGCGAGAGAGACAGCGAGAGAGACAGCGAGAGAGACTGCAAAGGAGACTACGAGAGAGACTGCGAGGGAGACTGCGAGGCAGATTGCGAGGGAGACTGCGAGAGAGAGAGCGAGAGAGACAGCGAGAGAGACAGCGAGAGAGACAGCGAGAGAGACTGCAAAGGAGACTGCGAGAGAGACTGCGAGAGAGACTGCGAGGGAGACAGTGAGAGAGACTGCGAGAGGGACAGCGAGAGAGACTGCGAGAGAGACTGCGAGAGAGACTGCGAGAGAGACTGCGAGAGAGACTGCGAGAGAGACTGCGAGAGAGACTGCGAGAGAGACTGCGAGAGAGACTGCGAGGGAGAAAGCGAGGGAGAAAGCGTGAGAGACTGTGTGGGAGACTGCAAGAGAGACAGCGAGAGAGATTGTGAGGGAGACTGTGAGGGAGACTGCGAGAGAGACTGCGAGAGAGACTGCGAGGGAGACTGCGAGGGAGACTGCGAGGGAGACAGCGAGGGAGACAGCGAGGGAGACAGCGAGGGAGACAGCGAGGGAGACTGCGAGGGAGACTGCGAGAGAGATGGCGAGAGAGATGGCGAGAGAGATGGCGAGAGAGATGGAGAGAGAGACGGCGAGAGAGACTGCGAGAGAGACAGTGAGGGAGAGAGCGAGAGAGACTGCGAGGGAGACAGCGAGGGAGAGAGCGAGAGAGTCTGCGAGGGAGACAGCGAGAGAGACAGCGAGAGAGACAGCGAGAGAGACTGTGAGAGAGACTGCGAGAGAGACTGCGAGAGATACAGCGAGGGATAGAGCGAGGGATAGAGCGAGTGAGACAGTGAGGGAGACAGCGAGAGTACATTGAGAGAGACTGCGAGAGAGACGGCGAGGGAGACAGCGACAGAGACAGCGACAGAGACAGCGACAGAGACAGCGACAGAGACAGCGACAGAGACAGCGACAGAGACAGCGAGGGAGACAGTGAGAGAGACTGCTATGGAGATAGCGAGAGAGACAGCCGGGGATACAGAGAGAGTGACTGCAAGGGAGACGGCGAGGGAGACTGTGAGAGAGACTGCGAGAGAGACTGCGAGAGATACAGCGAGGGATAGAGCGAGGGATAGAGCGAGTGAGACAGTGAGGGAGACAGCGAGAGTACATTGAGAGAGACTGCGAGAGAGACGGCGAGGGAGACAGCGACAGAGACAGCGACAGAGACAGCGACAGAGACAGCGACAGAGACAGCGACAGAGACAGCGACAGAGACAGCGACAGAGACAGCGAGGGAGACAGTGAGAGAGACTGCTATGGAGATAGCGAGAGAGACAGCCGGGGATACAGAGAGAGTGACTGCAAGGGAGACGGCGAGGGAGACAATGAGGGAGACGATGAGGGAGACAGCGAGGGAGACAGCGAGGGAGACAGCGAGGGAGACAGCGAGGGAGACTGCGAGGGACACTGTGAGGGACACTGTGAGGGAGACAGCGAGAGAGACTGCGAGAGGGACAGCGAGAGAGATTGCGAGAGAGACTGCGAGAGAGACTGCGAGGGAGACAGCGAGGGAGACAGCGAGGGAGACTGCGAGAGAGACGGCGAGAGAGATGGCGAGAGAGACGGCGAGAGAGACAGTGAGGGAGAGAGCGAGAGAGACTGCGAGGGAGACAGTGAGAGAGACAGTGAGAGAGACTGTGAGAGAGACTGTGAGAGAGACTGTGAGAAAGACTGCGAGAGATACAGCGTGGGATAGAGCGAGTGAGACAGCGAGGGAGACAGCGAGAGTAGATTGAAAGAGACAGCGAGAGAGACTGCGAGAGAGACGGCGAGGGAGACGGCCAGGGAGACGGCCAGGGAGACGGCCAGGGAGACGGCCAGGGAGACGGCCAGGGAGACGGCCAGGGAGACGGCCAGGGAGACGGCCAGGGAGACGACGAGGGAGACGACGAGGGAGACAGCGAGGGAGACAGCGAGGGAGACAGCGACAGAGACAGCGACAGAGACAGCGACAGAGACAGAGACAGCGACAGCGACAGAGACAGAGACAGCGACAGAGACAGAGACAGCGAGGGAGACAGTGAGAGTGACTGCAAGGGAGACGGCGAGGGAGACGACGAGGGAGACAGCGAGGGAGACTGCGAGGGAGACAGCGAGGGAGACAGCGAGGGAGACTGCGAGGGAGACAGCGAGGGAGACTGCGAGAGAGACTGCGAGAGAGACAGCGAGGGACACAGCGAGGGACACAGCGAGGGACACAGCGAGGGACACAGCGAGGGACACAGCGAGGGAGACAGCGAGGGAGACAGCGAGGGACACAGCGAGGGACACAGCGAGGGACACAGCGAGGGACACAGCGTGGGAGACTGCGTGGGAGACAGCGAGGGAGACAGCGAGGGAGACAGCGAGGGAGACAGCGAGGGAGACAGCGAGGGAGACAGCGAGGGAGACAGCGAGGGAGACAGCGAGGGAGACAGCGAGGGAGACAGCGAGGGAGACAGCGAGGGAGACAGCGAGGGAGACAGCGAGGGAGACAGCGAGGGAGACAGCGAGGGAGACAGCGAGGGAGACAGCGAGGGAGACAGCGCTGGAGACAGCGAGAGAGACTGCGAGAAGGACTGCGAGAAGGACTGCGAGAGAGACAGCGAGGGAGAAAGCGAGAGCGACTTCGAGAGAGACTGCGAGGGAGACAGCGAGAGAGACTGTGAGGGAGACAGCGAGAGAGACTGCGAGGGAGACTGCGAGGGAGACAGCGAGAGACACTGCGAGAGAGAATGCGAGGGAGACAGCGATTAAGACGGCGAGGGAGACGGCGAGAGAGAGAGCGAGGGAGACAGCGAGGTAGACAGCGAGAGAGACTTCGAGAGAGACTGCGAGGGAGGCAGCGAGGGAGACAGCGAGGGAGACAGCGAGGGAGACAGCGACAGAGACAGCAATAGAGACTGCGAGAGAGACTGCGAGAGAGACTGCGAGGGACACAGCGAGAGAGACTGCAAGGGAGACAACGAGAGAGAATGCGAGAGAGATCGCGTGAGACAGCGAGGGAGACAGCGTGGGAGGCAGCGAGGGAGACAGCGAGAGAAACTGCGAATAAGACTGCGAGAGAGACTGCGAGAGAGACTGCGAGAGAGACTGCGAGAGAGACTGCGAGGGACACAGCGAGGAAGACAGCGAGAGAGACTGCGAGAGCGACTGCTAGGGAGACAGCGAGGGAGACAGCGAGGGAGGCAGTGAGGGAGACAGCGAGGTAGACTGCGAGAGCGACTGCTTGGGATACAGCGAGGGAGGCAGCGAGGGAGACAGCGAGGGAGACAGTGAGAGAAACTGCGAGGAAGACAGCGAGAGAGACTGCGAGGGAGACTGCGAGGGAGAGAGCGAGGGAGACTGCGAGGGAGACTGCGAGGGAGACTGCGAGGGAGACTGCGAGGGAGACAGCGTGGGAGACAGTGAGGGAGACAGCGAGGGAGACAGCGAGGGAGACAGCGAGGGAGACAGCGAGGGAGACAGCGAGGGAGACAGCGAGGGAGACAGCGAGAGAGACTGCGAGAGAGACTGCGAGAAGGACTGCGAGAGAGACAGCGAGGGAGAAAGTGAGAGCGACTGCGAGGGAGACTGCGAGGGAGACAGCGAAAGAGACTGTGAGGGAAACAGCGAGGGAGACAGCGAAAGAGACTGCGAGGGAGACTGCGAGGGAGACTGCGAGAGAGAATGCGAGAGAGAATGCGAGAGAGACAGCGAGAGAGACAGCGAGAGAGACAGCGAGAGAGACAGCGAGAGAGACAGCGAGAGAGACAGCGAGACAGACAGCGAGAGAGACAGCGAGACAGACAGCGAGAGAGACAGCGAGAGAGACAGCGAGAGAGACAGCGAGAGAGACAGCGAGAGAGACTGCAAAGGAGACTACGAGAGAGACTGCGAGGAAGACTGCGAGGCAGACTGCGAGGGAGACTGCGAGAGAGACAGCGAGAGAGACAGCGCGAGAGACAGCGCGAGAGACAGCGAGAGAGACAGCGAGAGAGACAGCGAGAGAGACAGCGAGAGAGACAGCGAGAGAGACAGCGAGAGAGACAGCGAGAGAGACTGCAAAGGAGACTGCGAGAGAGACTGCGAGAGAGACTGCGAGAGAGACTGCGAGGGAGACAGCGAGAGAGACTGCGAGAGAGACTGCGAGAGGGACTGCGAGAGGGACTGCGAGAGGGACTGCGAGAGGGACAGCGAGAGAGACTGCGAGGGAGACTGCGAGAGAGACTGCGAGAGAGACTGCGAGAGAGACTGCGAGGGAGAAAGCGAGGGAGAAAGCGTGAGAGACTGTGTGGGAGACTGCGAGGGAGACAGCGAGAGACACTGCGAGAGAGAATGCGAGGGAGACAGCGATTAAGACGGCGAGGGAGACGGCGAGAGAGAGAGCGAGAGAGAGAGCGAGAGAGAGAGCGAGAGAGAGAGCGAGGGAGACAGCGAGGGAGACAGCGAGGTAGACAGCGAGAGAGACTTCGAGAGAGACTGCGAGGGAGGCAGCGAGGGAGGCAGCGAGGGAGGCAGCGAGGGAGACAGCGAGGGAGACAGCGAGGGAGACAGCGACAGAGACAGCAATAGAGACTGCGAGAGAGACTGCGAGAGAGACTGCGAGGGACACAGCGAGAGAGACTGCAAGGGAGACAACGAGAGAGAATGCGAGAGAGATCGCGTGAGACAGCGAGGGAGACAGCGTGAGAGGCAGCGAGGGAGACAGCGAGAGAAACTGCGAGTAAGACTGCGAGAGAGACTGCGAGAGAGACTGCGAGAGAGACTGCGAGGAAGACAGCGAGAGAGACTGCGAGAGCGACTGCTAGGGAGACAGCGAGGGAGGCAGCGAGGGAGACAGCGAGAGCGACTGCTTGGCAGACAGCGAGGGAGGCAGCGAGGGAGACAGCGAGAGAAACTGCGAGGAAGACAGCGAGAGAGACTGCGAGAGAGACGGCGAGGGAGACGGCGAGGGAGACGGCGAAGGAGACTGCGAGGGAGAGAGCGAGGGAGAGAGCGAGGGACACAGTGAGGGAGACAGCGAGGGAGACAGCGAGGGAGACAGCGAGGGAGAGAGCGAGAGAGACTGCGAGAGAGACTGCGAGAGAGACAGCGAGAGAGACAGCGAGAGAGACAGCGAGAGAGACAGCGAGAGAGACTGCAAAGGAGACTGCGAGAGAGACTGCGAGGGAGACAGCGAGAGAGACTGCGTGAGGGACAGCGAGAGAGACTGCGAGAGAGACTGCGAGAGAGACTGCGAGAGAGACTGCGAGAGAGACTGCGAGAGAGACTGCGAGGGAGAAAGCGAGGGAGAAAGCGTGAGAGACTGTGTGGGAGACTGCAAGGGAGACAGCGAGAGAGACTGTGAGGGAGACAGCGAGGGAGACTGCGAGAGAGACTGCGAGAGAGACTGCGAGGGAGACAGCGAGGGAGACAGCGAGGGAGACAGCGAGGGAGACAGCGAGGGAGACAGCGAGGGAGACTGCGAGGGAGACTGCGAGAGAGACGGCGAGAGAGATGGCGAGAGAGATGGAGAGAGAGACGGCGAGAGAGACTGCGAGAGAGACAGTGAGGGAGAGAGCGAGAGAGACTGCGAGGGAGACAGCGAGAGAGACAGCGAGAGAGACTGTGAGAGAGACTGCGAGAGAGACTGCAAGAGATACAGCGAGGGATAGAGCGAGTGAGACAGTGAGGGAGACAGCGAGAGAGACTGCGAGAGAGACGGCGTGGGAGACGGCGAGGGAGACGGCGAGGGAGACGGCGAGGGAGACGGCGAGGGAGACAGCGACAGAGACAGCGACAGAGACAGCGACAGAGACAGCGACAGCGACAGAGACAGCGACAGAGACAGCGACAGAGACAGCGAGGGAGACAGAAGGAGAGACTGCTATGGAGATAGCGAGAGAGACAGCCGGGGATACAGAGAGAGTGACTGCAAGGGAGACGGCGAGGGAGACGATGAGGGAGACAGCGAGGGAGACTGCGAGGGAGACTGCGAGGGACACAGTGAGGGAGACAGCGAGAGAGACTGCGAGAGAGAGCGTGTGAGACAGCGAGGGAGACAGCGAGGGAGAGAGCAAGAGACACAGCGAGGGAGACAGCGAGGGAGACTGCGAGGGAGACAGCGAGGGAGACAGCGAGAGAGACTGCAAGAGAGACTGCAAGGGAGACAGCGAGAGAGACAGCGAGAGAGACAGCGAGAGAGACAGCGAGAGAGACAGCGAGAGAGACAGCGAGAGAGACAGCGAGGGAGACAGCGAGGGAGAAAGCGATGGAGACAGCGAGAGAGACAGCGAGAGAGACTGCGTGGGAGACAGCGAAGGAGACAGCGAGGGAGACAGCGAGGGAGACAGCGCTGGAGACAGCGAGAGAGACTCCGAGAAGGACTGCGAGAGAGACAGCGAGGGAGAAAGCGAGAGCGACTTGGAGAGAGACTGCGAGGCAGACAGCGAGAGAGACTGTGAGGGAAACAGCGAGGGAGACAGCGAGAGAGACTGCGAGGGAGACGGCGAGGGAGACTGCGAGGGAGACTGCGAGGGAGACTGCGAGGGAGACTGCGAGGGAGACTGCGAGGGAGACTGCGAGAGAGACTGCGAGAGTGACTGCGAGAGAGACTGCGAGAGTGACTGCGAGAGAGACTGCGAGAGAGACTGCGAGAGAGACTGCGAGGGAGCCTGCGAGAGAGACTGCGAGAGAGACTGCGAGAGAGACTGCGAGAGAGACTGCGAGAGATACAGAGAGTGAGACAGCGAGGGAGACAGCGAGAGTACATTGAGAGAGACAGCGAGAGAGACAGCGAGAGAGACAGCGAGAGAGACAGCGAGAGAGACGGCCAGGGAGACGGCCAGGGAGACGGCCAGGGAGACGGCCAGGGAGACGGCCAGGGAGACGGCCAGGGAGACGGCCAGGGAGACGGCCAGGGAGACGGCCAGGGAGACGGCCAGGGAGACGGCCAGGGAGACGGCCAGGGAGACGACGAGGGAGACGACGAGGGAGACGACGAGGGAGACAGCGAGGGAGACAGCGACGGAGACAGCGACAGAGACAGCGACAGAGACAGCGACAGACAGAGACAGCGACAGAGACAGTGAGAGAGAATGCTATGGAGATAGCGCGTGAGACAGCGAGCGAGAGAGCGAGACACACAGCGAGAGAGACTGCAAGGGAGACAGCGAGAGAGACAGCGAGAGAGGCAGCGAGAGAGACAGCGAGAGAGACAGCGAGAGAGACAGCGAGAGAGACAGCGAGGGAGAAAGCGATGGAGACAGCGAGAGAGACTGCGTGGGAGACTGCGTGGGAGACTGCGTGGGAGACTGCGTGGGAGACTGCGTGGGAGACTGCGTGGGAGACTGCGTGGGAGACAGCGTGGGAGACAGCGTGGGAGACAGCGAGGGAGACAGCGAGGGAGACAGCGAGGGAGACAGCGAGGGAGACAGCGAGGGAGACAGCGAGAGAGACAGCGAGAGAGACTGCGAGAGAGACTGCGAGGGAGACTGCGAGGGAGACTGCGAGGGAGACAGCGAGGGAGAAGTCGAGGGAGACGGCGAGAGAGACGGCGAGAGAGACAGCGAGAGATACAGCGAGAGAGACTGCGAGGGAGACTGCGAGGGAGACTGCGAGGGAGACTGCGAGGGAGACTGCGAGGGAGACTGCGAGGGAGACAGCGTGGGAGACAGCGTGGGAGACAGCGTGGGAGACAGCGTGGGAGACAGCGTGGGAGACAGCGTGGGAGACAGCGAGGGAGACAGCGAGGGAGACAGCGAGGGAGACAGCGAGGGAGACAGCGAGAGAGACAGCGAGAGAGACAGCGAGAAGGACTGCGAGAAGGACTGCGAGAAGGACTGCGAGAAGGACTGCGAGAAGGACTGCGAGAAGGACTGCGAGAGAGACAGCGAGGGAGAAAGTGAGAGCGACTGCGAGAGAGACTGCGAGGGAGACTGCGAGGGAGACAGCGAAAGAGACTGTGAGGGAAACAGCGAGGGAGACAGCGAAAGAGACTGCGAGGGAAACTGCGAGGCAGACTGCGAGAGAGACAGCGAGAGTGACAGCGAGAGAGACAGCGAGAGAGACAGCGAGAGAGACAGCGAGAGAGACAGCGTGGGAGACAGCGTGGGAGACAGCGAGAGAGACAGCGAGAGAGACAGCGAGAGAGACAGCGAGAGAGACAGCGAGAGAGACAGCGAGAGAGACAGCGAGAGAGACAGCGAGAGAGACAGCGAGAGAGACAGCGAGAGAGACAGCGTGGGAGACAGCGAGAGAGACAGCGAGAGAGACAGCGAGAGAGACAGCGAGAGAGACAGCGAGAGAGACAGCGAGAGAGACTGCGAGAGGGACAGCGAGAGAGACTGCGAGAGGGACAGCGAGAGAGACTGCGAGAGAGACTGCGAGAGAGACTGCGAGAGAGACTGCGAGGGAGACTGTGAGAGAGACTGCGAGAGAGACTGTGAGAGAGACTGCGAGAGAGACTGTGAGAGAGACAGCGACAGAGACAGCGAGAGAGACAGCGAGAGAGACTGCGAGAGGGACAGCGAGAGAGACTGCGAGAGAGACTGCGAGAGAGACTGCGAGAGAGACTGCGAGGGAGACTGTGAGGGAGACTGCGAGAGAGACTGTGAGAGAGACTGCGAGAGAGACTGTGAGAGAGACAGCGAGAGAGACTGCGAGAGAGACAGCGAGGGAGACTGCGAGGGAGACTGCGAGGGAGACAGCGTGGGAGACAGCGTGGGAGACAGCGTGGGAGACAGCGTGGGAGACAGCGAGGGAGACAGCGAGGGAGACAGCGAGGGAGACAGCGAGGGAGACAGCGAGAGAGACAGCGAGAGAGACAGCGAGAGAGACAGCGAGAAGGACTGCGAGAGAGACAGCGAGGGAGAAAGTGAGAGCGACTGCGAGAGAGACTGCGAGGGAGACTGCGAGGGAGACAGCGAAAGAGACTGTGAGGGAAACAGCGAGGGAGACAGCGAAAGAGACTGCGAGGGAAACTGCGAGGCAGACTGCGAGAGAGACAGCGAGAGAGACAGCGTGGGAGACAGCGAGAGAGACAGCGAGAGAGACAGCGAGAGAGACAGCGAGAGAGACAGCGAGAGAGACAGCGAGAGAGACAGCGAGAGAGACAGCGAGAGAGACAGCGAGAGAGACAGCGAGAGAGACCGCGTGGGAGACAGCGTGGGAGACAGCGAGAGAGACAGCGACAGCGACAGAGACAGAGACAGCGAGGGAGACAGTGAGAGAGACTGCTATGGAGATAGCGAGAGAGACAGCCGGGGATACAGAGAGAGTGACTGCAAGGGAGACGGCGAGGGAGACGACGAGGGAGACAGCGAGGGAGACAGCGAGGGAGACTGCGAGGGAGACAGCGAGGGAGACAGCGAGGGAGACTGCGAGAGAGACAGCGAGGGACACAGCGAGGGAGACAGCGAGGGACACAGCGAGGGACACAGCGAGGGAGACAGCGAGGGAGACAGCGAGGGAGACAGCGAGGGACACAGCAAGGGAGACTGCGTGGGAGACAGCGAGGGAGACAGCGAGGGAGACAGCGAGGGAGACAGCGAGGGAGACAGCGAGGGAGACAGCGAGGGAGACAGCGAGGGAGACAGCGAGGGAGACAGCGAGGGAGACAGCGAGAGAGACAGCGAGAGAGACAGCGAGAGAGACAGCGAGAGAGACAGCGAGGGAGACAGCGAGGGAGACAGCGAGGGAGACAGCGAGGGAGACAGCGAGGGAGACAGCGAGGGAGACAGCGAGGGAGACAGCGAGGGAGACAGCGCTGGAGACAGCGAGAGAGACTGCGAGAAGGACTGCGAGAAGGACTGCGAGAGAGACAGCGAGGAAGAAAGCGAGAGCGACTTCGAGAGAGACTGCGAAAGAGACAGCGAGAGAGACTGTGAGGGAGACAGCGAGAGAGACTGCGAGGGAGACTGCGAGGGAGACAGCGAGAGACACTGCGAGAGAGAATGCGAGGGAGACAGCGATTAA
This sequence comes from Heterodontus francisci, assembly GCF_036365525.1. NCBI lineage: Eukaryota > Metazoa > Chordata > Chondrichthyes > Heterodontiformes > Heterodontidae > Heterodontus > Heterodontus francisci. The sequence continues at coordinate 519,848 of NW_027140117.1, forward strand.
GACGGCGAGGGAGACGGCGAGAGAGAGAGCGAGGGAGACAGCGAGGTAGACAGCGAGAGAGACTTCGAGAGAGACTGCGAGGGAGGCAGCGAGGGAGACAGCGAGGGAGACAGCGAGGGAGACAGCGACAGAGACAGCAATAGAGACTGCGAGAGAGACTGCGAGGGACACAGCGAGAGAGACTGCAAGGGAGACAACGAGAGAGAATGCGAGAGAGATCGCGTGAGACAGCGAGGGAGACAGCGTGGGAGGCAGCGAGGGAGACAGCGAGAGAAACTGCGAATAAGACTGCGAGAGAGACTGCGAGAGAGACTGCGAGAGAGACTGCGAGAGAGACTGCGAGAGAGACTGCGAGAGAGACTGCGAGGGACACAGCGAGGAAGACAGCGAGAGAGACTGCTAGGGAGACAGCGAGGGAGACAGCGAGGGAGGCAGTGAGGGAGACAGCGAGGTAGACTGCGAGAGCGACTGCTTGGGATACAGCGAGGGAGGCAGCGAGGGAGACAGCGAGGGAGACAGTGAGAGAAACTGCGAGGAAGACAGCGAGAGAGACTGCGAGGGAGACAGCGAGAGAGACTGCGAGGGAGACTGCGAGGGAGACTGCGAGGGAGAGAGCGAGGGAGACTGCGAGGGAGACTGCGAGGGAGACTGCGAGGGAGACTGCGAGGGAGACAGCGTGGGAGACAGTGAGGGAGACAGCGAGGGAGACAGCGAGGGAGACAGCGAGGGAGACAGCGAGGGAGACAGCGAGGGAGACAGCGAGGGAGACAGCGAGAGAGACAGCGAGAGAGACTGCGAGAGAGACTGCGAGAAGGACTGCGAGAGAGACAGCGAGGGAGAAAGTGAGAGCGACTGCGAGGGAGACTGCGAGGGAGACAGCGAAAGAGACTGTGAGGGAAACAGCGAGGGAGACAGCGAAAGAGACTGCGAGGGAGACTGCGAGGGAGACTGCGAGGGAGAATGCGAGGGAGAATGCGAGAGAGACAGCGAGAGAGACAGCGAGAGAGACAGCGAGAGAGACAGCGAGAGAGACAGCGAGAGAGACAGCGAGACAGACAGCGAGAGAGACAGCGAGAGAGACAGCGAGAGAGACTGCAAAGGAGACTACGAGAGAGACTGCGAGGAAGACTGCGAGGCAGACTGCGAGGGAGACTGCGAGAGAGACAGCGAGAGAGACAGCGAGAGAGACAGCGAGAGAGACAGCGAGAGAGACAGCGAGAGAGACAGCGAGAGAGACTGCAAAGGAGACTGCGAGAGAGACTGCGAGGGAGACAGCGAGAGAGACTGCGAGAGGGACTGCGAGAGGGACTGCGAGAGGGACTGCGAGAGGGACAGCGAGAGAGACTGCGAGAGAGACTGCGAGAGAGACTGCGAGAGAGACTGCGAGAGAGACTGCGAGAGAGACTGCGAGAGAGACTGCGAGAGAGACTGCGAGGGAGAAAGCGAGGGAGAAAGCGTGAGAGACTGTGTGGGAGACTGCGAGGGAGACAGCGAGAGACACTGCGAGAGAGAATGCGAGGGAGACAGCGATTAAGACGGCGAGGGAGACGGCGAGAGAGAGAGCGAGAGAGAGAGCGAGAGAGACTTCGAGAGAGACTGCGAGGGAGGCAGCGAGGGAGGCAGCGAGGGAGACAGCGAGGGAGACAGCGAGGGAGACAGCGACAGAGACAGCAATAGAGACTGCGAGAGAGACTGCGAGAGAGACTGCGAGGGACACAGCGAGAGAGACTGCAAGGGAGACAACGAGAGAGAATGCGAGAGAGATCGCGTGAGACAGCGAGGGAGACAGCGTGGGAGGCAGCGAGGGAGACAGCGAGAGAAACTGCGAGTAAGACTGCGAGAGAGACTGCGAGAGAGACTGCGAGAGAGACTGCGAGGAAGACAGCGAGAGAGACTGCGAGAGCGACTGCTAGGGAGACAGCGAGGGAGGCAGCGAGGGAGACAGCGAGAGCGACTGCTTGGCAGACAGCGAGGGAGGCAGCGAGGGAGACAGCGAGAGAAACTGCGAGGAAGACAGCGAGAGAGACTGCGAGAGAGACGGCGAGGGAGACGGCGAGGGAGACGGCGAGGGGAACGGCGAGGGAGACTGCGAGGGAGACTGCGAGGGAGAGAGCGAGGGAGAGAGCGAGGGACACAGTGAGGGAGACAGCGAGGGAGACAGCGAGGGAGACAGCGAGGGAGACAGCGAGGGAGAGAGCGAGAGAGACTGCGAGAGAGACTGCGAGAGAGACAGCGAGAGAGACAGCAAGTGAGACAGCGAGAGAGACAGCGAGAGAGACAGCGAGAGAGACAGCGAGAGAGACTGCAAAGGAGACTGCGAGAGAGACTGCGAGGGAGACAGCGAGAGAGACTGCGTGAGGGACAGCGAGAGAGACTGCAAGAGAGACTGCGAGAGAGACTGCGAGAGAGACTGCGAGAGAGACTGCGAGAGAGACTGCGAGAGAGACTGCGAGAGAGACTGCGAGAGAGACTGCGAGAGAGACTGCGAGGGAGAAAGCGAGGGAGAAAGCGTGAGAGACTGTGTGGGAGACTGCAAGGGAGACAGCGAGAGAGACTGTGAGGGAGACAGCGAGGGAGACTGCGAGAGAGACTGCGAGAGAGACTGCGAGGGAGACAGCGAGGGAGACAGCGAGGGAGACAGCGAGGGAGACAGCGAGGGAGACAGCGAGGGAGACGGCGAGAGAGACGGCGAGAGAGACGGCGAGAGAGATGGAGAGAGAGACGGCGAGAGAGACTGCGAGAGAGACAGTGAGGGAGAGAGCGAGAGAGACTGCGAGGGAGACAGCGAGAGAGACAGCGAGAGAGACTGTGAGAGAGACTGCGAGAGAGACTGTGAGAGAGACTGCGAGAGAGACTGCGAGAGAGACTGCGAGAGATACAGCGAGGGATAGAGCGAGTGAGACAGTGAGGGAGACAGCGAGAGTACATTGAGAGAGACAGCGAGAGAGACTGCGAGAGAGACTGCGAGGGAGACGGCGAGGGAGACGGCGAGGGAGACGGCGAGGGAGACGGCGAGGGAGACGGCGAGGGAGACGGCGAGGGAGACGGCGAGGGAGACGGCGAGGGAGACGGCGAGGGAGACGGCGAGGGAGACAGCGACAGAGACAGCGACAGAGACAGCGACAGAGACAGCGACAGAGACAGCGACAGAGACAGCGACAGAGACAGCGAGGGAGACAGCGAGGGAGACAGCGAGAGAGACTGCTATGGAGATAGCGAGAGACACAGCCGGGGATACAGAGAGAGTGACTACAAGGGAGACGGCGAGGGAGACGATGAGGGAGACAGCGAGGGAGACAGCGAGGGAGACTGCGAGGGACACAGTGAGGGAGACAGCGAGAGAGACTGCGAGAGAGAGCGTGTGAGACAGCGAGGGAGACAGCGAGGGAGAGAGCAAGAGACACAGCGAGGGAGACAGCGAGGGAGACTGCGAGGGAGACAGCGAGGGAGACAGCGAGAGAGACTGCAAGAGAGACTGCAAGAGAGACTGCAAGAGAGACAGCAAGGGAGACAGCGAGAGAGACAGCGAGAGAGACAGCGAGAGAGACAGCGAGAGAGACAGCGAGAGAGACAGCGAGAGAGACAGCGAGAGAGACAGCGAGAGAGACAGCGAGGGAGACAGCGAGGGAGAAAGCGATGGAGACAGCGAGAGAGACAGCGAGAGAGACTGCGTGGGAGACAGCGAAGGAGACAGCGAGGGAGACAGCGAGGGAGACAGCGCTGGAGACAGCGAGAGAGACTCCGAGAAGGACTGCGAGAGAGACAGCGAGGGAGAAAGCGAGAGCGACTTCGAGAGAGACTGCGAGGCAGACAGCGAGAGAGACTGAGAGGGAAACAGCGAGGGAGACAGCGAGAGAGACAGCGAGGGAGACTGCGAGGGAGACGGCGAGGGAGACGGCGAGGGAGACGGCGAGGGAGACTGCGAGGGAGACTGCGAGGGAGACTGCGAGGGAGACTGCGAGAGAGACTGCGAGAGTGACTGCGAGAGAGACTGCGAGAGAGACTGCGAGAGAGACTGCGAGGGAGACTGCGAGGGAGCCTGCGAGAGAGACTGCGAGAGAGACAGCGAGAGAGACTGTGAGAGAGACTGCGAGAGATACAGCGAGGGATAGAGAGAGTGAGACAGCGAGGGAGACAGCGAGAGTACATTGAGAGAGACAGCGAGAGAGACAGCGAGAGAGACAGCGACGGAGACAGCGACGGAGACAGCGACGGAGACAGCGACGGAGACAGCGACAGAGACAGCGACAGAGACAGCGACAGAGACAGCGACAGAGACAGCGACAGAGACAGCGACAGAGACAGTGATTGAGAATGCTATGGAGATAGCGCGTGAGACAGCGAGCGAGAGAGCGAGACACACAGCGAGAGAGACTGCGAGAGAGACTGCAAGGGAGACAGCGAGAGAGACAGCGAGAGAGGCAGCGAGAGAGACAGCGAGAGAGACAGCGAGAGAGACAGCGAGAGAGACAGCGAGGGAGAAAGCGATGGAGACAGCGAGAGAGACAGCGAGAGAGACAGCGTGGGAGACTGCGTGGGAGACTGCGTGGGAGACTGCGTGGGAGACTGCGTGGGAGACTGCGTGGGAGACTGCGTGGGAGACTGCGTGGGAGACTGCGTGGGAGACAGCGAGGGAGACAGCGAGGGAGACAGCGAGGGAGACAGCGAGGGAGACAGCGAGGGAGACAGCGAGGGAGACAGCGAGGGAGACAGCGAGGGAGACAGCGAGGGAGACAGCGAGGGAGACAGCGAGGGAGACAGCGAGAGAGACAGCGAGAGAGACAGCGAGAGAGACTGCGAGAGAGACTGCGAGGGAGACTGCGAGGGAGACTGCGAGGGAGACTGCGAGGGAGACTGCGAGGGAGACTGCGAGGGAGACAGCGAGAGAGACAGCGAGGGAGAAAGCGAGGGAGACGGCGAGAGAGACGGCGAGAGAGACAGCGAGAGAGACAGCGAGAGAGACAGCGAGAGAGACAGCGAGAGAGACAGCGAGGGAGACAGCGAGGGAGACTGCGAGGGAGACTGCGAGGGAGAATGCGAGGGAGACTGCGAGGGAGACAGCGTGGGAGACAGCGTGGGAGACAGCGTGGGTGACAGCGAGGGAGACAGCGAGGGAGACAGCGAGGGAGACAGCGAGGGAGACAGCGAGGGAGACAGCGAGGGAGACAGCGAGGGAGACAGCGAGGGAGACAGTGAGAGAGACAGCGAGAGAGACAGCGAGAGAGACAGCGAGAAGGACTGCGAGAAGGACTGCGAGAAGGACTGCGAGAAGGACTGCGAGAAGGACTGCGAGAAGGACTGCGAGAGAGACAGCGAGGGAGAAAGTGAGAGCGACTGCGAGAGAGACTGCGAGGGAGACAGCGAAAGAGACTGTGAGGGAAACAGCGAGGGAGACAGCGAAAGAGACTGCGAGGGAAACTGCGAGGCAGACTGCGAGAGAGACAGCGAGAGAGACAGCGAAAGAGACTGCGAGGGAAACTGCGAGGCAGACTGCGAGAGAGACAGCGAGAGAGACAGCGAGAGAGACAGCGAGAGAGACAGCGAGAGAGACAGCGAGAGAGACAGCGAGAGAGACAGCGAGAGAGACTGCGAGAGGGACAGCGAGAGAGACTGCGAGAGAGACTGCGAGAGAGACTGCGAGAGAGACTGCGAGAGAGACTGCGAGAGAGACTGCGAGGGAGACTGCGAGAGAGACTGCGAGAGAGAATGTGAGAGAGACTGTGAGAGAGACTGTGAGAGAGACTGCAAGGGAGACTGTGAGAGAGACTGCGAGAGAGACTGCGAGAGGGACAGCGAGAGAGACTGCGAGAGAGACTGCGAGAGGGACTGCGAGAGAGACTGCGAGAGAGACTGTGAGAGAGACTGTGAGAGAGACTGCGAGTGGGACTGCGAGAGGGACTGCGAGAGAGACTGTGAGAGAGACTGTGAGAGAGACTGCGAGGGAGACTGCGAGTGGGACTGCGAGAGGGACAGCGAGAGAGACTGCGAGAGAGACTGCGAGAGGGACAGCGAGAGAGACTGTGAGAGAGACTGCGAGAGAGACTGTGAGAGAGACTGCGAGAGAGACTGTGAGAGAGACTGCGAGGGAGACTGTGAGAGAGACTGCGAGAGAGACTGCGAGAGGGACAGCGAGAGAGACTGCGAGAGAGACTGCGAGAGGGACTGCGAGAGAGACTGTGAGAGAGACTGTGAGAGAGACTGCGAGGGAGACTGCGAGTGGGACTGCGAGAGGGACTGCGAGAGAGACTGCGAGAGAGACTGAGAGAGAGACTGCGAGGGAGACTGCGAGAAAGACTGCGAGAGGGACTGCGAGAGAGACTGCGAGAGAGACTGTGAGAGAGACTGTGAGAGAGAATGCGAGGGAGACTGCGAGTGGGACTGCGAGAGGGACAGCGAGAGAGACTGCGAGAGGGACAGCGAGAGAGACTGCGAGAGGGACAGCGAGAGAGACTGCGAGAGGGACTGCGAGAGAGACTGCGAGAGAGACAGCGAGAGAGACTGCGAGAGAGACTGCGAGAGAGACTGCGAGGGAGACAGCGAGGGAGACAGCGAGGGAGACAGCGAGAGAGAGAGCGAGAGACACAGCGAGGGAGACAGCGAGAGAGACAGCGAGAGAGACTGCGTGGGAGACAGCGAGGGAGACAGCGATGGAGACAGCGAGAGAGACTGCGTGGGAGACAGCGAGGGAGACAGCGAGCGAGACAGCGAGGGAGACAGCGAGGGAGACAGCGAGGGAGACAGCGAGGGAGACAGCGAGGGAGACAGCGAGGGAGGCAGCGCTGGAGACAGCGAGAGAGACTGCGAGAAGGACTGCGAGAGAGACAGCGAGGGAGAAAGCGAGAGCGACTTCGAGAGAGACAGCGAGAGGGACAGCGAGAGAGACTGCGAGAGGGACAGCGAGAGAGACTGCGAGAGAGACTGCGAGAGGGACTGCGAGAGAGACTGCGAGAGAGACAGCGAGAGAGACTGCGAGAGAGACTGCGAGGGAGACAGCGAGGGAGACAGCGAGGGAGACAGCGAGAGAGAGAGCGAGAGACACAGCGAGGGAGACAGCGAGAGAGACAGCGAGAGAGACTGCGTGGGAGACAGCGAGGGAGACAGCGATGGAGACAGCGAGAGAGACTGCGTGGGAGACAGCGAGGGAGACAGCGAGCGAGACAGCGAGGGAGACAGCGAGGGAGACAGCGAGGGAGACAGCGAGGGAGGCAGCGCTGGAGACAGCGAGAGAGACTGCGAGAAGGACTGCGAGAGAGACAGCGAGGGAGAAAGCGAGAGCGACTTCGAGAGAGACTGCGAGGCAGACAGCGAGAGACACTGTGAGGGAAACAGCGAGGGAGACAGCGAGGGAGACTGCGAGGGAGACAGCGAGGGAGACTGCGAGGGAGACTGCGAGGGAGACTGCGAGGGAGACTGCGAGGGAGACTGCGAGGGAGACTGCAAGGGAGACAGCGAGAGAGACAGCGAGAGAGACAGCGAGAGAGGCAGCGAGAGAGGCAGCGAGAGAGACTGCGAGGGAGACAGCGAAAGAGACTGTGAGGGAAACAGCGAGGGAGACAGCGAAAGAGACTGCGAGGGAAACTGCGAGGCAGACTGCGAGAGAGACAGCGAGAGAGACAGCGAGAGAGACAGCGAGAGAGACAGCGAGAGAGACAGCGAGAGAGACAGCGAGAGAGACAGCGAGAGAGACTGCGAGAGGGACAGCAAGAGAGACAGCGAGAGAGACAGCGAGAGAGACAGCGAGAGAGACAGCGAGAGAGACAGCGAGAGAGACTGCGAGAGGGACAGCGAGAGAGACTGCGAGAAGGACTGCGAGAGGGACAGCGAGAGAGACAGCGAGAGAGACTGCGAGGGAGACAGCGAGAGAGACTGTGAGAGGGACAGCGAGAGAGACTGCGAGGGAGACAGCGAGAGAGACTGCGAGAGAGACAGCGAGAGAGACTGCGAGGGAGACTGCGAGAGGGACAGCGAGAGGGACAGCGAGAGGGACAGCGAGAGGGACAGCGAGAGAGACTGCGAGGGAGACAGCGAGAGAGACTGCGAGAGAGACTGCGAGGGAGACAGCGAGAGGGACAGCGAGAGGGACAGCGAGAGGGACAGCGAGAGAGACTGCGAGAGAGACAGCGAGAGAGACTGCGAGGGAGACTGCGAGAGGGACAGCGAGAGGGACAGCGAGAGGGACAGCGAGAGGGACAGCGAGAGGGACAGCGAGAGGGACAGCGAGAGGGACAGCGAGAGGGACAGCGAGAGGGACAGCGAGAGAGACTGCGAGAGAGTCTGCGAGAGAGACTGCGAGAGAGTCTGCGAGAGAGACTGCGAGGGACACAGCGAGGGAGACTGCGAGGGACACAGCGAGGGACACAGCGAGGGACACAGCGAGGGACACAGCGAGGGACACAGCGAGGGACACAGCGAGGGACACAGCGAGGGAGACAGCGAGGGAGACAGCGAGAGAGACTGCGAGAGAGACTGCGAGAGTGAGCGCATGAGACAGCGAGGGAGACAGCGAGGGAGAGAGCGAGAGACACAGCGAGGGAGACAGCGAGGGAGACAGCGAGGGAGACAGCGAGGGAGACAGCGAGGGAGACAGCGAGGGAGACAGCGAGGGAGACAGCGAGGGAGACAGCGAGAGAGACTGCAAGAGAGACTGCAAGGGAGACTGCAAGGGAGACAGCGAGAGAGACAGCGAGAGAGACAGCGAGAGAGACAGCGAGAGAGACAGCGAGAGAGACTGCGAGAGAGACAGCGAGAGAGACAGCGAGAGAGACTGCGTGGGAGACAGCGAGGGAGTCAGCGAGGGAGTCAGCGAGGGAGACAGCGAGGGAGACAGCGAGGGAGACAGCGAGGGAGACAGCGAGGGAGACAGCGAGGGAGACAGCGAGGGAGACAGCGCTGGAGACAGCGCTGGAGACAGCGAGAGAGACAGCGAGGGAGACAGCGAGGGAGAAAGCGAGAGCGACTTCGAGAGAGACTGCGAGGGAGACAGCGAGAGAGACTGTGAGGGAAACAGCGAGGGAGACAGCGAGAGAGACTGCGAGAGAGACTGCGAGGGAGACAGTGAGGGAGAGAGCGAGAGAGACTGCGAGGGAGACAGCGAGAGAGACAGCGAGAGAGACTGCGAGAGAGACTGCGAGAGAGACTGCGAGAGAGACTGCGAGAGATAGAGCGAGTGAGACAGCGAGTGAGACAGCGAGGGAGACAGCGAGAGTACATTGAGAGAGACAGCGAGAGAGACGGCGAGGGAGACAGCGAGAGAGACGGCGAGGGAGACAGCGAGAGAGACAGCGAGAGAGACTGTGAGAGAGACTGCGAGAGAGACTGCGAGAGAGACTGCGAGAGATACAGCGAGGGATAGAGCGAGTGAGACAGCGAGGGAGACAGCGAGGGAGACAGCGAGAGTACATTGAGAGAGACAGCGAGAGAGACGGCGAGGGAGACAGCGAGGGAGACGGCGAGGGAGACGGCGAGGGTGACGGCGAGGGTGACGGCGAGGGAGACGGCGAGGGAGACGACGAGGGAGACGGCGAGGGAGACGGCGAGGGAGACGGCGAGGGAGACGGCGAGGGAGACGGCGAGGGAGACGGCGAGGGAGACGGCGAGGGAGACGGCGAGGGATACGACGAGGGAGACGACGAGGGAGGCGACGAGGGAGACAGCGAGGGAGACAGCGAGGGAGACAGCGAGGGAGACAACGAGGGAGACAGCGAGGGAGACTGCGAGGGAGACTGCGAGAGAGACAGCGAAGGACACAGCGAGGGACACAGCGAGGGAAACAGCGAGGGAGACAGCGAGAGAGACTGCGAGAGAGAGCGCGTGAGACAGCGAGGGAGACAGCGAGGGAGACAGCGAGGGAGAGAGCGAGAGATACAGCGAGAGAGACTGCAAGAGAGACTGCAAGGGAGACAGCGAGAGAGACAGCGAGAGAGACAGCGAGGAAGACTGCGAGAGAGACTGCGAGAGAGACAGCGAGGGACACAGCGAGGGACACAGCGAGGGACACAGCGAGGGACACAGCGAGGGACACAGCGAGGGACACAGCGAGGGACACAGCGAGGGACACAGCGAGGGACACAGCGAGGGACACAGCGAGGGACACAGCGAGGGACACAGCGAGGGACACAGCAAGGGAAACATCAAGGGAAACAGCGAGGGAGACAACGAGAGAGAATGCGAGAGAGATCGCGTGAGACAGCGTGGGAGGCAGCGAGAGAAACTGCGAGGAAGACTGCGAGAGAGACTGCGAGAGAGACTGCAAAGGAGACTGCGAGGGAGACTGCGAGAGAGACAGCGAGGGACACAGCGAGGGACACAGCGAGGGACACAGCGAGGGACACAGCGAGGGACACAGCGAGGGACACAGCGAGGGACACAGCGAGGGACACAGCGAGGGACACAGCGAGGGAAACAGCGAGGGAAACAGCGAGGGAGACAGCGAGGGAAACAGCGAGAGAGACAGCGAGAGATACAGCGAGAGAGACTGCGAGAGAGAGCGCGTGAGACAGCGAGGGAGACAGCGAGGGAGAGAGCGAGAGATACAGCGAGGGAAACAGCGAGAGAGACTGCAAGAGAGACTGCAAGAGAGACTGCAAGGGAGACAGCGAGAGAGACAGCGAGAGAGACAGCGAGAGAGGCAGCGAGAGAGACAGCGAGAGAGACAGCGAGAGAGACAGCGAGAGAGACAGCGAGAGAGACAGCGAGAGAGACAGCGAGAGAGACAGCGAGAGAGACAGCGAGAGAGACAGCGAGAGAGACAGCGAGGGAGAAAGCCATGGAGACAGCGAGAGAGACAGCGAGGGAGACAGCGAGAGAGACAGCGAGAGAGACAGCGAGAGAGACAGCGAGAGAGACTGCGTGGGAGACAGCGAGGGAGACAGCGAGGGAGACAGCGAGGGAGACAGCGAGGGAGACAGCGAGGGAGACAGCGAGGGAGACAGCGAGGGAGACAGCGAGGGAGACAGCGAGGGAGACAGCGAGGGAGACAGCGAGGGAGACAGCGAGGGAGACAGCGCTGGAGACAGCGCTGGAGACAGCGAGAGAGACTGCGAGAAGGACTGCGAGAAGGACTGCGAGAGAGACAGTGAGGGAGAAAGCGAGAGCGACTTCGAGAGAGACTGCGAGGGAGACTGCAAGAGAGACTGCGAGGGAGACAGCGAGAGAGACAGCGAGAGAGACAGCAAGGGAGAAAGCGAGGGAGACAGCGAGAGAGACTGCGAGGGAGACTGCGAGGGAGACTGCGAGGGAGACTGCGAGGGAGACTGCGAGGGAGACTGCGAGGGAGACTGCGAGGGAGACAGCGTGGGAGACAGCGAGGGAGACAGCGGGGGGGACAGCGAGGGAGACAGCGAGGGAGACAGCGAGGGAGACAGCGAGGGAGACAGCGAGGGAGACAGCGAGGGAGACAGCGAGGGAGACAGCGAGGGAGACAGCGAGGGAGACTGCAAAGGAGACTGCGAGAGAGACAGCGAGAGAGACTGCGAGAGAGACTGCAAGAGAGACGGCGAGAGAGACTGCGAGAGGGACAGCGAGAGAGACTGCGAGAGAGACTGCGAGAGAGACTGCGAGAGAGACGGCGAGAGAGACTGCGAGAGGGACAGCGAGAGAGACTGCGAGAGAGAGCGCATGAGACAGCGAGGGAGACAGCGAGGGAGAGAGCGAGAGACACAGTGAGGGAGACAGCGAGAGAGACTGCAAGAGAGACTGCAAGGGAGACAGCGAGAGAGACAGCGAGAGAGACAGCGAGGAAGACTGCGAGGAAGACTGCGAGAGAGACTGCGAGAGAGACTGCAAAGGAGACTGCGAGGGAGACTGCGAGGGAGACTGCGAGGGAGACTGCGAGAGAGACAGCGAGGGAGACAGCGAGGGACACAGCGAGGGAGACAGCGAGGGAGACAGCGAGGGAGACAGCGAGGGAGATAGCGAGGGAGATAGCGAGGGAGATAGCGAGAGAGATAGCGAGAGAGATAGCGAGAGAGACTGCGAGAGAGACTGCGAGAGAGACTGCGAGAGAGACTGCGAGAGAGACTGCAAGGGAGAGAGCGAGAGAGAAAGCGAGGGAGACAGCGAGGGAGACAGCGAGGGAGACAGCGAGGGAGACAGCGAGGGAGACAGCGAGAGAGACAGCGAGAGAGACTGCGAGAGAGACTGCGAGAGAGACTGCGAGGGAGACTGCGAGGGAGACTGCGAGGGAGACTGCGAGGGAGACTGCGAGAGAGACTGCGAGAGAGACTGCGAGAGAGACTGCGAGAGAGACTGCGAGAGAGACTGCAAGGGAGACAGCGAGGGAGACAGCGAGGGAGACAGCGAGGGAGACAGCGAGGGAGACAGCGAGAGAGACAGCGAGAGAGACTGCGAGAGAGACTGCGAGAGAGACTGCGAGAGAGACTGCGAGAGAGACTGCGAGAGAGACTGCAAGGGAGAGAGCGAGGGAGACAGCGAGGGAGACAGCGAGGGAGACAGCGAGGGAGACAGCGAGGGAGACAGCGAGGGAGACAGCGAGGGAGACAGCGAGGGAGACAGCGAGGGAGACAGCGAGAGAGACAGCGAGAGAGACAGCGAGAGAGACTTCGAGAGAGACTGCGAGGGAGGCAGCGAGGGAGACAGCGAGGGAGACAGCGAGGGAGACAGCGAGGGAGACAGCGAGGTAGACAGCGAGGGAGACAGCGAGGGAGACAGCGAGGGAGACAGCGAGGGAGACAGCGAGGGAGACAGCGACAGAGACAGCAATAGAGACTGCGAGAGAGACTGCGAGGGAGACAACGAGAGAGAATGTGAGAGAGATCGCGTGAGACAGCGAGGGAGACAGCGAGGGAGATAGCGAGGGAGACAGCGAGGGAGACTGCGAGAGAGAGAGCGAGAGACACAGCGAGGGGGACAGCAAGAGAGACTGCAAGAGAGACTGCGAGGGAGACAGCGTGGGAGGCAGCGAGGGAGACAGCGAGAGAAACTGCGACGAAGACTGCGAGAGAGACTGCGAGAGAGACTGCGAGAGAGAATGCGAGAGAGACTGCGAGAGAGACTGCGAGGGAGACTGCGAGGGAGAAAGCGAGGGAGAAAGCGAGGGAGAGCGAGGGAGAAAGCGAGAGAGACTGCGAGGGAGAAAGCGAGAGAGACTGCGAGGGAGACTGCAAGGGAGACTGCAAGGGAGACAGCGAGAGAGACAGCGAGAGAGACTGCGAGAGAGACTGCGAGGGAGAAAGCGAGAGAGACTGCGAGGGAGAAAGCGAGAGAGACTGCGAGGGAGACTGCAAGGGAGACAGTGAGAGAGACAGCGAGGGAGACAGCGAGGGAGACAGCGAGGGAGATAGCGAGGGAGAAAGCGAGGGAGACAGCGAGAGAGACAGCGAGAGAGACTTCGAGAGAGACTTCGAGAGAGACTTCGAGAGAGACTTCGAGAGAGACTTCGAGAGAGACTTCGAGAGAGACTGCGAGGGAGACTGCGAGGGAGACTGCGAGGGAGGCAGCGAGGGAGATAGCGAGGGAGATAGCGAGGGAGATAGCGAGGGAGAAAGCGAGAGAGACTGCGAGAGAGACTGCGAGAGAGACTGCGAGGGAGAAAGCGAGAGAGACTGCGAGGGAGACTGCGAGGGAGACTGCAAGGGAGACAGCGAGGGAGACTGCGAGAGAGACTGCGAGAGAGACTGTGAGGGAGACTGTGAGGGAGACTGTGAGGGAGACTGTGAGGGAGACAGCGAGGGAGACAGCGAGGGAGACAGCGAGGGAGACTGCGAGAGAGACTGCTATGGAGATAGCGAGAGAGACAGCGAGGGATACAGCGACAGAGACTGCGAGACTAACTGCGAGAGAGACAGCGAGGGAGATGGCGAGGGAGACAGCGCTGGAGACAGCGAGAGAGAATGCGAGAAGGACTGCGAGAGAGACAGCGAGGGAGAAAGCAAGAGCGACTTCGAGAGAGACTGCGAGGGAGACAGCGAGACTGTGAGGAAAACAGCGAGGGAGACAGCTAGAGAGACTGCGAGGGAGACTGCGAGGGAGACTGCGAGGGAGACTGCGAGGGAGACTGCGAGGGAGACTGCGAGGGAGACTGCGAGGGAGACTGCGAGAGAGAATGCGAGAGAGACTGCGAGAGGGATATTGAGGGAGACTGCGAGAGGGATATTGAGCGAGACTGCGAGAGAGACTGCGAGAGAGACTGCGAGAGAGACTGCGAGAGAGACTGCGAGAGAGACTGCGAGGGAGACTGCGAGGGAGACTGCGAGGGAGACTGCGAGGGAGACTGCGAGGGAGACTGCGAGGGAGACTGCATGAGAGAATGCGAGAGAGACTGCGAGAGGGATATTGAGGGAGACAGCGAGGGAGACAGCGAGGGAGACAGCGAGGGAGACAGCGAGGGAGACAGCGAGAGAGACAGCGAGAGAGACAGCGAGAGAGACAGCGAGAGAGACAGCGAGGGAGACAGCGAGGGAGACAGCGAGGGAGACAGCGAGGGAGACAGCGAGGGAGACAGCGAGAGAGACTGCGAGGGAGACTGCGAGAGAGACTGCGAGAGAGACTGAGGGAGAGAGCGAGGGAGAAAGCGAGAGAGAAAGCGAGGGAGACAGCGAGGGAGACAGCGAGGGAGATAGCGAGGTAGACAGCGAGGTAGACAGCGAGAGAGACTTCGAGAGAGACTTCGAGAGAGACTGCGAGGGAGGCAGCGAGGGAGACAGCGAGGGAGACAGCGAGGGAGACAGCGAGAGAGACTGCGAGGGACACAGCGAGGGAGACTGCGAGAGAGAGAGCGAGAGAGAGAGCGAGAGACACAGCGAGGGAGACAGCAAGAGAGACTGCAAGAGAGACTGCGAGGGAGACAGCGTGGGAGGCAGCGAGGGAGACAGCGAGAGAAACTGCGAGAGAGACTGCGAGAGAGACTGCGAGGGAGAAAGCGAGGGAGAAAGCGAGGGAGAAAGCGACAGAGACTGTGTGGGAGACTGCAATGGAGACAGCGAGAGAGACTGTGAGGGAGAATGCGAGGGAGAATGCGAGGGAGACTGCGAGGGAGACTGCGAGGGAGACTGCGAGGGAGACTGCGAGGGAGACTGCGAGGGAGACTGCGAGAGAGACTGCGAGAGAGACTGCGAGGGAGACTGCGAGAGAGACTGCGAGAGAGACTGCGAGACTAACTGCGAGACTAACTGCGAGGGAGACAGCGAGGGAGATGGCGAGGGAGACGGCGAGGGAGACAGCGAGAGAGAATGCGAGAAGGACTGCGAGAGAGACAGCGAGGGAGAAAGCGAGAGCGACTTCGAGAGAGACTGCGAGGGAGACAGCGAGACTGTGAGGTAAACAGCGAGGGAGACAGCGAGGGAGACAGCGAGGGAGACTGCGAGGGAGACTGCGAGGGAGACTGCGAGGGAGACTGCGAGGGAGACAGCGAGAGAGACAGCGAGAGAGACAGCGAGAGAGACAGCGAGAGAGACTGCGAGGGAGACTGCGAGGGAGACTGCGAGGGAGACTGCGAGAGAGACGGCGAGAGAGACGGCGAGAGAGTCGGAGAGAGAGACGGAGAGAGAGACGGCGAGAGAGACTGCGAGAGAGAGAGTGAGAGAGACTGAGAGGGAGACAGCGAGAGAGACTGCGAGAGAGACTGCGAGAGAGACTGCGAGAGAGACTGCGAGAGAGACTGCGAGAGATACAGCGAGGGATAGAGCGAGGGAGACAGCGAGAGTACATTGAGAGAGACAGCGAGAGAGACAGCGAGAGAGACAGCGAGAGAGACAGCGAGAGAGACAGCGAGAGAGACAGCGAGAGAGACAGCGAGAGAGACAGTGAGAGAGACTGCTATGGAGATAGCGAGAGAGACAGCGGGGGATACAGAAAGAGTGACTGCGAGGGAGATGGCGAGGGAGACAGCGAGGGAGACAGCGAGGGAGACAGCGAGGGAGACAGCGAGGGAGACAGCGAGGGAGGCAGCGAGGGAGACTGCGAGGAAGACTGCGAGGAAGATGCGAGGAAGACTGCGAGGAAGATGCGAGGAAGACTGCGAGGAAGACTGCGAGGAAGACTGCGAGGAAGACTGCGAGGAAGACTGCGAGAGAGACTGCGAGAGAGACTGCGAGAGAGACTGCGAGAGAGACTGCGAGAGAGACTGCGAGGGAGACAGCGAGGGAGATAGCGAGGGAGATAGCGAGGGAGATAGCGAGAGAGACTGCGAGAGAGACTGCGAGGGAGACTGTGAGGGAGACAGCGAGGGATACAGCGAGGGATACAGCGAGAGAGACTGCGAGAGAGACTGCGAGACTAACTGCGAGACTAACTGCGAGACTAACTGCGAGACGAACTGCGAGACTAACTGCGAGGGAGACGGCGAGGGAGACGGCGAGGGAGACGGCGAGGGAGACGGCGAGGGAGACGGCGAGGGAGATGGCGAGGGAGACAGCGCTGGAGACAGCGAGAGAGAATGCGAGAAGGACTGCGAGAGAGACAGCGAGGGAGAAAGCGAGAGCGACTTCGAGAGAGACTGCGAGGGAGACAGCGAGACTGTGAGGGAAACAGCGAGGGCGAAAGCGAGACTGTGAGGGAAACAGCGAGGGAGACTGCGAGGGAGACTGCGAGGGAGACTGCGAGGGAGACTGCGAGGGAGACAGCGAGAGAGACAGTGAGAGAGACAGCGAGAGAGACAGCGAGAGAGACTGCAAAGGAGACTGCGAGAGAGACTGCGAGAGAGACTGCGAGAGGGACAGCGAGAGAGACTGCGAGAGAGACTGCGAGAGAGACTGCGAGAGAGACTGCGAGAGAGACTGCGAGAGAGACTGCGAGAGAGACTGCGAGGGAGAAAGCGAGGGAGAAAGCGACAGAGACTGTGTGGGAGACTGCAATGGAGACAGCGAGAGAGACTGTGAGGGAGAATGCGAGGGAGACTGCGAGGGAGACTGCGAGGGAGACTGCGAGGGAGACTGCGAGGGAGACTGCGAGAGAGACTGCGAGAGAGACTGCGAGAGAGACTGCGAGGGAGACTGCGAGGGAGACTGCGAGGGAGACTGCGAGGGAGACTGCGAGAGAGACGGCGAGAAAGACGGAGAGAGAGACTGCGAGAGAGAGAGTGAGAGAGACTGAGAGGGAGACAGCGAGAGAGACTGCGAGAGAGACTGCGAGAGAGACTGCGAGAGAGACTGCGAGAGAGACTGCGAGAGATACAGCGAGGGATAGAGCGAGGGATAGAGCGAGGGAGACAGCGACAGTACATTGAGAGAGACAGCGAGAGAGACAGCGAGAGAGACAGCGAGAGATACAGTGAGAGAGACTGCTATGGAGATAGCGAGAGAGACAGCGGGGGATACAGAAAGAGTGACTGCGAGGGAGACGGCGAGGGAGACAGCGAGGGAGACAGCGAGGGAGACAGCGAGAGAGACTGCGAGGGCGGCACAGTGGCGCAGTGGTTAGCACCGCAGCCTCACAGCTCCAGGGACCCGGGTTCGATTCCGGGTACTGCCTGTGTGGAGTTTGCAAGTTCTCCCTGTGTCTGCGTGGGTTTTCTCCGGGTGCTCCGGTTTCCTCCCACAAGCCAAAAGACTTGCAGGTTGATAGGTAAATTGGCCATTATAAATTGTCACTAGTATAGGTAGGTGGTAGGGAAATATAGGGATAGGTGGGGATGTTTGGTACGAATATGGGATTAGTGTAGGATTAGTATAAATGGGTGGTTGATGTTCGGCACAGACTCGGTGGGCCGAAGGGCCTGTTTCAGTGCTGTATCTCTAATCTAATCTAATAAAACAGCGAGAGAGACTGTGAGGGAAACAGCGAGGGAGACAGCGAGGGGACTGCGAGAGAGACTGCGAGGGAGACTGCGAGAGAGACAGCGAGAGATACAGTGAGAGAGACTGCTATGGAGATAGCGAGAGAGACAGCGGGGGATACAGAAAGAGTGACTGCGAGGGAGACGGCGAGGGAGACAGCGAGGGAGACAGCGAGGGAGACAGCGAGGGAGACAGCGAGGGAGACAGCGAGAGAGACTGCGAGGGCGGCACAGTGGCGCAGTGGTTAGCACCGCAGCCTCACAGCTGCAGGGACCCGGGTTCGATTCCGGGTACTGCCTGTGTGGAGTTTGCAAGTTCTCCCTGTGTCTGCGTGGGTTTTCTCCGGGTGCTCCGGTTTCCTCCCACAAGCCAAAAGACTTGCAGGTTGATAGGTAAATTGGCCATTATAAATTGTCACTAGTATAGGTAGGTGGTAGGGAAATATAGGGATAGGTGGGGATGTTTGGTAGGAATATGGGATTAGTGTAGGATTAGTATAAATGGGTGGTTGATGTTCGGCACAGACTCAGTGGGCCGAAGGGCCTGTTTCAGTGCTGTATCTCTAATCTAATCTAATAAGACAGCGAGAGAGACTGTGAGGGAAACAGCGAGGGAGACAGCGAGGGGACTGCGAGAGAGACTGCGAGGGAGACTGCGAGAGAGACTGCGAGAGAGACTGCGAGAGAGACTGCGAGGGAGACTGCGAGGGAGACTGCGAGGGAGACTGCGAGGGAGACTGCGAGGGAGACTGCGAGGGAGACTGCGAGAGAGACTGCGAGAGAGACTGCGAGGGAGACTGCGAGGGAGACTGCGAGGGAGACTGCGAGGGAGACTGCGAGGGAGACTGCGAGGGAGACTGCGAGAGAGACTGCGAGAGAGACTGCGAGAGAGACTGCGAGAGAGACTGCGAGAGAGACTGCGAGAGAGACTGCGAGGGAGAGAGCGAGGGAGAAAGCGAGGGAGAAAGCGAGGGAGACAGCGAGGGAGACAGCGAGGGAGACAGCGAGGGAGACAGCGAGGGAGACAGCGAGAGAGACAGCGAGAGAGACAGCGAGAGAGACAGCGAGAGAGACAGCGAGAGAGACTGCGAGAGAGACTGCGAGAGAGACTGCGAGAGAGACTGCGAGAGAGACTGCGAGAGAGACTGCGAGAGAGACTGCGAGAGAGAGAGCGAGGGAGAAAGCGAGAGAGAAAGCGAGGGAGACAGCGAGGGAGACAGCGAGGGAGACAGCGAGGGAGACAGCGAGAGAGACTTCAAGAGAGACTGCGAGGGAGGCAGCGAGGGAGACAGCGAGGGAGACAGCGAGGGAGACAGCGAGGGAGACAGCGAGGGAGACAGCGAGGGAGACAGCGAGGGAGACAGCGACAGAGACAGCAATAGAGACTGCGAGAGAGACTGTGAGGGACACAGCGAGAGAGACTGCGAGGGAGACAACGAGAGAGAATGTGAGAGAGAGCGCGTGAGACAGCGAGGGAGACAGCGAGGGAGATAGCGAGGGAGACAGCGAGGGAGACTGCGAGAGAGAGAGCGAGAGACACAGCGAGGGAGACAGCAAGAGAGACTGCAAGAGAGACTGCAAGAGAGACTGCGAGGGAGACAGCGTGGGAGGCAGCGAGGGAGACAGCGAGAGAAACTGCGACGAAGACTGCGAGAGAGACTGCGAGAGAGACTGCGAGAGAGACTGCGAGAGAGACTGCGAGAGAGACTGCGAGAGAGACTGCGAGGGAGACTGCGAGGGAGACTGCGAGGGAGACTGCGAGAGAGACTGCGAGAGAGACTGCGAGAGAGACTGCGAGGGAGACTGCGAGGGAGACTGCGAGGGAGATAGCGAGGGAGATAGCG
This sequence comes from Heterodontus francisci, assembly GCF_036365525.1. Lineage (NCBI taxonomy): Eukaryota > Metazoa > Chordata > Chondrichthyes > Heterodontiformes > Heterodontidae > Heterodontus > Heterodontus francisci. Next base: position 539,423 of record NW_027140117.1, read on the forward strand.
AGGGAGATAGCGAGGGAGATAGCGAGGGAGATAGCGAGGGAGATAGCGAGGGAGATAGCGAGGGAGATAGCGAGGGAGATAGCGAGGGAGATAGCGAGGGAGATAGCGAGAGAGACTGTGAGAGAGACTGCGAGAGAGACTGCGAGGGAGACTGTGATGGAGACAGCGAGGGATACAGCGAGGGATACAGCGAGAGAGACTGCGAGAGAGACTGCGAGACTAACTGCGAGACTAACTGCGAGGGAGACAGCGAGGGAGATGGCGAGGGAGATGGCGAGGGAGACAGCGCTGGAGACAGCGAGAGAGAATGCGAGAAGGACTGCGAGAGAGACAGCGAGGGAGAAAGCGAGAGCGACTTCGAGAGAGACTGCGAGGGAGACAGCGAGACTGTGAGGGAAACAGCGAGGGAGACAGCGAGGGAGACTGCGAGGGAGACTGCGAGGGAGACAGCGAGAGAGACAGCGAGAGAGACAGCGAGAGAGACAGCGAGAGAGACTGCAAAGGAGACTGCGAGAGAGACTGCGAGAGAGACTGCGAGAGAGACTGCGAGAGGGACAGCGAGAGAGACTGCGAGAGAGACTGCGAGAGAGACTGCGAGAGAGACTGCGAGAGAGACTGCGAGGGAGAAAGCGAGGGAGAAAGCGAGGGAGAAAGCGAGGGAGAAAGCGACAGAGACTGTGTGGGAGACTGCAATGGAGACAGCGAGAGAGACTGTGAGGGAGAATGCGAGGGAGACTGCGAGGGAGACTGCGAGGGAGACTGCGAGGGAGACTGCGAGAGAGACTGCGAGAGAGACTGCGAGAGAGACTGCGAGAGAGACTGCGAGAGAGACTGCGAGAGAGACTGCGAGAGAGACTGCGAGAGAGACTGCGAGAGAGACTGCGAGGGAGACTGCGAGGGAGACTGCGAGGGAGACGGCGAGAGAGACGGCGAGAGAGACGGCGAGAGAGACGGCGAGAGAGACGGCGAGAGAGACGGAGAGAGAGACGGCGAGAGAGACTGCGAGAGAGAGACTGAGAGGGAGACTGCGAGAGAGACTGCGAGAGAGACTGCGAGAGAGACTGCGAGAGAGACTGCGAGAGATACAGCGAGGGATAGAGCGAGGGAGACAGCGAGGGAGACAGCGAGAGAGACAGTGAGAGAGACTGCTATGGAGATAGCGAGAGAGACAGCGGGGGATACAGAAAGAGTGACTGCGAGGGAGACGGCGAGGGAGACAGCGAGGGAGACAGCGAGGGAGACAGCGAGAGAGACAGCGAGGGCGGCACAGTGGCGCAGTGGTTAGCACCGCAGCCTCACAGCTCCAGGGACCCGGGTTCGATTCCGGGTACTGCCTGTGTGGAGTTTGCAAGTTCTCCCTGTGTCTGCGTGGGTTTTCTCCGGGTGCTCCGGTTTCCTCCCACAAGCCAAAAGACTTGCAGGTTGATAGGTAAATTGGCCATTATAAATTGTCACTAGTATAGGTAGGTGGTAGGGAAATATAGGGATAGGTGGGGATGTTTGGTAGGAATATGGGATTAGTGTAGGATTAGTATAAATGGGTGGTTGATGTTCGGCACAGACTCGGTGGGCCGAAGGGCCTGTTTCAGTGCTGTATCTCTAATCTAATCTAATAAGACAGCGAGAGAGACTGTGAGGGAAACAGCGAGGGAGACAGCGAGGGGACTGCGAGAGAGACTGCGAGGGAGACTGCGAGAGAGACTGCGAGAGAGACTGCGAGGGAGACTGCGAGGGAGACTGCGAGGGAGACTGCGAGGGAGACTGCGAGGGAGACTGCGAGGGAGACTGCGAGGGAGACTGCGAGGGAGACTGCGAGGGAGACTGCGAGAGAGACTGCGAGAGAGACTGCGAGAGAGACTGCGAGGGAGACTGCGAGGGAGACTGCGAGGGAGACTGCGAGGGAGACTGCGAGGGAGACTGCGAGAGAGACTGCGAGAGAGACTGCGAGAGAGACTGCGAGAGAGACTGCGAGAGAGACTGCGAGAGAGACTGCGAGAGAGACTGCAAGGGAGAGAGCGAGAGAGAAAGCGAGGGAGACAGCGAGGGAGACAGCGAGGGAGACAGCGAGAGAGACAGCGAGAGAGACAGCGAGAGAGACTGCGAGAGAGACTGCGAGAGAGACTGCGAGAGAGACTGCAAGGGAGAGAGCGAGGGAGAAAGCGAGAGAGAAAGCGAGGGAGACAGCGAGGGAGACAGCGAGGGAGACAGCGAGGGAGACAGCGAGGGAGACAGCGAGGGAGACAGCGAGGGAGACAGCGAGAGAGACTTCGAGAGAGACTGCGAGGGAGGCAGCGAGGGAGACAGCGAGTGAGACAGCGAGGGAGACAGCGAGGGAGACAGCGAGGGAGACAGCGAGGGAGATAGCGAGGGAGACAGCGAGGGAGACTGCGAGAGAGAGAGCGAGAGACACAGTGAGGGAGACAGCAAGAGAGACTGCAAGAGAGACTGCGAGGGAGGCAGCGTGGGAGGCAGCGAGGGAGACAGCGAGAGAAACTGCGACGAAGACTGCGAGAGAGACTGCGAGAGAGACTGCGAGAGAGACTGCGAGAGAGACTGCGAGAGAGACTGCGAGAGAGACTGCGAGGGAGAAAGCGAGGGAGAGCGAGGGAGAAAGCAAGAGAGACTGCGAGGGAGAAAGCGAGAGAGACTGCGAGGGAGACTGCAAGGGAGACAGCGAGAGAGACAGCGAGAGAGACTGCGAGAGAGACTGCGAGAGAGACTGCGAGAGAGACTGCGAGAGAGACTGCGAGGGAGAAAGCGAGAGAGACTGCGAGGGAGAAAGCGAGAGAGACTGCGAGGGAGACTGCAAGGGAGACAGCGAGAGAGACAGCGAGGGAGACAGCGAGGGAGACAGCGAGGGAGACAGCGAGGGAGACAGCGAGGGAGACAGCGAGGGAGACAGCGAGGGAGACAGCGAGGGAGACAGCGAGGGAGACAGCGAGGGAGACAGCGAGAGAGACTGCGAGAGAGACTGCGAGGGAGAAAGCGAGAGAGACTGCGAGGGAGAAAGCGAGAGAGACTGCGAGGGAGACTGCAAGGGAGACAGCGAGAGAGACAGCGAGGGAGACAGCGAGGGAGACAGCGAGGGAGACAGCGAGGGAGACAGCGAGGGAGACAGCGAGGGAGACAGCGAGGGAGATAGCGAGGGAGATAGCGAGGGAGATAGCGAGAGAGATAGCGAGAGAGATAGCGAGAGAGACTGCGAGAGAGACTGCGAGAGAGACTGCGAGAGAGACTGCGAGAGAGACTGCAAGGGAGAGAGCGAGAGAGAAAGCGAGGGAGACAGCGAGGGAGACAGCGAGGGAGACAGCGAGGGAGACAGCGAGAGAGACAGCGAGAGAGACTGCGAGAGAGACTGCGAGAGAGACTGCGAGAGAGACTGCGAGGGAGACTGCGAGGGAGACTGCGAGGGAGACTGCGAGGGAGACTGCGAGAGAGACTGCGAGAGAGACTGCGAGAGAGACTGCGAGAGAGACTGCAAGGGAGAGAGCGAGAGAGAAAGCGAGGGAGACAGCGAGGGAGACAGCGAGGGAGACAGCGAGGGACACAGCGAGGGAGACAGCGAGAGAGACAGCGAGAGAGACAGCGAGAGAGACTGCGAGAGAGACTGCGAGAGAGACTGCGAGAGAGACTGCGAGAGAGACTGCGAGAGAGACTGCGAGAGAGACTGCGAGAGAGACTGCAAGGGAGAGAGCGAGGGAGAAAGCGAGGGAGACAGCGAGGGAGACAGCGAGGGAGACAGCGAGGGAGACAGCGAGGGAGACAGCGAGGGAGACAGCGAGAGAGACAGCGAGAGAGACTTCGAGAGAGACTGCGAGGGAGGCAGCGAGGGAGACAGCGAGGGAGACAGCGAGGGAGACAGCGAGGTAGACAGCGAGGGAGACAGCGAGGGAGACAGCGAGGGAGACAGCGAGGGAGACAGCGACAGAGACAGCAATAGAGACTGCGAGAGAGACTGCGAGGGAGACAACGAGAGAGAATGTGAGAGAGATCGCGTGAGACAGCGAGGGAGACAGCGAGGGAGATAGCGAGGGAGACAGCGAGGGAGACTGCGAGAGAGAGAGCGAGAGACACAGCGAGGGGGACAGCAAGAGAGACTGCAAGAGAGACTGCGAGGGAGACAGCGTGGGAGGCAGCGAGGGAGACAGCGAGAGAAACTGCGACGAAGACTGCGAGAGAGACTGCGAGAGAGACTGCGAGAGAGACTGCGAGAGAGACTGCGAGAGAGACTGCGAGAGAGACTGCGAGGGAGACTGCGAGGGAGACTGCGAGGGAGACTGCGAGGGAGACTGCGAGGGAGAAAGCGAGGGAGAAAGCGAGGGAGAGCGAGGGAGAAAGCGAGAGAGACTGCGAGGGAGAAAGCGAGAGAGACTGCGAGGGAGACTGCAAGGGAGACTGCAAGGGAGACAGCGAGAGAGACAGCGAGAGAGACTGCGAGAGAGACTGCGAGAGAGACTGCGAGGGAGAAAGCGAGAGAGACTGCGAGGGAGAAAGCGAGAGAGACTGCGAGGAAGACTGCAAGGGAGACAGTGAGAGAGACAGCGAGGGAGACAGCGAGGGAGACAGCGAAGGAGATAGCGAGGGAGAAAGCGAGGGAGACAGCGAGAGAGACTGCGAGAGAGACTTCGAGAGAGACTTCGAGAGAGACTTCGAGAGAGACTTCGAGAGAGACTTCGAGAGAGACTGCGAGGGAGACTGCGAGGGAGACTGCGAGGGAGGCAGCGAGGGAGATAGCGAGGGAGATAGCGAGGGAGATAGCGAGGGAGAAAGCGAGAGAGACTGCGAGAGAGACTGCGAGAGAGACTGCGAGGGAGAAAGCGAGAGAGACTGCGAGGGAGACTGCGAGGGAGACTGCAAGGGAGACAGCGAGGGAGACTGCGAGAGAGACTGCGAGAGAGACTGTGAGGGAGACTGTGAGGGAGACTGTGAGGGAGACTGTGAGGGAGACAGCGAGGGAGACAGCGAGGGAGACAGCGAGGGAGACAGCGAGGGAGACTGCGAGAGAGACTGCTATGGAGATAGCGAGAGAGACAGCGAGGGATACAGCGACAGAGACTGCGAGACTAACTGCGAGAGAGACAGCGAGGGAGATGGCGAGGGAGACAGCGCTGGAGACAGCGAGAGAGAATGCGAGAAGGACTGCGAGAGAGACAGCGAGGGAGAAAGCAAGAGCGACTTCGAGAGAGACTGCGAGGGAGACAGCGAGACTGTGAGGAAAACAGCGAGGGAGACAGCTAGAGAGACTGCGAGGGAGACTGCGAGGGAGACTGCGAGGGAGACTGCGAGGGAGACTGCGAGGGAGACTGCGAGGGAGACTGCGAGAGAGAATGCGAGAGAGACTGCGAGAGGGATATTGAGGGAGACTGCGAGAGGGATATTGAGGGAGACTGCGAGAGAGACTGCGAGAGAGACTGCGAGAGAGACTGCGAGAGAGACTGCGAGGGAGACTGCGAGGGAGACTGCGAGGGAGACTGCGAGGGAGACTGCGAGGGAGACTGCGAGGGAGACTGCATGAGAGAATGCGAGAGAGACTGCGAGAGGGATATTGAGGGAGACAGCGAGGGAGACAGCGAGGGAGACAGCGAGAGAGACAGCGAGAGAGACAGCGAGAGAGACAGCGAGGGAGACAGCGAGGGAGACAGCGAGGGAGACAGCGAGGGAGACAGCGAGGGAGACAGCGAGGGAGACAGCGAGGGAGACAGCGAGAGAGACTGCGAGGGAGACTGCGAGAGAGACTGCGAGAGAGACTGCGAGAGAGACTGAGGGAGAGAGCGAGGGAGAAAGCGAGAGAGAAAGCGAGGGAGACAGCGAGGGAGACAGCGAGGGAGACAGCGAGGTAGACAGCGAGGTAGACAGCGAGGTAGACAGCGAGAGAGACTTCGAGAGAGACTGCGAGGGAGGCAGCGAGGGAGACAGCGAGGGAGACAGCGAGGGAGACAGCGAGAGAGACTGCGAGGGACACAGCGAGGGAGACTGCGAGAGAGAGAGCGAGAGAGAGAGCGAGAGACACAGCGAGGGAGACAGCAAGAGAGACTGCAAGAGAGACTGCGAGGGAGACAGCGTGGGAGGCAGCGAGGGAGACAGCGAGAGAAACTGCGAGGAAGACTGCGAGAGAGACTGCGAGAGAGACTGCGAGAGAGACTGCGAGGGAGAAAGCGAGAGAGACTGCGAGGGAGAAAGCGAGAGAGACTGCGAGGGAGACTGCAAGGGAGACTGCAAGGGAGACTGCAAGGGAGACAGCGACAGAGACAGCGAGGGAGATAGCGAGGGAGATAGCGAGGGAGATAGCGAGAGAGATAGCGAGAGAGATAGCGAGAGAGACTGCAAGAGAGACTGCGAGAGAGACTGCGAGGGAGAGAGTGAGCGAGAAAGCGAGAGAGAACACGAGGGAGACAGCGAGGGAGACAGCGAGGGAGACAGCGAGAGAGACAGCGAGAGAGACAGCGAGAGAGACAGCGAGAGAGACTGCGAGTGAGACTGTGAGGGAGACAGCGAGAAAGACTGCGAGGGAGAAAGCGAGAGAAACTGCGAGAGAGACTGCTATGGAGATAGCGAGAGAGACAGCGAGGGATACAGCGAGAGACACTGCGAGGGAGACTGCGATTGAGACGGCTAGGGAGACGGCGAGAGAGACAGCGAGGGAGACAGCGAGGGAGACAGCGAGGGAGACAGCGAGGGAGACAGCGAGGGAGACAGCGAGGGAGACAGCGAGAGAGACAGCGAGAGAGACAGCGAGAGAGACAGCGAGAGAGACAGCGAGAGAGACAGCGAGAGAGACAGCGAGAGAGACAGCGAGAGGGATATTGAGGGAGACAGCGAGGGAGACAGCGAGGGAGACAGCGAGGGAGACAGCGAGAGAGACAGGGAGAGAGACAGCGAGAGAGACAGCGAGGGAGACAGCGAGGGAGACAGCGAGGGAGACAGCGAGGGAGACAGCGAGGGAGACAGCGAGGGAGACAGCGAGGGAGACAGCGAGGGAGACAGCGAGGGAGACAGCAAGGGAGACAGCGAGGGAGACAGCGAGGGAGACAGCGAGGGAGACAGCGAGGGAGACAGCGAGTGAGACTGCGAGGGAGACAGCGAGAGAGACTGCGAGGGAGACTGCGAGAGAGACTGCGAGAGAGACTGCGAGAGAGACTGAGGGAGAGACTGAGGGAGAGACTGAGGGAGAAAGCGAGGGAGAAAGCGAGGGAGACAGCGAGGGAGACAGCGAGGGAGACAGCGAGGGAGACAGTGAGGTAGACAGCGAGAGAGACTTCGAGAGAGACTTCGAGAGAGACTGCGAGGGAGGCAGCGAGGGAGACAGCGAGGGAGACAGCGAGGGAGACAGCGAGGGAGACAGCGACAGAGACAGCAATAGAGACTGCGAGAGAGACTGCGAGGGACACAGCGAGAGAGACTGCGAGGGAGACAACGAGAGAGAATGTGAGAGAGATCGCGTGAGACAGCGAGGGAGACAGCGAGGGAGACTGCGAGAGAGAGAGAGAGAGACACAGCGAGGGAGACAGCAAGAGAGACTGCAAGAGAGACTGCGAGGGAGACTGCGAGGGAGACAGCGTGGGAGGCAGCGTGGGAGGCAGCGTGGGAGGCAGCGTGGGAGGCAGCGAGGGAGACAGCGAGGGAAACTGCGAGGAAGACTGCGAGAGAGACTGCGAGAGAGACTGCGAGAGAGACTGCGAGAGAGACTGCGAGAGAGACTGCGAGGGAGACTGCGAGGGAGACTGCGAGGGAGACTGCGAGGGAGACTGCGAGGGAGACTGCGAGGGAGAAAGCGAGAGAGACTGCGAGGGAGAAAGCGAGAGAGACTGCGAGGGAGACTGCAAGGGAGACTGCAAGGGAGACAGCGAGGGAGACAGCGAGAGAGACAGCGAGAGAGACAGCGAGGGAGATAGCGAGGGAGATAGCGAGGGAGATAGCGAGAGAGATAGCGAGAGAGATAGCGAGAGAGATAGCGAGAGAGACTGCGAGAGAGACTGCGAGGGAGAGAGCGAGCGAGAAAGCGAGAGAGAACACGAGGGAGACAGCGATAGAAACTGCGAGGGAGTCAGCGAGAGAGACTGCGAGAGAGACTGAGAGAGAGACCTCGAGGGAGACAGCGAGGGAGACAGCGAGAGAGACTGTGAGGGAGACAGCGAGAGAGACAGCGAGAGAGACTGCGAGTGAGACTGCGAGTGAGACTGTGAGGGAGACAGCGAGAAAGACTGCGAGGGAGAAAGCGAGAGAAACAGCGAGAGAGACTGCTATGGAGATAGCGAGGGAGACTGCTATGGAGATAGCGAGGGAGACAGCGAGGGAGACAGCGAGAGAGACAGCGAGAGAGACTGCGAGGGTGGCAGCGAGGGAGACAGCGAGGGAGACAGCGAGGGAGACAGCGAGGGAGACAGCGAGGGAGACAGCGAGGGAGACAGCGAGGGAGACAGCGACAGAGACAGCAAGAGAGACTGTGAGAGAGACAGCGATGGACACAGCGAGAGAGACTGCGAGGGACACGAGAGAGAACGCGAGAGAGATCGCGTGAGACAGCGAGGGAGACAGCGAGGGAGACAGCGAGGGAGACAGCGAGGGAGACAGCGAGGGAGACAGCGAGGGAGACAGCGAGGGAGACAGCGAGGGAGACTGCGAGGGAGACTGCGAGGGAGACTGCGAGGGAGACTGCGAGGGAGACTGCAAGAGAGACTGCGAGGGAGACAGCGAGGGAGACTGCAAGGAAGACTGCAAGGAAGACTGCAAGGAAGACTGCGAGAGAGACTGCGAGGAAGACTGCGAGAGAGACTGCGAGAGAGACTGCGAGAGAGACTGCGAGAGAGACTGCGAGAGAGACTGCGAGAGAGACTGCGAGAGAGACTGCGAGAGAGACTGCGAGGGAGACTGCGAGGGAGAAAGCGAGAGAGACTGCGAGAGAGACTGCGAGGGAGACTGCGAGGGAGACTGCGAGGGAGACTGCGAGGGAGACAGCGAGAGAGACAGCGAGAGAGACAGCGAGGGAGATAGCGAGGGAGATAGCGAGAGAGACTGCGAGAGAGACTGCGAGAGAGACTGCGAGAGAGACTGTGAGGGAGACTGTGAGGGAGACAGCGAGGGAGACTGCTATGGAGATAGCGAGAGAGGCAGCGAGGGATACAGCGAGAGAGACTGCGAGACTAACTGCGAGGGAGACGGCGAGGGAGATGGCGAGGGTGACAGCGAGAGAGAGAGCGAGAGAGGCAGCGAGGGAGACAGCGAGGGAGACAGCGAGGTAGACAGCGAGAGAGAATTCGAGAGAGACTGCGAGAGAGACTGCGAGAGAGACTGCGAGAGAGACTGCGAGGGAGACTGCGAGGGAGACTGCGAGGGAGACGGCGAGGGAGACGGCGAGAGAGACAGCGAGAGAGACAGCGAGAGAGACTGCGAGGGAGACTGCGAGGGAGACTGCGAGGGAGACAGCGAGAGAGACTGCGAGAGAGACTGCGAGAGAGACTGCGAGAGAGACTGCGAGACAGACTGCGAGAGAGACAGGGAGAGAGACTGCGAGAGAGAAAGCGAGAGAGAAAGCCAGAGAGTGCGAGGGAGACAGCGAGGGAGACAGCGAGAGATAATGCGAGAGAGACTGAGAGGGAGACAGCGAGGGAGACAGCGAGGGAGACAGCGAGGGAGACATCGAGAGAGACAACGAGAGAGACAACGAGAGAGACATCGAGAGAGACAGCGAAAGAGAATGCGAGAGAGACTGCGAGAGAGACTGCGAGAGAGACTGCGAGAGAGACTGCGAGAGAGACTGCGAGAGAGACTGCGAGAGAGACATCCAGGGTTACTTCGAGGGAGACTTCGAGGGAGACTGCGAGGGAGACAGCGAGAGAGACTGAGAGAGACAGCGAGAGAGACAGCGAGGGAGACAGCGAGGGAGACAGCGAGGGAGACAGCGAGGGAGAAAGCGAGAGAGACTGCGAGAGAGACTGCGAGAGAGACTGCGAGAGAGACTGCGAGGGAGACAGCGATCGAGACAGCGAGGGAGACAGCGAGGGAGACAGCGAGGGAGACAGCGAGAGAGACAGCGAGAGAGACAGCGAGAGAGACAGCGAGAGAGACAGCGAGAGAGACAGCGAGGGAGACAGCGAGAGAGTCAGCGAGAGAGACAGCGAGAGAGACAGCGAGAGAGTCAGCGAGAGAGACTGCGAGAGAGACTGCGAGAGAGACTGCGAGAGAGACTGCGAGAGAGACTGCGAGAGAGACTGCGAGAGAGACTGCGAGGGAGACTGCGAGGGAGACAGCGAGGGAGACAGCGAGAGAGACAGCGAGAGAGACTGTGAAGGAGACAGCGAGGGAGACAGCGAGAGAGACTGCGAGGGAGACAGCGAGAGAAACTGCGAGAGAGACTGCAAGGGAAATAGCGAGAGAGACAGCGAGGGATACAGCGAGAGACACTGCGAGAGAGACTGCGAGGGAGACGGCGAGGGAGACGGCGAGGGAGACGGCGAGAGAGAGAGCGAGAGAGAGAGCGAGGGAGACAGCGAGTGAGACAGCGAGGGAGACAGCGAGGGAGACAGCGAGGGAGACAGCGAGGGAGACAGCGAGGGAGACAGCGAGGGAGACAGCGAGGGAGACAGCGAGGGAGACAGCCAGAGAGACTGCGAGGGAGGCAGCGAGGGAGGCAGCGAGGGAGGCAGCGAGGGACACAGCGAGGGAGACAGCGAGAGAGACTGCGAGGGAGACTGCGAGGGAGACTGCGAGGGAGACTGCGAGAGAGACTGCGAGGGAGACAGCGAGGGAGACAGCGATCGAGACAGCGAGGGAGACAGCGAGGGAGACAGCGAGAGAGACTGCGAGGGAGGCAGCGAGGGAGATAGCGAGGGAGATAGCGAGGGAGATAGCGAGGGAGAAAGCGAGAGAGACTGCGAGAGAGACTGCGAGAGAGACTGCGAGGGAGAAAGCGAGAGAGACTGCGAGGGAGACTGCGAGGGAGACTGCAAGGGAGACAGCGAGGGAGACTGCGAGAGAGACTGCGAGAGAGACTGCGAGAGAGACTGTGAGGGAGACTGTGAGGGAGACTGTGAGGGAGACAGCGAGGGAGACAGCGAGGGAGACAGCGAGGGAGACTGCGAGAGAGACTGCTATGGAGATAGCGAGAGAGACAGCGAGGGATACAGCGACAGAGACTGCGAGACTAACTGCGAGAGAGACAGCGAGGGAGATGGCGAGGGAGACAGCGCTGGAGACAGCGAGAGAGAATGCGAGAAGGACTGCGAGAGAGACAGCGAGGGAGAAAGCAAGAGCGACTTCGAGAGAGACTGCGAGGGAGACAGCGAGACTGTGAGGAAAACAGCGAGGGAGACAGCTAGAGAGACTGCGAGGGAGACTGCGAGGGAGACTGCGAGGGAGACTGCGAGGGAGACTGCGAGGGAGACTGCGAGGGAGACTGCGAGGGAGAATGCGAGAGAGACTGCGAGAGGGATATTGAGGGAGACTGCGAGAGGGATATTGAGGGAGACTGCGAGAGAGACTGCGAGAGAGACTGCGAGAGAGACTGCGAGAGAGACTGCGAGAGAGACTGCGAGGGAGACTGCGAGGGAGACTGCGAGGGAGACTGCGAGGGAGACTGCGAGGGAGACTGCGAGGGAGACTGCGAGGGAGACTGCGAGGGAGACTGCATGAGAGAATGCGAGAGAGACTGCGAGAGGGATATTGAGGGAGACAGCGAGGGAGACAGCGAGGGAGACAGCGAGGGAGACAGCGAGAGAGACAGCGAGAGAGACAGCGAGAGAGACAGCGAGAGAGACAGCGAGAGAGACAGCGAGAGAGACAGCGAGGGAGACAGCGAGGGAGACAGCGAGGGAGACAGCGAGGGAGACAGCGAGGGAGACAGCGAGGGAGACAGCGAGGGAGACAGCGAGGGAGACAGCGAGGGAGACAGCGAGAGAGACTGCGAGGGAGACTGCGAGAGAGACTGCGAGAGAGACTGAGGGAGAGAGCGAGGGAGAAAGCGAGAGAGAAAGCGAGGGAGACAGCGAGGGAGACAGCGAGGGAGACAGCGAGGGAGACAGCGAGGTAGACAGCGAGGTAGACAGCGAGAGAGACTTCGAGAGAGACTTCGAGAGAGACTGCGAGGGAGGCAGCGAGGGAGACAGCGAGGGAGACAGCGAGGGAGACAGCGAGAGAGACTGCGAGGGACACAGCGAGGGAGACTGCGAGAGAGAGAGCGAGAGAGAGAGCGAGAGACACAGCGAGGGAGACAGCAAGAGAGACTGCAAGAGAGACTGCGAGGGAGACAGCGTGGGAGGCAGCGAGGGAGACAGCGAGAGAAACTGCGAGGAAGACTGCGAGAGAGACTGCGAGAGAGACTGCGAGAGAGACAGCGAGGGAGAAAGCGAGAGAGACTGCGAGGGAGAAAGCGAGAGAGACTGCGAGGGAGACTGCAAGGGAGACTGCAAGGGAGACTGCAAGGGAGACAGCGAGGGAGATAGCGAGGGAGATAGCGAGGGAGATAGCGAGAGAGATAGCGAGAGAGACTGCAAGAGAGACTGCGAGAGAGACTGCGAGGGAGAGAGTGAGCGAGAAAGCGAGAGAGAACACGAGGGAGACAGCGAGGGAGACAGCGAGGGAGACAGCGAGAGAGACAGCGAGAGAGACAGCGAGAGAGACTGCGAGTGAGACTGTGAGGGAGACAGCGAGAAAGACTGCGAGGGAGAAAGCGAGAGAAACTGCGAGAGAGACTGCTATGGAGATAGCGAGAGAGACAGCGAGAGAGACAGCGAGAGAGACAGCGAGAGAGACAGCGAGAGAGACAGCGAGAGAGACAGCGAGAGGGATATTGAGGGAGACAGCGAGGGAGACAGCGAGGGAGACAGCGAGGGAGACAGCGAGGGAGACAGCGAGAGAGACAGCGAGAGAGACAGCGAGAGAGACAGGGAGAGAGACAGCGAGGGAGACAGCGAGGGAGACAGCGAGGGAGACAGCGAGGGAGACAGCGAGGGAGACAGCGAGGGAGACAGCGAGTGAGACTGCGAGGGAGACAGCGAGAGAGACTGCGAGGGAGACTGCGAGAGAGACTGCGAGAGAGACTGCGAGAGAGACTGAGGGAGAGACTGAGGGAGAGACTGAGGGAGAAAGCGAGGGAGAAAGCGAGGGAGACAGCGAGTGAGACAGCGAGGGAGACAGCGAGGGAGACAGTGAGGTAGACAGCGAGAGAGACTTCGAGAGAGACTTCGAGAGAGACTGCGAGGGAGGCAGCGAGGGAGACAGCGAGGGAGACAGCGAGGGAGACAGCGAGGGAGACAGCGAGGGAGACAGCGACAGAGACAGCGACAGAGACAGCGACAGAGACAGCAATAGAGACTGCGAGAGAGACTGCGAGAGAGACTGCGAGGGACACAGCGAGAGAGACTGCGAGGGAGACAACGAGAGAGAATGTGAGAGAGATCGCGTGAGACAGCGAGGGAGACAGCGAGGGAGACTGCGAGAGAGAGAGCGAGAGACACAGCGAGGGAGACAGCAAGAGAGACTGCAAGAGAGACTGCGAGGGAGACTGCGAGGGAGACTGCGAGGGAGACTGCGAGGGAGACAGCGTGGGAGGCAGCGTGGGAGGCAGCGAGGGAGACAGCGAGGGAAACTGCGAGGGAAACTGCGAGGGAAACTGCGAGGGAAACTGCGAGGAAGACTGCGAGAGAGACTGCGAGAGAGACTGCGAGGGAGACTGCGAGGGAGACTGCGAGGGAGACTGCGAGGGAGACTGCGAGGGAGACTGCGAGGGAGACTGCGAGGGAGACTGCGAGGGAGAAAGCGAGAGAGACTGCGAGGGAGAAAGCGAGAGAGACTGCGAGGGAGAAAGCGAGAGAGACTGCGAGGGAGACTGCAAGGGAGACTGCAAGGGAGACAGCGAGGGAGACAGCGAGAGAGACAGCGAGAGAGACAGCGAGGGAGATAGCGAGGGAGATAGCGAGAGAGATAGCGAGAGAGATAGCGAGAGAGATAGCGAGAGAGATAGCGAGAGAGATAGCGAGAGAGACTGCGAGAGAGACTGCGAGAGAGACTGCGAGGGAGAGAGCGAGCGAGAAAGCGAGAGAGAACACGAGGGAGACAGCGATAGAAACTGCGAGGGAGTCAGCGAGAGAGACTGCGAGAGAGACTGAGAGAGAGACCTCGAGGGAGACAGCGAGGGAGACAGCGAGAGAGACTGTGAGGGAGACAGCGAGAGAGACAGCGAGAGAGACTGCGAGTGAGACTGCGAGTGAGACTGTGAGGGAGACAGCGAGAAAGACTGCGAGGGAGAAAGCGAGAGAAACAGCGAGAGAGACTGCTATGGAGATAGCGAGGGAGACTGCTATGGAGATAGCGAGGGAGACAGCGAGGGAGACAGCGAGAGAGACAGCGAGAGAGACTGCGAGGGTGGCAGCGAGGGAGACAGCGAGGGAGACAGCGAGGGAGACAGCGAGGGAGACAGCGAGGGAGACAGCGACAGAGACAGCAAGAGAGACTGTGAGAGAGACTGCGATGGACACAGCGAGAGAGACTGCGAGGGACACGAGAGAGAATGCGAGAGAGATCGCGTGAGACAGCGAGGGAGACAGCGAGGGAGACAGCGAGGGAGACAGCGAGGGAGACAGCGAGGGAGACTGCGAGGGAGACTGCGAGGGAGACTGCGAGGGAGACTGCGAGGGAGACTGCAAGAGAGACTGCGAGGGAGACAGCGAGGGAGACTGCAAGGAAGACTGCAAGGAAGACTGCGAGAGAGACTGCGAGGAAGACTGCGAGAGAGACTGCGAGAGAGACTGCGAGAGAGACTGCGAGAGAGACTGCGAGAGAGACTGCGAGAGAGACTGCGAGAGAGACTGCGAGAGAGACTGCGAGGGAGAAAGCGAGAGAGACTGCGAGAGAGACTGCGAGGGAGAAAGCGAGAGAGACTGCGAGGGAGACTGCGAGGGAGACAGCGAGGGAGACAGCGAGGGAGATAGCGAGGGAGATAGCGAGGGAGATAGCGAGGGAGATAGCGAGGGAGATAGCGAGGGAGATAGCGAGGGAGATAGCGAGAGAGACTGCGAGAGAGACTGCGAGAGAGACTGCGAGAGAGACTGCGAGGGAGACTGTGAGGGAGACTGTGAGGGATACTGTGAGGGAGACAGCGAGGGAGACAGCGAGGGAGACTGCTATGGAGATAGCGAGAGAGACAGCGAGGGATACAGCGAGAGAGACTGCGAGACTAACTGCGAGGGAGACGGCGAGGGAGATGGCGAGGGTGACAGCGAGAGAGAGAGCGAGAGAGGCAGCGAGGGAGACAGCGAGGGAGACAGCGAGGGAGACAGCGAGGTAGACAGCGAGAGAGAATTCGAGAGAGACTGCGAGAGAGACTGCGAGAGAGACTGCGAGGGAGACTGCGAGGGAGACGGCGAGGGAGACGGCGAGAGAGACAGCGAGAGAGACAGCGAGAGAGACTGCGAGGGAGACTGCGAGGGAGACTGCGAGGGAGACAGCGAGAGAGACTGCGAGAGAGACTGCGAGAGAGACTGCGAGAGAGACAGGGAGAGGGACTGCGAGACAGAAAGCGAGAGAGAAAGCCAGAGAGTGCGAGGGAGACAGCGAGGGAGACAGCGAGAGATAATGCGAGAGAGACTGAGAGGGAGACAGCGAGGGAGACAGCGAGGGAGACATCGAGAGAGACAACGAGAGAGACATCGAGAGAGACAGCGAAAGAGAATGCGAGAGAGACTGCGAGAGAGACTGCGAGAGAGACTGCGAGAGAGACATCCAGGGTTACTTCGAGGGAGACTTCGAGGGAGACTGCGAGGGAGACAGCGAGAGAGACTGAGAGAGACAGCGAGGGAGACAGCGAGGGAGACAGCGAGGGAGAAAGCGAGAGAGACTGCGAGAGAGACTGCGAGAGAGACTGCGAGGGAGACAGCGATCGAGACAGCGAGGGAGACAGCGAGGGAGACAGCGAGGGAGACAGCGAGGGAGACAGCGAGAGAGACAGCGAGAGAGACAGCGAGAGAGACAGCGAGAGAGACAGCGAGAGAGACAGCGAGAGAGACAGCGAGAGAGACAGCGAGAGAGACAGCGAGGGAGATAGCGAGGGAGACTGCGAGGGAGACTGCGAGGGAGACTGCGAGGGAGACTGCGAGAGAGACTGCGAGAGAGACTGCGAGGGAGACTGCGAGGGAGACTGCGAGGGAGACTGCGAGGGAGACTGCGAGGGAGACTGCGAGAGAGACTGCGAGGGAGACAGCGAGGGAGACAGCGAGGGAGACTGTGAGGGTGACTGCAAGAGAGACTGCTATGGAGATAGCGAGAGAGACAGCGAGGGATACAGCGAGAGAGACTGCGAGAGTGACTGCGAGGGAGACGGCGAGGGAGACGGCGAGGGCGACGGCGAGAGAGAGAGCGAGAGAGACTTCGAGAGAGACTGCGAGGGAGACGGCGAGAGAGACGGCGAGAGAGACGGCGAGAGAGACAGCGAGAGAGACTGTGAGGGAGACAGCGAGGGAGACAACGAGAGAGACATCGAGAGAGACATCGAGAGAGACATCGAGAGAGAATGCGAGAGAGACATCCAGGGTGACTTCGAGGGAGACAGCGAGAGAGACAGCGAGGGAGACAGCGAGAGAGACAGCGAGGGAGACAGCGAGGGAGACAGCGAGGGAGACAGCGAGAGAGACTGCGAGAGAGACTGCGAGAGAGACTGCGAGAGAGACTGCGAGAGAGACTGCGAGAGAGACTGCGAGGGACACAGCGAGAGAGACTGCGAGGGAGACAACGAGAGAGAATGCGAGAGAGATCGCGCGAGACAGCGAGGGAGACAGCGAGGGAGACAGCGAGGGAGACAGCGAGGGAGACAGCGAGGGAGACCGCGAGGGAGACTGCGAGGGAGACAGCGAGGGAGACAGCGAGGGAGACAGCGAGGGAGACTGCGAGGGAGACTGCGAGAGAGACTGCGAGAGAGACAGCGAGGGAGACTGCGAGGGAGACTGCGAGGGAGACTGCGAGAGAGACTGCGAGAGAGACTGCGAGAGAGACTGCGAGAGAGACTGCGAGGGAGACTGCGAGGGAGACTGCGAGGGAGACTGCGAGGGAGACTGCGAGAGAGACTGCGAGAGAGACTGCGAGAGAGACTGCGAGAGAGACTGCGAGGGAGACAGCGAGGGAGACTGTGAGGGAGACTGCGAGAGAGACTGCTATGGAGATAGCGAGAGAGACAGCGAGGGATACAGCGAGAGAGACTGCGAGAGTGACTGCGAGGGAGACAGCGAGGGAGACTGTGAGGGAGACTGCGAGAGAGACTGCTATGGAGATAGCGAGAGAGACAGCGAGGGATACAGCGAGAGAGACAGCGAGAGAGACAGCGAGAGAGACTGTGAGGGAGACAGCGAGGGAGACAACGAGAGAGACATCGAGAGAGACATCGAGAGAGACATCGAGAGAGAATGCGAGAGAGACATCCAGGGTGACTTCGAGGGAGACAGCGAGAGAGACAGCGAGGGAGACAGCGAGGGAGACAGCGAGGGAGGCAGCGAGAGAGACTGCGACAGAGACAGCGACAGAGACAGCGACAGAGACAGCGACAGAGACAGCGACAGAGACTGCGAGAGAGACTGTGAGAGAGACTGCGAGGGACACAGCGAGAGAGACTGCGAGGGAGACAACGAGAGAGAATGCGAGAGAGATCGCGCGAGACAGCGAGGGAGACAGCGAGGGAGACAGCGAGGGAGACAGCGAGGGAGACAGCGAGGGAGACTGCGAGGGAGACTGCGAGGGAGACTGCGAGGGAGACAGCGAGGGAGACAGCGAGGGAGACAGCGAGGGAGACAGCGAGGGAGACAGCGAGGGAGACTGCGAGGGAGACTGCGAGGGAGACTGCGAGAGAGACTGCGAGAGAGACTGCGAGAGAGACTGCGAGAGAGACTGCGAGGGAGACTGCGAGGGAGACTGCGAGGGAGACTGCGAGGGAGACTGCGAGGGAGACTGCGAGAGAGACTGCGAGAGAGACTGCGAGGGAGACAGCGAGGGAGACTGTGAGGGAGACTGCGAGAGAGACTGCTATGGAGATAGCGAGAGAGACAGCGAGGGATACAGCGAGAGAGACTGCGAGAGTGACTGCGAGGGAGATGGCGAGGGAGACGGCGAGGGCGACGGCGAGAGAGAGAGCGAGAGAGACTTCGAGAGAGACTGCGAGGGAGACGGCGAGAGAGACGGCGAGAGAGACAGCGAGAGAGGCAGCGAGAGAGACTGTGAGGGAGACAGCGAGGGAGACAACGAGGGAGACAACGAGAGAGACATCGAGAGAGACATCGAGAGAGACATCGAGAGAGAATGCGAGAGAGAATGCGAGAGAGACATCCAGGGTGACTTCGAGGGAGACAGCGAGAGAGACAGCGAGGGAGACAGCGAGAGAAACTGCGAGGAAGACTGCGAGGGAGACTGCGAGAGAGACTGCGAGAGAGACTGCGAGGGAGGCAGCGAGGGAGACAGCGAGGGAGACAGCGAGGGAGACAGCGACAGAGACAGCGACAGAGACAGCGACAGAGACAGCGACAGAGACAGCGACAGAGACAGCGAGAGAGACAGCGACAGAGACTGTGAGAGAGACTGCGAGGGACACAGCGAGAGAGACTGCGAGGGAGACAACGAGAGAGAATGCGAGAGAGATCGCGCGAGACAGCGAGGGAGATAGCGAGGGAGACAGCGAGGGAGACAGCGAGGGAGACAGCGAGAGAAACTGCGAGGAAGACTGCGAGAGAGACTGCGAGAGAGACTGCGAGAGAGACTGCGAGAGAGACTGCGAGAGAGACTGCGAGAGAGACTGCGAGAGAGACTGCGAGAGAGACTGCGTGGGAGAAAGCGAGAGAGACTGCGAGAGAGACTGCGAGAGAGACTGCGAGAGAGACTGCGAGAGAGACTGCGAGAGAGACTGCAAGGGAGACTGCAAGGGAGACAGCGAGAGAGACAGCGAGAGAGACAGCGAGAGAGACAGCGAGGGAGATAGCGAGAGAGACTGCGAGAGAGACTGTGAGGGAGACTGCGAGAGAGACTGCTATGGAGATTGCGAGAGAGACAGCGAGGGATACAGCGAGAGAGACTGCGAGAGTGACTGCGAGGGAGACGGCGAGGGAGACGGCGAGGGAGACGGCGAGGGAGACGGCGAGGGAGACGGCGAGGGAGACGGCGAGGGAGACGGCGAGGGAGACGGCGAGGGAGACGGCGAGGGAGACGGCGAGGGAGACGGCGAGAGAGACAGCGAGGGAGACAGCGAGAGAGACTGTGAGGGAGACTGTGAGGGAGACTGTGAGGGAGACAGCGAGAGAGACAGCGAGAGAGACTGCGAGAGAGACAGTGAGAGGGACTGCGAGAGAGAAAGCGAGAGAGAAAGCCAGAGAGTGCGAGGGAGACAGCGAGAGAGAATGCGAGAGAGACTGAGAGAGAGACTGAGAGAGAGACTGAGAGAGAGACTGAGAGAGAGACTGAGAGAGAGACTGAGAGGGAGACAGCGAGGGAGACAGCGAGGGAGACAGCGAGTGAGACTGTGAGGGAGACTGTGAGGGAGACTGTGAGGGAGACAGCGAGAGAGACAGCGAGAGAGACTGCGAGAGAGACAGTGAGAGGGACTGCGAGAGAGAAAGCGAGAGAGAAAGCCAGAGAGTGCGAGGGAGACAGCGAGAGAGAATGCGAGAGAGACTGAGAGAGAGACTGAGAGAGAGACTGAGAGAGAGACTGAGAGAGAGACTGAGAGAGAGACTGAGAGAGAGACTGAGAGGGAGACAGCGAGGGAGACAGCGAGGGAGACAGCGAGGGAGACATCGAGAGAGACATCGAGAGAGACAGCGAAAGAGAATGCGAGAGAGACTGCGAGAGAGACTGCGAGAGAGACTGCGAGAGAGACTGCGAGAGAGACTGCGAGAGAGACATCCAGGGTGACTTCGAGGGAGACTTCGAGGGAGACTTCGAGGGAGACTTCGAGGGAGAAAGCGAGAGAGACTGCGAGAGAGACTGAGAGAGACAGCGAGAGAGACAGCTAGGGAGACAGCGAGGGAGACAGCGAGAGAGTCTGCGAGGGAGAGAGCGAGGGAGAGAGCGAGGGAGAGAGCGAGAGAGACTGCGAGAGAGACTGCGAGGGAGACTGCGAGGGAGACAGCGATAGAGACTGCGAGGGAGACAGCGATAGAGACTGCGAGGGAGACAGCGATAGAGACTGCGAGGGAGACAGCGAGAGAGACTGCGAGAGAGACTGTGAGAGAGACTGCGAGGGAGACAGCGAGAGAGACTGCGAGGGAGACAGCGATAGAGACTGCGAGGGAGACAGCGATAGAGACTGCGAGGGAGACAGCGAGAGAGACTGCGAGAGAGACTGCGAGAGAGACTGCGAGGGAGACAGCGAGAGAGACTGCGAGAGAGACTGCGAGAGAGACTGTGAGAGAGACTGCGAGGGAGACAGCGAGAGAGACTGTGAGGGAGACAGCGAGAGAGACTGCGAGAGAGACTGCGAGAGAGACTGCGAGAGAGACTGCGAGAGAGACTGCGAGAGAGACTGCGAGAGAGACTGCGAGGGAGACTGTGAGGGAGAAAGCGAGAGAAACTGCGAGAGAGACAGCGAGGGATACAGCGAGAGACACTGCGAGAGAGACTGCGAGGGAGACGGCGAGAGAGAGAGCGAGGGAGAGAGCGAGGGAGACAGCGAGAGAGACTTCGAGAGAGACTTCGAGAGAGACTGCGAGGGAGGCAGCGAGGGAGACAGCGAGGAAGACAGCGAGGGTGACAGCGAGGGAGACAGCGAGGGAGACAGCGAGAGAGACTGCGAGAGCGACTGCTAGGGAGACAGCGAGGGAGACAGCGAGGGAGACAGCGAGGGAGACAGCGAGGGAGACAGCGAGGGAGACAGCGAGGGAGACAGCGAGGGAGACAGCGAGAGAAACTGCGAGAGAAACTGCGAGGGAGACAGCGAGGGAGAGAGCGAGGGAGACAGCGAGGGAGACAGCGAGGGAGACAGCGAGGGAGACAGCGAGGGAGACAGCGAGGGAGACAGCGAGGGAGACAGCGAGGGAGACAGCGAGGGAGACAGAGAGAGAGACTGCGAGAGAGACTGCGAGAGAGACAGCGAGAGAGACTGCGAGAGGGACAGCGAGAGAGACAGCGAGAGAGACAGCAGAGAGACAGCGAGAGAGACTGCGAGAGAGACTGCGAGGGAGACTGCGAGGGAGACTGCGAGGGAGACAGCGAGGGAGACAGCGAGGGAGACAGCGAGAGAGACAGCGAGAGAGACAGCGAGAGAGACAGCGAGGGAGAAAGCGAGGGAGACAGCGAGAGAGACAGCGAGAGAGACTGCGAGAGAGACTGCGAGAGAGACTGCGAGAGAGACTGCGAGAGAGACTGCGAGAGAGACTGCGAGAGAGACTGCGAGAGAGACTGCGAGGGAGACTGCGAGGGAGACAGCGAGGGAGACAGCGAGGGAGACAGCGAGGGAGACGGCGAGGGAGACAGCGACACAGACAGCGACACAGACAGCGACAGAGACAGCGACAGAGACAGCGACAGAGACAGCGACAGAGACAGCGACAGAGACAGCGACAGAGACTGTGAGAGAGACTGCGAGGGACACAGCGAGAGAGACTGCGAGGGAGACAACGAGAGAGAATGCGAGAGAGATCGCGTGAGACAGCGAGGGAGACAGCGAGGGAGACTGTGAGGGTGACTGCAAGAGAGACTGCTATGGAGATAGCGAGAGAGACAGCGAGGGATACAGCGAGAGAGACTGCGAGAGTGACTGCGAGGGAGACGGCGAGGGAGACGGCGAGGGCGACGGCGAGAGAGAGAGCGAGAGAGACTTCGAGAGAGACTGCGAGGGAGACGGCGAGAGAGACGGCGAGAGAGACGGCGAGAGAGACAGCGAGAGAGACTGTGAGGGAGACAGCGAGGGAGACAACGAGAGAGACATCGAGAGAGACATCGAGAGAGACATCGAGAGAGAATGCGAGAGAGACATCCAGGGTGACTTCGAGGGAGACAGCGAGAGAGACAGCGAGGGAGACAGCGAGAGAGACAGCGAGGGAGACAGCGAGGGAGACAGCGAGAGAGACTGCGAGAGAGACTGCGAGAGAGACTGCGAGAGAGACTGCGAGAGAGACTGCGAGAGAGACTGCGAGGGACACAGCGAGAGAGACTGCGAGGGAGACAACGAGAGAGAATGCGAGAGAGATCGCGCGAGACAGCGAGGGAGACAGCGAGGGAGACAGCGAGGGAGACAGCGAGGGAGACAGCGAGGGAGACAGCGAGGGAGACTGCGAGGGAGACAGCGAGGGAGACAGCGAGGGAGACAGCGAGGGAGACAGCGAGGGAGACTGCGAGGGAGACTGCGAGAGAGACTGCGAGAGAGACTGCGAGAGAGACTGCGAGAGAGACTGCGAGGGAGACTGCGAGGGAGACTGCGAGGGAGACTGCGAGGGAGACTGCGAGAGAGACTGCGAGAGAGACTGCGAGAGAGACTGCGAGAGAGACTGCGAGAGAGACTGCGAGGGAGACAGCGAGGGAGACTGTGAGGGAGACTGCGAGAGAGACTGCTATGGAGATAGCGAGAGAGACAGCGAGGGATACAGCGAGAGAGACTGCGAGAGTGACTGCGAGGGAGACAGCGAGGGAGACTGTGAGGGAGACTGCGAGAGAGACTGCTATGGAGATAGCGAGAGAGACAGCGAGGGATACAGCGAGAGAGACAGCGAGAGAGACAGCGAGAGAGACTGTGAGGGAGACAGCGAGGGAGACAACGAGAGAGACATCGAGAGAGACATCGAGAGAGAATGCGAGAGAGACATCCAGGGTGACTTCGAGGGAGACAGCGAGAGAGACAGCGAGGGAGACAGCGAGAGAGACAGCGAGGGAGACAGCGAGGGAGACAGCGAGAGAGACTGCGACAGAGACAGCGACAGAGACAGCGACAGAGACAGCGACAGAGACTGCGAGAGAGACTGTGAGAGAGACTGCGAGGGACACAGCGAGAGAGACTGCGAGGGAGACAGCGAGAGAGAATGCGAGAGAGATCGCGCGAGACAGCGAGGGAGACAGCGAGGGAGACAGCGAGGGAGACAGCGAGGGAGACAGCGAGGGAGACAGCGAGGGAGACAGCGAGGGAGACTGCGAGGGAGACTGCGAGGGAGACTGCGAGGGAGACAGCGAGGGAGACAGCGAGGGAGACAGCGAGGGAGACAGCGAGGGAGACAGCGAGGGAGACTGCGAGGGAGACTGCGAGAGAGACTGCGAGAGAGACTGCGAGAGAGACTGCGAGAGAGACTGCGAGAGAGACTGCGAGGGAGACTGCGAGGGAGACTGCGAGGGAGACTGCGAGGGAGACTGCGAGGGAGACTGCGAGAGAGACTGCGAGAGAGACTGCGAGGGAGACAGCGAGGGAGACTGTGAGGGAGACTGCGAGAGAGACTGCTATGGAGATAGCGAGAGAGACAGCGAGGGATACAGCGAGAGAGACTGCGAGAGTGACTGCGAGGGAGACGGCGAGGGAGACGGCGAGGGCGACGGCGAGAGAGAGAGCGAGAGAGACTTCGAGAGAGACTGCGAGGGAGACGGCGAGAGAGACGGCGAGAGAGACAGCGAGAGAGGCAGCGAGAGAGACTGTGAGGGAGACAGCGAGGGAGACAACGAGAGAGACATCGAGAGAGACATCGAGAGAGACATCGAGAGAGAATGCGAGAGAGAATGCGAGAGAGAATGCGAGAGAGACATCCAGGGTGACTTCGAGGGAGACAGCGAGAGAGACAGCGAGGGAGACAGCGAGAGAAACTGCGAGGAAGACTGCGAGGGAGACTGCGAGAGAGACTGCGAGAGAGACTGCGAGGGAGGCAGCGAGGGAGACAGCGAGGGAGACAGCGAGGGAGACAGCGACAGAGACAGCGACAGAGACAGCGACAGAGACAGCGACAGAGACAGCGAGAGAGACAGCGACAGAGACTGTGAGAGAGACTGCGAGGGACACAGCGAGAGAGACTGCGAGGGAGACAACGAGAGAGAATGCGAGAGAGATCGCGCGAGACAGCGAGGGAGATAGCGAGGGAGACAGCGAGGGAGACAGCGAGGGAGACAGCGAGAGAAACTGCGAGGAAGACTGCGAGAGAGACTGCGAGAGAGACTGCGAGAGAGACTGCGAGAGAGACTGCGAGAGAGACTGCGAGAGAGACTGCGAGAGAGACTGCGAGAGAGACTGCGAGAGAGACTGCGTGGGAGAAAGCGAGAGAGACTGCGAGAGAGACTGCGAGAGAGACTGCGAGAGAGACTGCGAGAGAGACTGCGAGAGAGACTGCGAGAGAGACTGCAAGGGAGACTGCAAGGGAGACAGCGAGAGAGACAGCGAGAGAGACAGCGAGAGAGACAGCGAGGGAGATAGCGAGAGAGACTGCGAGAGAGACTGTGAGGGAGACTGCGAGAGAGACTGCTATGGAGATTGCGAGAGAGACAGCGAGGGATACAGCGAGAGAGACTGCGAGAGTGACTGCGAGGGAGACGGCGAGGGAGACGGCGAGGGAGACGGCGAGGGAGACGGCGAGGGAGACGGCGAGGGAGACGGCGAGGGAGACGGCGAGGGAGACGGCGAGGGAGACGGCGAGGGAGACGGCGAGGGAGACGGCGAGGGAGACGGCGAGAGAGACAGCGAGGGAGACAGCGAGGGAGACAGCGAGAGAGACTTCGAGAGAGACTGCGAGGGAGACGGCGAGAGAGACAGCGAGTGAGACTGTGAGGGAGACTGTGAGGGAGACTGTGAGGGAGACAGCGAGAGAGACAGCGAGAGAGACTGCGAGAGAGACAGTGAGAGGGACTGCGAGAGAGAAAGCGAGAGAGAAAGCCAGAGAGTGCGAGGGAGACAGCGAGAGAGAATGCGAGAGAGACTGAGAGAGAGACTGAGAGAGAGACTGAGAGAGAGACTGAGAGAGAGACTGAGAGAGAGACTGAGAGAGAGACTGAGAGGGAGACAGCGAGGGAGACAGCGAGGGAGACAGCGAGGGAGACATCGAGAGAGACATCGAGAGAGACAGCGAAAGAGAATGCGAGAGAGACTGCGAGAGAGACTGCGAGAGAGACTGCGAGAGAGACTGCGAGAGAGACTGCGAGAGAGACATCCAGGGTGACTTCGAGGGAGACTTCGAGGGAGACTTCGAGGGAGACTTCGAGGGAGACTTCGAGGGAGACTTCGAGGGAGAAAGCGAGAGAGACTGAGAGAGAGACTGAGAGAGACAGCGAGAGAGACAGCTAGGGAGACAGCGAGGGAGACAGCGAGAGAGTCTGCGAGGGAGAGAGCGAGGGAGAGAGCGAGGGAGAGAGCGAGAGAGACTGCGAGAGAGACTGCGAGAGAGACTGCGAGGGAGACTGCGAGGGAGACTGCGAGGGAGACAGCGATAGAGACTGCGAGGGAGACAGCGATAGAGACTGCGAGGGAGACAGCGATAGAGACTGCGAGGGAGACAGCGAGAGAGACTGCGAGAGAGACTGTGAGAGAGACTGCGAGGGAGACAGCGAGAGAGACTGCGAGGGAGACAGCGATAGAGACTGCGAGGGAGACAGCGATAGAGACTGCGAGGGAGACAGCGAGAGAGACTGCGAGAGAGACTGCGAGAGAGACTGCGAGGGAGACAGCGAGAGAGACTGCGAGAGAGACTGTGAGAGAGACTGCGAGGGAGACAGCGAGAGAGACTGTGAGGGAGACAGCGAGAGAGACTGCGAGAGAGACTGCGAGAGAGACTGCGAGAGAGACTGCGAGAGAGACTGCGAGAGAGACTGCGAGAGAGACTGCGAGGGAGACTGTGAGGGAGAAAGCGAGAGAAACTGCGAGAGAGACAGCGAGGGATACAGCGAGAGACACTGCGAGAGAGACTGCGAGGGAGACGGCGAGAGAGAGAGCGAGGGAGAGAGCGAGGGAGACAGCGAGAGAGACTTCGAGAGAGACTTCGAGAGAGACTGCGAGGGAGGCAGCGAGGGAGACAGCGAGGAAGACAGCGAGGGTGACAGCGAGGGAGACAGCGAGGGAGACAGCGAGAGAGACTGCGAGAGCGACTGCTAGGGAGACAGCGAGGGAGACAGCGAGGGAGACAGCGAGGGAGACAGCGAGGGAGACAGCGAGGGAGACAGCGAGGGAGACAGCGAGGGAGACAGCGAGGGAGACAGCGAGAGAAACTGCGAGAGAAACTGCGAGGGAGACAGCGAGGGAGAGAGCGAGGGAGACAGCGAGGGAGACAGCGAGGGAGACAGCGAGGGAGACAGCGAGGGAGACAGCGAGGGAGACAGCGAGGGAGACAGCGAGGGAGACAGAGAGAGAGACTGCGAGAGAGACTGCGAGAGAGACAGCGAGAGAGACTGCGAGAGGGACAGCGAGAGAGACAGCGAGAGAGACAGCAGAGAGACAGCGAGAGAGACTGCGAGAGAGACTGCGAGGGAGACTGCGAGGGAGACTGCGAGGGAGACAGCGAGGGAGACAGCGAGGGAGACAGCGAGGGAGACAGCGAGGGAGACAGCGAGAGAGACAGCGAGAGAGACAGCGAGGGAGAAAGCGAGGGAGACAGCGAGAGAGACAGCGAGAGAGACTGCGAGAGAGACTGCGAGAGAGACTGCGAGAGAGACTGCGAGAGAGACTGCGAGAGAGACTGCGAGAGAGACTGCGAGAGAGACTGCGAGAGAGACTGCGAGAGAGACTGCGAGGGAGACAGCGAGGGAGACAGCGAGGGAGACAGCGAGGGAGACAGCGAGGGAGACGGCGAGGGAGACAGCGACACAGACAGCGACAGAGACAGCGACAGAGACAGCGACAGAGACAGCGACAGAGACAGCGACAGAGACAGCGACAGAGACAGCGACAGAGACTGTGAGAGAGACTGCGAGGGACACAGCGAGAGAGACTGCGAGGGAGACAACGAGAGAGAATGCGAGAGAGATCGCGTGAGACAGCGAGGGAGACAGCGAGGGAGACAGCGAGGGAGACAGCGAGGAAGACTGCGAGAGAGACTGCGAGAGAGACTGCGAGAGAGACTGCGAGAGAGACTGCGAGAGAGACTGCGAGAGAGACTGCGAGAGAGACTGCGAGAGAGACTGCGAGAGAGACTGCGAGAGAGACTGCGTGGGAGAAAGCGAGAGAGACTGCGAGAGAGACTGCAAGGGAGACAGCGAGAGAGACAGCGAGGGAGACTGCGAGAGAGACTGCGAGAGAGACTGCGAGAGAGACTGCGAGAGAGACTGTGAGGGAGACTGCGAGAGAGACTGCGAGAATGACTGCGAGGGAGACGGCGAGAGAGAGAGCGAGAGAGACAGCGAGGGAGACAGCGAGAGAGACTTCGAGAGAGACTGCGAGGGAGACGGCGAGAGAGACAGCGAGAGAGACAGCGAGAGAGACTGTGAGGGAGACTGTGAGGGAGACAGCGAGAGAGACTGCGAGAGAGACTGCGAGAGAGACTGCGAGAGAGACTGCGAGAGAGACTGCGAGAGAGACTGCGAGAGAGACTGCGAGAGAGACTGCGAGAGAGACTGCGAGAGAGACTGCGTGGGAGAAAGCGAGAGAGACTGCGAGAGAGACTGCAAGGGAGACAGCGAGAGAGACAGCGAGGGAGACTGCGAGAGAGACTGCGAGAGAGACTGCGAGAGAGACTGCGAGAGAGACTGTGAGGGAGACTGCGAGAGAGACTGCGAGAATGACTGCGAGGGAGACGGCGAGAGAGAGAGCGAGAGAGACAGCGAGGGAGACAGCGAGAGAGACTTCGAGAGAGACTGCGAGGGAGACGGCGAGAGAGACAGCGAGAGAGACAGCGAGAGAGACAGCGAGAGAGACTGTGAGGGAGACTGTGAGGGAGACAGCGAGAGAGACTGCGAGAGAGACTGCGAGAGAGACAGTGAGAGGGACTGCGAGAGAGAAAGCGAGAGAGAAAGCCAGAGAGTGCGAGGGAGACAGCGAGGGAGACAGCGAGAGAGAATGCGATAGAGACTGAGAGAGAGACTGAGAGAGAGACTGAGAGGGAGACAGCGAGGGAGGCAGCGAGGGAGGCAGCGAGGGAGACAGCGAGGGAGACAGCGAGGGAGACAGCGAGGGAGACTGCGAGGGAGACTGCGAGGGAGACTGCGAGGGAGACTGCGATGGAGACTGCGAGGGAGACTGCGAGGGAGACTGCGAGGGAGACTGCGAGGGAGACTGCGAGGGAGACTGAGAGAGACAGCGAGGGAGACAACGAGGGAGACAGCGAGGGAGACAGCGAGAGAGTCTGCGAGGGAGAGAGCGAGGGAGAAAGCGAGAGAGACTGCGAGAGAGACTGCGAGGGAGACTGCGAGGGAGACTGCGAGGGAGACTGCGAGGGAGACTGCGAGGGAGACTGCGAGGGAGACTGCGAGGGAGACAGCGATAGAGACTGCGAGGGAGACAGCGAGAGAGACTGCGAGAGAGACTGCGAGAGAGACTGCGAGGGAGACAGCGAGAGAGACTGTGAGGGAGACAGCGAGGGAGACAGCGAGAGAGACTGCGAGAGAGACTGCGAGAGAGACTGCGAGAGAGACTGCGAGAGAGACTGCGAGAGAGACTGCGAGGGAGACAGCGAGAGAGACTGTGAGGGAGAAAGCGAGAGAAACTGCGAGAGAGACAGCGAGGGATACAGCGAGAGACACTGCGAGAGAGACAGCGAGGGAGACAGCGAGGGAGACAGCGAGGGAGACAGCGAGGGAGACAGCGAGGGAGACAGCGAGGGAGACAGCGAGGGAGACAGCGAGAGAAACTGCGAGGGAGTCAGCGAGAGAGACTGCGAGAGCGACTGCTAGGGAGACAGCGAGGGAGACAGCGAGGGCGACAGCGAGGGCGACAGCGAGGGAGACAGCGAGAGAAACTGCGAGGAAGACAGCGAGAGAGACTGCGAGAGAGACGGCGAGGGAGACAGCGAGGGAGACAGCGAGGGAGACAGCGAGGGAGACAGCGAGGGAGACAGCGAGGGAGACAGCGAGGGAGACAGCGAGGGAGACAGCGAGGGAGACAGCGAGGGAGACAGCGAGGGAGACAGCGAGCAAGACAGCGAGAGAGACTGCGAGGGAGACAGCGAGAGAGACAGCGAGAGAGACAGCGAGAGAGACAGCGAGGGAGAAAGCGAGGGAGACAGCGAGAGAGACTGCGAGAGAGACTGCGAGGGAGACAGCGAGAGAGAATGCAAAGGAGACTGCGAGAGGGACAGCGAGAGAGACTGCGAGAGGGACAGCGAGAGAGACTGCGAGGGAGACAGCGAGAGAGACTGCAAAGGAGACTGCGAGAGAGACAGCGAGAGAGACTGTGAGAGAGACTGTGAGAGATACAGCGAGGGAGACTGCAAGGGAGACAGCGAGAGAGACAGCGAGGGAGATAGCGTGGGAGATAGCGAGAGAGACTGCGAGAGAGACTGTGAGGGAGACTGCGAGAGAGACTGCTATGGAGATAGCGAGAGAGACAGCGAGGGATACAGCGAGAGAGACTGCGAGAGTGACTGCGAGGGAGACGGCGAGGGAGACGGCGAGGGAGACGGCGAGGGAGACGGCGAGGGAGACGGCGAGGGAGACGGCGAGGGAGACGGCGAGGGCGACGGCGAGGGCGACGGCGAGGGCGACGGCGAGGGCGACGGCGAGGGAGACTGTGAGGGAGAAAGCGAGAGAGACTTCGAGAGAGACTGCGAGGGAGACGGCGAGAGAGACGGCGAGGGAGACAGCGAGAGAGACTGCGAGGGAGACAGCGAGAGAGACTTCGAGAGAGACTGCGAGGGAGACGGCGAGAGAGACAGCGAGGGAGACAGCGAGGGAGACAGCGAGGGAGACAGCGAGGGAGACAGCGAGGGAGACAGCGAGGGAGACAGCGAGGGAGACAGCGAGGGAGACAGCGAGAGAAACTGCGAGAGAAACTGCGAGGCAGACTGCGAGAGAGACTGCGAGAGAGACTGCGAGAGAGACTGCGAGGGAGAAAGCGAGAGAGACTGCGAGGGAGACTGCGAGAGAGACTGCGAGGGAGAAAGCGAGAGAGACTGCGAGGGAGACTGCGAGGGAGACAGCGAGGGAGACAGCGAGGGAGACAGTGAGGGAGACAGCGAGAGAGACTGCGAGAGAGACTGCGAGAGAGACTGCGAGAGAGACTGCGAGAGAGACTGCGAGAGAGACTGTGAGGGAGACAGCGAGGGAGACAGCGAGGGAGACTGCGAGAGAGAATGCGAGGGAGACAGCGATTGAGACGGCGAGGGAGACGGCGAGGGAGAGGGCGAGGGAGACGGCGAGAGAGAGAGCGAGTGAGAGAGCGAGAGAGAGAGCGAGAGAGTGCGAGGGAGACAGCGAGGGAGACAGCGAGGGAGAGAGTGAGGGAGAAAGCGAGAGAGACTGCGAGGGAGACAGCGATAGAAACTGCGAGGGAGTCAGCGAGAGAGACTGTGAGAGAGACCTCGAGGGAGAGAGCGAGGGAGAGAGCGAGGGAGACAGCGAGAGAGACTGTGAGGGAGACAGCGAGGGAGACAGCGAGACAGACAGCAAGAGAGACTGCGAGTGAGACTGTGAGGGAGACAGCGAGAGAGACTGCGAGGGAGAAAGCGAGAGAAACTGCAAGAGAGACTGCTATGGAGATAGCGAGAGAGACAGCGAGGGATACAGCGAGAGACACTGCGAGAGAGAATGCGAGGGAGACAGCGATTGAGACGGCGAGAGAGACAGCGAGGGAGACAGCGAGGGAGACAGCGAGGGAGACAGCGAGGGAGACAGCGAGGGAGACAGCGAGGGAGACAGCGAGGGAGACAGCGAGGGAGACAGCGAGGGAGACAGCGAGGGAGACAGCGAGGGAGACAGCGAGGGAGACAGCGAGGGAGACAGCGAGGGAGACAGCGAGGGAGACAGCGAGGGAGACAGCGACGGAGACAGTGAGAGAGACTGCGAGGGAGACAACGAGAGAGAATGCGAGAGAGATCGTGTGAGACAGCGAGGGAGACAGTGAGGGAGACTGCGAGAGAGACAGCGAAGGAGACAGCGAGGGAGACAGCGAGGGAGACAACGAGGGAGACAACGAGGGAGACAACGAGGGAGACAACGAGGGAGACAACGAGGGAGACAGCGAGGGAGACAGCGAGGGAGACAGCGAGGGAGACAGCGAGGGAGACAGCGAGGGAGACAGCGAGGGAGACAGCGAGGGAGACAGCGAGGGAGACAGCGAGGGAGACAGCGAGGGAGACAGCGAGGGAGACAGCGAGGGAGACTGCAAGAGAGACAGCGAGAGAGACAGCGAGAGAGACAGCGAGAGAGACAGCGAGAGAGACTGCGAGAGAGACGGCGAGAGAGACTGCGAGAGAGACTGCGAGAGAGACTGCGAGAGAGACTGCGAGAGAGACTGCGAGGGAGACTGCGAGAGAGACTGCGAGAGTGACTGCGAGAGGGACTGCGAGAGGGACTGCGAGAGGGACTGCGAGAGGGACTGCGAGAGAGACTGCGAGAGGGACTGCGAGAGGGACTGCGAGAGAGAAAGCGAGAGAGAAAGCCAGAGAGTGCGAGGGAGACAGCGAGGGAGACAGCGAGAGAGAATGCGAGAGAGAATGCGAGAGAGACTGAGAGAGAGACTGAGAGAGAGACTGAGAGAGAGACTGAGAGGGAGACTGAGAGGGAGACTGAGAGGGAGACTGAGAGGGAGACAGCGAGGGAGACAACGAGAGAGACATCGAGAGAGACATCGAGAGAGAATGCGAGAGAGACTGCGAGAGAGACTGCGAGAGAGACTGCGAGAGAGACTGCGAGAGAGACTGCGAGAGAGACTGCGAGAGAGACTGCGAGAGACACTGCGAGAGAGACATCCAGGGTGACTTCGAGGGAGACAGCGAGGGAGACAGCGAGGGAGACAGCGAGGGAGACAGCGAGGGAGACAGCGAGGGAGACAGCGAGGGAGACAGCGAGGGAGACTGCGAGGGAGACTGCGAGGGAGACTGCGAGGGAGATCGCGTGAGACAGCGAGGGAGACAGCGAGGGAGACAGCGAGGGAGACAGCGAGGGAGACAGCGAGGGAGACAGCGAGAGAAACTGCGAGGAAGACTGCGAGAGAGACTGCGAGAGAGACTGCGAGAGAGACTGCGAGAGAGACTGCGAGAGAGACTGCGAGAGAGACTGCGAGAGAGACTGCGTGGGAGAAAGCGAGAGAGACTGCGAGAGAGACTGCGAGAGAGACTGCGAGGGAGACTGCAAGGGAGACAGCGAGAGAGACAGCGAGGGAGATAGCGAGAGAGACTGCGAGAGAGACTGCGAGAGAGGCTGTGAGGGAGACTGCGAGAGTGACTGCGAGGGAGACGGCGAGAGAGAGAGCGAGAGAGACAGCGAGGGAGACAGCGAGAGAGACTTCGAGAGAGACTGCGAGGGAGACGGCGAGAGAGACAGCGAGAGAGACAGCGAGAGAGACTGTGAGGGAGACAGCGAGAGAGACTGCGAGAGAGACTGCGAGAGAGACAGTGAGAGGGACTGCGAGAGAGAAAGCGAGAGAGAAAGCCAGAGAGTGCGAGGGAGACAGCGAGGGAGACAGCGAGAGAGAATGCGAAAGAGACTGAGAGAGAGACTGAGAGAGAGACTGAGAGGGAGAAAGCGAGGGAGACAGCGAGGGAGACATCGAGGGAGACTGCGAGGGAGACTGCGAGGGAGACTGCGAGGGAGACTGCGAGGGAGACTGCGAGGGAGACTGCGAGGGAGACTGCGAGGGAGACTGCGAGGGAGACTGCGAGGGAGACTGCGAGGGAGACTGAGAGAGACAGCGAGGGAGACAACGAGGGAGACAGCGAGGGAGACAGCGAGGGAGACAGCGAGAGAGTCTGCGAGGGAGAGAGCGAGGGAGAAAGCGAGAGAGACTGCGAGAGAGACTGCGAGGGAGACTGCGAGGGAGACAGCGAGAGAGACTGCGAGGGAGACTGCGAGGGAGACTGCGAGGGAGACTGCGAGGGAGACAGCGATAGAGACTGCGAGGGAGACAGCGAGAGAGACTGCGAGGGAGACTGTGAGAGAGACTGCGAGGGAGACAGCGAGAGAGACTGTGAGGGAGACAGCGAGGGAGACAGCGAGAGAGACTGCGAGAGAGACTGCGAGAGAGACTGCGAGAGAGACAGCGAGAGAGACAGCGAGAGAGACAGCGAGAGAGACAGCGAGAGAGACTGTGAGGGAGAAAGCGAGAGAAACTGCGAGAGAGACAGCGAGGGATACAGCGAGAGAGACAGCGAGGGAGACAGCGAGGGAGACAGCGAGGGAGACAACGAGGGAGACAGCGAGGGAGACAGCGAGGGAGAGAGCGAGGGAGAAAGCGAGAGAGACTGCGAGAGAGACTGCGAGGGAGACTGCGAGGGAGACTGCGAGGGAGACTGCGAGGGAGACTGCGAGGGAGACTGCGAGGGAGACAGCGATAGAGACTGCGAGGGAGACAGCGAGAGAGACTGCGAGAGAGACTGCGAGGGAGACTGTGAGAGAGACTGCGAGGGAGACAGCGAGAGAGACTGTGAGGGAGACAGCGAGGGAGACAGCGAGAGAGACTGCGAGAGAGACTGCGAGAGAGACTGCGAGAGAGACTGCGAGAGAGACAGCGAGAGAGACAGCGAGAGAGACTGTGAGGGAGAAACCGAGAGAAACTGCGAGAGAGACAGCGAGGGATACAGCGAGAGAGACAGCGAGGGAGACAGCGAGGGAGACAGCGAGGGAGACAGCGAGGGAGACAGCGAGGGAGACAGCGAGAGAAACTGCGAGGGAGTCAGCGAGAGAGACTGCGAGAGCGACTGCTAGGGAGACAGCGAGGGAGACAGCGAGGGTGACAGCGAGGGAGACAGCGAGAGAAACTGCGAGGAAGACGGCGAGAGAGACTGCGAGAGAGACGGCGAGGGAGACAGTGAGGGAGACAGCGAGGGAGACAGCGAGGGAGACAGCGAGGGAGACAGCGAGGGAGACAGCGAGGGAGACAGCGAGCGAGACAGCGAGAGAGACTGCGAGAGAGACTGCGAGGGAGACAGCGAGAGAGACAGCGAGAGAGACAGCGAGGGAGACAGCGAGAGAGACAGCGAGAGAGACAGCGAGAGAGACAGCGAGAGAGACAGCGAGAGAGACAGCGAGGGAGAAAGCGAGGGAGACTGCGAGAGAGACTGCGAGAGAGACTGCGAGAGAGACGGCGAGAGAGACTGCGAGGGAGACGGCGAGGGAGACGGCGAGGGAGACGGCGAGGGCGACGGCGAGGGCGACGGCGAGGGCGACGGCGAGAGAGACGGCGAGAGAGACGGCGAGAGAGACGGCGAGAGGGACGGCGAGAGGGACAGCGAGAGAGACTGCGAGAGAGACTGCGAGAGAGACTGTGAGGGAGAGAGCGAGAGAGACTGCGAGGGAGACAGCGAGAGAGACAGCGAGAGAGACAGCGAGAGAGACAGCGAGAGAGACAGCGAGAGAGACAGCGAGAGAGACAGCGAGAGAGACAGCGAGAGAGACAGCGAGAGAGACAGCGAGGGAGACAGCGAGAGAGACAGCGAGAGAGACTGCGAGAGAGACTGTGAGAGAGACTGCTATGGAGATAACGAGAGAGACAGCGAGGGATACAGCGAGAGAGACTGCGAGAGTGACTGCGAGGGAGACGGCGAGGGAGACGGCGAGGGAGACGGCGAGGGCGACGGCGAGGGCGACGGCGAGAGAGACGGCGAGAGAGACGGCGAGAGAGACGGCGAGAGAGACGGCGAGAGAGACGGCGAGAGAGACGGCGAGAGAGACGGCGAGAGAGACGGCGAGGGAGACGGCGAGGGAGACAGCGAGAGAGACTTCGAGAGAGACTGCGAGGGAGACAGCGAGGGAGACAGCGAGGGAGACGGCGAGGGAGACGGCGAGGGAGACGGCGAGGGCGACGGCGAGGGCGACGGCGAGAGAGACGGCGAGAGAGACGGCGAGAGAGACGGCGAGAGAGACAGCGAGGGAGACAGCGAGAGAGACTTCGAGAGAGACTGCGAGGGAGACGGCGAGAGAGACTGCGAGGGAGACAGCGAGGGAGACAGCGAGGGAGACAGCGAGGGAGACAGCGAGGGAGACAGCGAGGGAGACAGCGAGGGAGACAGCGAGGGAGACAGCGAGGGAGACAGCGAGAGAAACTGCGAGAGAAACTGCGAGGCAGACTGCGAGAGAGACTGCGAGAGAGACTGCGAGGGAGAAAGCGAGAGAGACTGCGAGAGAGACTGCGAGAGAGACTGCGAGAGAGACTGCGAGGGAGAAAGCGAGAGAGACTGCGAGGGAGAAAGCGAGAGAGACTGCGAGAGAGACTGCGAGAGAGACTGCGAGGGAGAAAGCGAGAGAGACTGCGAGGGAGAATGCGAGGGAGACTGCGAGGGAGACAGCGAGGGAGACAGCGAGGGAGACAGCGAGAGAGACTGCGAGAGAGACTGCGAGAGAGACTGCGAGAGAGACTGCGAGAGAGACTGCGAGAGAGACTGTGAGGGAGACAGCGAGGGAGACAGCGAGGGAGACTGCGAGAGAGAATGCGAGGGAGACAGCGATTGAGACGGCGAGGGAGACGGCGAGGGAGAGGGCGAGGGAGACGGCGAGGGAGAGGGCGAGGGAGAGGGCGAGGGAGACGGCGAGAGAGAGAGCGAGTGAGAGAGCGAGAGAGAGAGCGAGAGAGAGAGCGAGAGAGTGCGAGGGAGACAGCGAGGGAGACAGCGAGGGAGAGAGTGAGGGAGAAAGCGAGAGAGACTGCGAGGGAGACAGCGATAGAAACTGCGAGGGAGTCAGCGAGAGAGACTGTGAGAGAGACCTCGAGGGAGAGAGCGAGGGAGACAGCGAGAGAGACAGCGAGAGAGACTGCGAGAGAGACAGCGAGGGAGACAGCGAGAGAGACAGCAAGAGAGACAGCAAGAGAGACAGCAAGAGAGACTGCGAGTGAGACTGTGAGGGAGACAGCGAGAGAGACTGCGAGGGAGAAAGCGAGAGAAACTGCGAGAGAGACTGCTATGGAGATAGCGAAAGAGACTGCGAGGGAGACAACGAGAGAGAATGCGAGAGAGATCGTGTGAGACAGCGAGGGAGACAGTGAGGGAGACTGCGAGAGAGACAGCGAAGGAGACAGCGAGGGAGACAGCGAGGGAGACAGCGAGGGAGACAGCGAGGGAGACAGCGAGGGAGACAGCGAGGGAGACAGCGAGGGAGACAGCGAGGGAGACAGCGAGGGAGACAGCGAGGGAGACAGCGAGGGAGACAGCGAGAGAGACAGCGAGAGAGACTGCGAGAGAGACTGCGAGAGAGACTGCGAGAGAGACTGCGAGAGAGACTGCGAGAGAGACTGCGAGAGAGACTGCGAGAGAGACGGCGAGAGAGACTGCGAGAGAGACTGCGAGAGGGACTGCGAGAGAGAAAGCGAGAGAGAAAGCCAGAGAGTGCGAGGGAGACAGCGAGGGAGACAGCGAGAGAGAATGCGAGAGAGACTGAGAGAGAGACTGAGAGAGAGACTGAGAGGGAGACTGAGAGGGAGACTGAGAGGGAGACTGAGAGGGAGACTGAGAGGGAGACTGAGAGGGAGACAGCGAGGGAGACAACGAGAGAGACATCGAGAGAGACATCGAGAGAGAATGCGAGAGAGACTGCGAGAGAGACTGCGAGAGAGACTGCGAGAGAGACTGCGAGAGAGACTGCGAGAGAGACTGCGAGAGAGACTGCGAGAGAGACTGCGAGAGAGACATCCAGGGTGACTTCGAGGGAGACAGCGAGAGAGACAGCGAGGGAGACAGCGAGGGAGACAGCGAGGGAGACAGCGAGGGAGACAGCGAGGGAGACTGCGAGGGAGACAGCGAGGGAGACTGCGAGGGAGACAGCGAGAGAGTCTGCGAGAGAGTCTGCGAGAGAGTCTGCGAGAGAGTCTGCGAGAGAGTCTGCGAGAGAGTCTGCGAGGGAGACAGCGAGAGAGACTGCGAGAGAGACTGCGAGAGAGACAGCGAGAGAGACTGCGAGAGAGACAGCGAGAGAGACAGCGAGAGAGACAGCGAGAGAGACAGCGAGGGATACAGCGAGGGATACAGCGAGATAGACTGCGAGAGAGAATGCGAGGGAGACAGCGATTGAGACGGCGAGGGAGACGGCGAGGGAGACGGCGAGGGAGACGGCGAGGGAGACGGCGAGGGAGACGGCGAGGGAGACGGCGAGGGAGACGGCGAGGGAGACGGCGAGGGAGACGGCGAGGGAGACGGCGAGGGAGACGGCGAGGGAGAGAGCGAGGGAGACAGCGAGGGAGACAGCGAGGGAGACAGCGAGGGAGACAGCGAGGGAGACAGCGAGAGAGACAGCGAGAGAGACAGCGAGAGAGACAGCGAGAGAGACAGCGAGAGAGACAGCGAGAGAGACTGCGAGGGAGACAGCGAGGGAGACAGCGAGGGAGACAGCGACAGAGACAGCGACAGAGACAGCGACAGAGACAGCGACAGAGACTGTGAGAGAGACTGCGAGGGACACAGCGAGAGAGACTGCGAGGTAGACAACGAGAGAGAATGCGAGAGAGATCGCGTGAGACAGCGAGGGAGACAGCGAGGGAGACAGCGAGGGAGACAGCGAGGGAGACAGCGTGGGAGACAGCGAGGGAGACAGCGAGGGAGACAGCGAGGGAGACAGCGAGGGAGACAGCGAGGGAGACAGCGAGGGAGACAGCGAGGGAGACTGCGAGGGAGACTGCGAGGGAGACTGCGAGGGAGACTGCGAGGGAGACTGCGAGGGAGACAGCGAGAGAAACTGCGAGGAAGACTGCGAGAGAGACTGCGAGAGAGACTGCGAGAGAGACTGCGAGAGAGACTGCGAGAGAGACTGCGAGAGAGACTGCGAGGGAGAAAGCGAGAGAGACTGCGAGAGAGACTGCGAGAGAGACTGCGAGAGAGACTGCGAGGGAGAAAGCGAGAGAGACTGCGAGGGAGACAGCGAGGGAGACTGCGAGGGAGACTGCGAGAGAGACTGCGAGAGAGACTGCGAGAGAGACTGCGAGGGAGACATTGAGAGAGAATGCGAGAGAGACATCCAGGGTGACTTCGAGGGAGACAGCGAGGGAGACAGCGAGGGAGACTGCGAGGGAGACTGCGAGGGAGACTGCGCGGGAGACTGCGCGGGAGACTGCGCGGGAGACTGCGCGGGAGACTGCGCGGGAGACTGCGCGGGAGACTGCGCGGGAGACTGCGCGGGAGACTGCGCGGGAGACTGCGCGGGAGACTGCGCGGGAGACTGCGAGGGAGACAGCGAGGGAGACAGCGAGAGAGTCTGCGAGGGAGAGAGCGAGGGAGAAAGCGAGAGGGACTGCGAGAGGGACTGCGAGAGGGACTGCGAGAGGGACTGCGAGAGGGACTGCGAGGGAGACAGCGAGGGTGACAGCGAGAGAGACTGCGAGAGAGACTGCGAGAGAGACTGCGAGAGAGACTGCGAGAGAGACAGCGAGAGAGACAGCGAGAGAGACTGCGAGAGAGTCTGCGAGGGAGAAAGCGAGAGAAACTGCGAGAGAGACTGCTATGGAGATAGCGAGAGAGACAGCGAGGGATACAGCGAGAGACACTGCGAGGGAGACAGCGAGAGAGACAGCGAGAGAGACAGCGAGAGAGACAGCGAGAGAGACAGCGAGAGAGACAGCGAGAGAGACAGCGAGAGAGACAGCGAGAGAGACAGCGAGGGACACAGCAAGAGAGACTGCGAGGGAGACTGCGAGGGAGACAACGAGAGAGAATGCGAGAGAGATCGCGCGAGACAGCGAGGGAGACAGCGAGGGTGACAGCGAGGGAGACAGCGAGGGAGACAGCGAGAGAGACAGCGAGAGAGACTTCGAGAGAGACTGCGAGGGAGACGGCGAGAGAGACAGCGAGAGAGACTGTGAGGGAGACTGTGAGGGAGACAGCGAGAGAGACAGCGAGAGAGACTGCGAGAGAGACAGTGAGAGGGACTGCGAGAGAGAAAGCGAGAGAGAAAGCCAGAGAGTGCGAGGGAGACAGCGAGGGAGACAGCGAGAGAGAATGCGAGAGAGACTGAGAGGGAGACTGAGAGGGAGACTGAGAGGGAGACTGAGAGGGAGACTGAGAGGGAGACTGAGAGGGAGACTGAGAGGGAGACTGAGAGGGAGACAGCGAGGGAGACAGCGAGGGAGACAGCGAGGGAGACAGCGAGGGAGACAGCGAGGGAGACATCGAGAGAGACATCGAGAGAGACAGCGAAAGAGAATGCGAGAGAGACTGCGAGAGAGACTTCGAGGGAGACTTCGAGGGAGACTTCGAGGGAGACTTCGAGGGAGACTTCGAGGGAGACTTCGAGGGAGACTTCGAGGGAGACTTCGAGGGAGACTTCGAGGGAGACTTCGAGGGAGACTTCGAGGGAGACCTCGAGGGAGACCTCGAGGGAGACTTCGAGGGAGACTTCGAGGGAGACTTCGAGGGAGACTTCGAGGGAGACTTCGAGGGAGACTTCGAGGGAGACTTCGAGGGAGACTGCGAGGGAGACTGAGAGAGAGACTGAGAGAGAGACTGAGAGAGACAGCGAGGGAGACAGCGAGGGAGACAGCGAGGGAGACAGCGAGGGAGACAGCGAGGGAGACAGCGAGAGAGTCTGCGAGGGAGAGAGCGAGGGAGAAAGCAAGAGAGACTGCGAGAGAGACTGCGAGGGAGACTGCGAGGGAGACTGCGAGGGAGACTGCGAGGGAGACTGCGAGGGAGACTGCGAGGGAGACAGCGATAGAGACTGCGAGGGAGACAACGAGAGAGAATGCGAGAGAGATCGCGCGAGACAGCGAGGGAGACAGCGAGGGAGACAGCGAGGGAGACAGCGAGGGAGACAGCGAGAGAAACTGCGAGGAAGACTGCGAGAGAGACTGCGAGAGAGACTGCGAGAGAGATAGCGAGAGAGACAGCGAGGGATACAGCGAGAGAGACTGCGAGAGTGACTGCGAGGGAGACGGCGAGGGAGACGGCGAGGGCGACGGCGAGGGCGACGGCGAGGGCGACGGCGAGGGCGACGGCGAGGGCGACGGCGAGAGAGACGGCGAGAGAGACAGCGAGAGAGACAGCGAGAGAGACAGCGAGAGAGACAGCGAGAGAAACTGCGAGGAAGACTGCGAGAGAGACTGCGAGAGAGAAAGCGAGAGAGACTGCGAGAGAGACTGCGAGAGAGAAAGCGAGAGAGACTGCGAGAGAGACTGTGAGGGAGATAGCGAGAGAGACAGCGAGGGATACAGCGAGAGAGACTGCGAGAGTGACTGCGAGGGAGACGGCGAGGGAGACGGCGAGGGCGACGGCGAGGGCGACGGCGAGGGCGACGGCGAGGGCGACGGCGAGGGCGACGGCGAGAGAGACGGCGAGAGAGACAGCGAGAGAGACAGCGAGAGAGACAGCGAGAGAGACTTCGAGAGAGACTGCGAGGGAGACGGCGAGAGAGACGGCGAGAGAGACTGAGAGAGAGACGGCGAGAGAGACTGAGAGAGAGACTGAGAGAGAGACTGAGAGAGAGACTGAGAGAGAGACTGAGAGAGAGACTGAGAGAGACAGTGAGGGAGACAGCGAGGGAGACAGCGAGGGAGACGGCGAGGGAGACGGCGAGGGAGACGGCGAGAGAGACAGAGAGAGAGACTGAGAGAGAGACTGAGAGAGAGACTGAGAGAGAGACTGAGAGAGAGACTGAGAGAGAGACTGAGAGAGAGACTGAGAGAGACAGCGAGAGAAACTGCGAGGGAGACTGCGAGAGAGACTGCGAGAGAGACTGCGAGAGAGACTGCGAGGGAGAGAGCGAGAGAGACTGAGAGAGAGACTGAGAGAGAGACTGAGAGAGAGACTGAGAGAGAGACTGAGAGAGAGACTGAGAGAGACAGTGAGGGAGACAGCGAGGGAGACAGCGAGGGAGACAGCGAGGGAGACAGCGAGGGAGACAGCGAGGGAGACAGCGAGGGAGACAGCGAGAGAGTCTGCGAGGGAGAGAGCGAGGGAGAGAGCGAGGGAGACAGCGATAGAGACTGCGAGGGAGACAGCGATAGAGACAGCGATGGAGACTGCGAGGGAGACAGCGAGAGAGACTGCGAGAGAGACTGCGAGAGAGACTGCGAGGGAGACTGCGAGGGAGACAGCGAGAGAGACTGTGAGGGAGACAGCGAGAGAGACTGCGAGAGAGACTGCGAGAGAGACTGCGAGAGAGACTGCGAGAGAGACTGCGAGAGAGACTGCGAGAGAGACTGCGAGAGAGACTGCGCGGGAGACTGCGCTGGAGACTGCGAGGGAGACTGCGAGGGAGACAGCGAGGGAGACAGCGAGGGAGACAGCGAGGGAGTCTGCGAGGGAGAGAGCGAGGGAGAAAGCGAGAGAGACTGCGAGGGAGACTGCGAGGGAGACTGCGAGAGAGACTGCGAGAGAGACTGCGAGAGAGACTGCGAGAGAGACTGCGAGGGAGACAGCGAGAGAGACTGAGAGAGAGACTGAGAGAGAGACTGAGAGAGAGACTGAGAGAGAGACTGAGAGAGAGACTGAGAGAGACAGTGAGGGAGACAGCGAGGGAGACAGCGAGGGAGACAGCGAGGGAGACAGCGAGGGAGACAGCGAGGGAGACAGCGAGAGAGTCTGCGAGGGAGAGAGCGAGGGAGAGAGCGAGGGAGACAGCGATAGAGACTGCGAGGGAGACAGCGATAGAGACAGCGATGGAGACTGCGAGGGA
Organism: Heterodontus francisci; assembly: GCF_036365525.1. Lineage (NCBI taxonomy): Eukaryota > Metazoa > Chordata > Chondrichthyes > Heterodontiformes > Heterodontidae > Heterodontus > Heterodontus francisci. The sequence goes on from NW_027140117.1 coordinate 581,018, forward strand.
GACAGCGAGAGAGACTGCGAGAGAGACTGCGAGAGAGACTGCGAGGGAGACAGCGAGAGAGACTGTGAGGGAGACAGCGAGAGAGACTGCGAGAGAGACTGCGAGAGAGACTGCGAGAGAGACTGCGAGAGAGACTGCGAGAGAGACTGCGAGAGAGACTGCGAGAGAGACTGCGAGAGAGACTGCGCGGGAGACTGCGCTGGAGACTGCGAGGGAGACTGCGAGGGAGACTGCGAGGGAGACAGCGAGGGAGACAGCGAGGGAGACAGCGAGGGAGACAGCGAGGGAGTCTGCGAGGGAGAGAGCGAGGGAGAAAGCGAGAGAGACTGCGAGGGAGACTGCGAGGGAGACTGCGAGAGAGACTGCGAGAGAGACTGCGAGAGAGACTGCGAGAGAGACTGCGAGAGAGACTGCGAGGGAGACAGCGAGAGAGACTGTGAGGGAGACAGCGAGAGAGACTGCGAGAGAGACTGCGAGAGAGACTGCGAGAGAGACTGCGAGAGAGACTGCGAGAGAGACTGCGAGAGAGACTGCGAGAGAGACTGCGCGGGAGACTGCGCGGGAGACTGCGAGGGAGACAGCGAGGGAGACAGCGAGGGAGACAGCGAGGGAGAGAGCGAGGGAGAAAGCGAGAGAGACTGCGAGGGAGACTGCGAGGGAGACTGCGAGAGGGACTGCGAGAGGGACTGCGAGAGGGACTGCGAGGGAGACAACGAGGGTGACAGCGAGAGAGACTGCGAGAGAGAATGCGAGGGAGACAGCGATTGAGACGGCGAGAGAGAGAGCGAGAGAGAGAGCGAGGGAGACAGCGAGGGAGACAGCGAGGGAGACAGCGAGGGAGACAGCGAGGGAGACAGCGAGGGAGACAGCGAGGGAGACTGCGAGGGAGACTGCGAGGGAGACTGCGAGAGAGACTGCGAGAGAGACTGCGAGAGAGACTGCGAGAGAGACTGCGAGAGAGACTGCGAGAGAGACTGCGAGGGAGACAGCGAGGGAGACAGCGACAGAGACAGCGAGAGAGACAGCGACAGAGACTGTGAGAGAGACTGCGAGGGACACAGCGAGAGAGACTGCGAGGGAGACAACGAGAGAGAATGCGAGAGAGATCGCGCGAGACAGCGAGGGAGACAGCGAGGGAGACTGCGAGGGAGACTGCGAGGGAGACTGCGAGGAAGACTGCGAGGCAGACTGCGAGGAAGACTGCGAGAGAGACTGCGAGAGAGACTGCGAGAGAGACTGCGAGAGAGACTGCGAGAGAGACTGCGAGAGAGACTGCGAGAGAGACTGCGAGAGAGACTGCGAGGGAGAAAGCGAGAGAGAAAGCGAGAGAGACTGCGAGAGAGACTGCGAGAGAGACTGCGAGGGAGACTGCGAGGGAGACTGCGAGGGAGACAGCGAGAGAGACAGCGAGGGAGATAGCGAGAGAGACTGCGAGAGAGACTGTGAGGGAGACTGCGAGAGAGACTGCTATGGAGATAGCGAGAGAGACAGCGAGGGATACAGCGAGAGAGACTGCGAGAGTGACTGCGAGGGAGACGGCGAGGGAGACTGAGAGAGAGACTGAGAGAGAGACTGAGAGAGAGACTGAGAGAGACAGTGAGGGAGACAGCGAGGGAGACAGCGAGGGAGACAGCGAGGGAGACAGCGAGGGAGACAGCGAGGGAGACAGCGAGGGAGACAGCGAGGGAGACAGCGAGGGAGACAGCGAGGGAGACAGCGAGAGAGTCTGCGAGGGAGAGAGCGAGGGAGAAAGCGAGAGAGACTGCGAGAGAGACTGCGAGGGAGAATGCGAGGGAGACTGCGAGGGAGACTGCGAGGGAGACTGCGAGGGAGACAGCGATAGAGACTGCGAGGGAGACAACGAGAGAGAATGCGAGAGAGATCGCGCGAGACAGCGAGGGAGACAGCGAGGGAGACAGCGAGGGAGACAGCGAGGGAGACAGCGAGGGAGACAGCGAGAGAGACAGCGAGAGAGACAGCGAGGGAGACAGCGAGGGAGACAGCGAGGGAGACAGCGAGGGAGACAGCGAGGGAGACAGCGAGGGAGACAGCGAGGGAGACAGCGAGGGAGACAGCGAGGGAGACAGCGAGGGAGACAGTGAGGGAAACTGCGAGGAAGACTGCGAGAGAGACTGCGAGAGAGACTGCGTGGGAGAAAGCGAGAGAGACTGCGAGAGAGACTGTGAGGGAGACTGCGAGAGAGACTGCTATGGAGATAGCGAGAGAGACAGCGAGGGATACAGCGAGAGAGACTGCGAGAGTGACTGCGAGGGAGACGGCGAGGGAGACGGCGAGGGCGACGGCGAGAGAGACGGCGAGAGAGACGGCGAGAGAGACGGCGAGAGAGACGGCGAGAGAGACGGCGAGAGAGACGGCGAGAGAGACGGCGAGAGAGACGGCGAGAGAGACGGCGAGAGAGACGGCGAGAGAGACGGCGAGAGAGACGGCGAGAGAGACAGCGAAGGAGACAGCGAGAGAGACTTCGAGAGAGACTGCGAGGGAGACGGCGAGAGAGACAGCGAGAGAGACAGCGAGAGAGACTGTGAGGGAGACTGTGAGGGAGAATGCGAGAGAGACAGCGACAGAGACTGTGAGAGAGACTGCGAGGGACACAGCGAGAGAGAATGCGAGAGAGATCGCGCGAGACAGCGAGGGAGACAGCGAGGGAGATAGCGAGGGAGACAGCGAGGGAGACAGCGAGGGAGACAGCGAGGGAGACAGCGAGGGAGACAGCGAGGGAGACAGCGAGGGAGACAGAGAGGGAGACAGAGAGGGAGACAGAGAGGGAGACAGAGAGGGAGACAGAGAGGGAGACTGCGAGGGAGACTGCGAGGGAGACTGCGAGAGAGACTGCGAGAGAGACTGCGAGAGAGACTGCGAGAGAGACTGCGAGGGAGACAGCGAGAGAGACTGAGAGAGAGACTGAGAGAGAGACTGAGAGAGACAGCGAGGGAGACAGCGAGGGAGACAGCGAGGGAGACAGCGAGGGAGACAGCGAGGGAGACAGCGAGGGAGACAGCGAGAGAGTCTGCGAGGGAGAGAGCGAGGGAGAGAGCGAGGGAGAAAGCGAGAGAGACTGCGAGAGAGACTGCGAGGGAGACTGCGAGGGAGACTGCGAGAGAGACTGCGAGGGAGACTGCGAGGGAGACTGCGAGGGAGACTGCGAGGGAGACTGCGAGGGAGACAGCATTAGAGACAGCGATAGAGACTGCGAGGGAGACAGCGAGAGAGACTGCGAGAGAGACTGTGAGAGAGACTGCGAGGGAGACAGCGAGAGAGACTGTGAGGGAGACAGCGAGAGAGACTGCGAGAGAGACTGCGAGAGAGACTGCGAGAGAGACTGCGAGAGAGACTGCGAGGGAGACAGCGAGGGAGACTGTGAGGGAGAAAGCGAGAGAGACTGCGAGAGAGACAGCGAGGGATACAGCGAGGGATACAGCGAGAGACACTGCGAGAGAGACTGCGAGGGAGGCAGCGAGGGAGACAGCGAGGGAGACAGCGAGGGAGACAGCGAGGGAGACAGCGAGGGAGACAGCGAGGGAGACAGCGAGGGAGACAGCGAGGGAGACAGCGAGAGAGACTGCGAGAGAGACTGCTATGGAGATAGCGAGAGAGACAGCGAGGGATACAGCGAGAGAGACTGCGAGAGTGACTGCGAGGGAGACGGCGAGGGAGACGGCGAGGGCGACGGCGAGGGCGACGGCGAGGGCGACGGCGAGGGCGACGGCGAGGGCGACGGCGAGGGCGACGGCGAGGGCGACGGCGAGAGAGACGGCGAGAGAGACGGCGAGAGAGACGGCGAGAGAGACGGCGAGAGAGACGGCGAGAGAGACAGCGAGAGAGACAGCGAGAGAGACAGCGAGAGAGACTGCGAGAGAGACTGCGAGGGAGACGGCGAGAGAGACAGCGACAGAGACAGCGACAGAGACAGCGACAGAGACAGCGAGAGAGACAGCGACAGAGACTGTGAGAGAGACTGCGAGGGACACAGCGAGAGAGACTGCGAGGGAGACAACGAGAGAGAATGCGAGAGAGATCGCGCGAGACAGCGAGGGAGACAGCGAGGGAGACAGCGAGGGAGACAGCGAGGGAGACAGCGAGGGAGACAGCGAGGGAGACAGCGAGGGAGACAGCGAGGGAGACAGCGAGGGAGACAGCGAGAGAAACTGCGAGGAAGACTGCGAGAGAGACTGCGAGAGAGACTGCGAGAGAGACTGCGAGGGAGACTGCGAGGGAGACTGCGAGGGAGACTGCGAGGGAGACAGCGAGAGAGACTGCGAGGGAGACTGCGAGGGAGACTGCGAGGGAGACTGCGAGGGAGACTGCGAGGGAGACAGCGAGGGAGACTGCGAGGGAGACAGCGAGGGAGACAGCGAGGGAGACAGCGAGGGAGACAGCGAGGGAGACAGCGAGGGAGACAGCGAGGGAGACAGCGAGGGAGACAGCGAGAGAAACTGCGAGGGAGACTGCGAGAGAGACTGCGAGAGAGACTGCGAGAGAGACTGCGAGAGAGACTGCGAGAGAGACTGCGTGGGAGAAAGCGAGAGAGACTGCAAGGGAGACAGCGAGAGAGACAGCGAGGGAGATAGCGAGAGAGACTGCGAGAGAGACTGTGAGGGAGACTGCGAGAGAGACTGCTATGGAGATAGCGAGAGAGACGGCGAGAGAGACGGCGAGAGAGACGGCGAGAGAGACGGCGAGAGAGACGGCGAGAGAGACGGCGAGAGAGACGGCGAGAGAGACGGCGAGAGAGACGGCGAGGGAGACGGCGAGGGAGACGGCGAGGGAGACGGCGAGAGAGACAGCGAGAGAGACTGTGAGGGAGACAGCGAGAGAGACAGCGAGAGAGACAGCGAGAGAGACATCGAGAGAGACTGCGAGGGAGACTGCGAGGGAGACGGCGAGAGAGACAGCGAGAGAGACTGCGAGAGAGACAGTGAGAGGGACTGCGAGAGAGAAAGCGAGAGAGAAAGCCAGAGAGTGCGAGGGAGACAGCGAGAGAGAATGCGAGAGAGACTGAGAGAGAGACTGAGAGAGAGACTGAGAGGGAGACTGAGAGGGAGACTGAGAGGGAGACTGAGAGGGAGACTGAGAGGGAGACTGAGAGGGAGACAGCGAGGGAGACAGCGAGGGAGACAGCGAGGGAGACATCGAGAGAGACATCGAGAGAGACAGCGAAAGAGAATGCGAGAGAGACTGCGAGACAGACTGCGAGAGAGACTGCGAGAGAGACTTCGAGGGAGACTTCGAGGGAGACTTCGAGGGAGACTTCGAGGGAGACTTCGAGGGAGACTTCGAGGGAGACTTCGAGGGAGACTTCGAGGGAGACTTCGAGGGAGACTTCGAGGGAGACTTCGAGGGAGACTGCGAGGGAGACTGAGAGAGAGACTGAGAGAGAGACTGAGAGAGAGACTGAGAGAGAGACTGAGAGAGACAGCGAGGGAGACAGCGAGGGAGACAGCGAGGGAGACAGCGAGGGAGACAGCGAGGGAGACAGCGAGGGAGACAGCGAGAGAGTCTGCGAGGGAGAGAGCGAGGGAGAAAGCAAGAGAGACTGCGAGAGAGACTGCGAGGGAGACTGCGAGGGAGACTGCGAGGGAGACTGCGAGGGAGACTGCGAGGGAGACTGCGAGGGAGACTGCGAGGGAGACAGCGATAGAGACTGCGAGGGAGACAACGAGAGAGAATGCGAGAGAGATCGCGCGAGACAGCGAGGGAGACAGCGAGGGAGACAGCGAGGGAGACAGCGAGGGAGACAGCGAGGGAGACAGCGAGGGAGACAGCGAGGGAGACAGCGAGAGAAACTGCGAGGAAGACTGCGAGGAAGACTGCGAGGAAGACTGCGAGAGAGACTGCGTGGGAGAAAGCGAGAGAGACTGCGAGAGAGACTGCGAGAGAGACTGTGAGGGAGACTGCGAGAGAGACTGCTATGGAGATAGCGAGAGAGACAGCGAGGGATACAGCAAGAGAGACTGCGAGAGTGACTGCGAGGGAGACGGCGAGGGAGACGGCGAGGGAGACGGCGAGGGAGACGGCGAGGGCGACGGCGAGGGCGACGGCCAGGGCGACGGCGAGAGAGACGGCGAGAGAGACGGCGAGAGAGACGGCGAGAGAGACGGCGAGAGAGACAGCGAGAGAGACAGCGAGAGAGACAGCGAGAGAGACAGCGAGAGAGACAGCGAGAGAGACAGCGAGAGAGACAGCGAGAGAGACTTCGAGAGAGACTGCGAGGGAGACGGCGAGAGAGACAGCGAGAGAGACTGTGAGGGAGACTGTGAGGGAGACAGCGAGAGAGACAGCGACAGAGACTGTGAGAGAGACTGCGAGGGACACAGCGAGAGAGAATGCGAGAGAGATCGCGCGAGACAGCGAGGGAGACAGCGAGGGAGATAGCGAGGGAGACAGCGAGGGAGACAGCGAGGGAGACAGCGAGGGAGACAGCGAGGGAGACAGAGAGGGAGACAGAGAGGGAGACAGCGAGGGAGACAGCGAGGGAGACAGCGAGAGAGACTGCGAGAGAGACTGCGAGAGAGACTGCGAGAGAGACTGCGAGGGAGACAGCGAGAGAGACTGAGAGAGAGACTGAGAGAGAGACTGAGAGAGAGACTGAGAGAGAGACTGAGAGAGAGACTGAGAGAGACCGTGAGGGAGACAGCGAGGGAGACAGCGAGGGAGACAGCGAGGGAGACAGCGAGAGAGTCTGCGAGGGAGAGAGCGAGGGAGAGAGCGAGGGAGAAAGCAAGAGAGACTGCGAGAGAGACTGCGAGGGAGACTGCAAGGGAGACTGCGAGGGAGACTGCGAGGGAGACTGCGAGGGAGACTGCGAGGGAGACTGCGATAGAGACTGCGATAGAGACTGCGAGGGAGACAGCGATAGAGACTGCGAGGGAGACAGCGATAGAGACTGCGAGGGAGACAGCGAGAGAGACTGCGAGGGAGACAGCGAGAAAGACTGCGAGAGAGACTGCGAGAGAGACTGCGAGGGAGACAGCGAGAGAGACTGCGAGGGAGACAGCGAGAGAGACTGCGAGAGAGACTGCGAGAGAGACTGCGAGAGAGACTGCGAGAGAGACTGCGAGAGAGACTGCGAGAGAGACTGCGAGAGAGACTGCGAGAGAGACAGCGAGGGAGACAGCGAGGGAGACTGTGAGGGAGAAAGCGAGAGAGACTGCGAGAGAGACAGCGAGGGAAACAGCGAGAGACACTGCGAGAGAGACTGCGAGGGAGACAGCGAGAGAGACTGCGAGGGAGACGGCGAGAGAGACTGCGAGAGAGACGGCGAGAGAGACAGCGAGAGAGACTGTGAGGGAGACTGCGAGGGAGACTGCGAGGGAGACTGCGAGGGAGACGGCGAGAGAGACAGCGAGAGAGACTGTGAGGGAGACTGTGAGGGAGACAGCGAGAGAGACAGCGAGAGAGACAGCGACAGAGACTGTGAGAGAGACTGCGAGGGACACAGCGAGAGAGAATGCGAGAGAGATCGCGCGAGACATCGAGGGAGACAGCGAGGGAGATAGCGAGGGAGACAGCGAGGGAGACAGCGAGAGAAACTGCGAGGAAGACTGCGAGGGAGACAGCGAGAGAGACTGCGAGAGAGACTGCGAGGGAGACTGCGAGAGAGACTGCGAGAGAGACTGCGAGGGAGACTGCGAGAGAGACTGCGAGGGAGACAGCGATAGAGACTGCGAGGGAGACAGCGATAGAGACTGCGAGGGAGACAGCGAGAGAGACTGCGAGGGAGACAGCGAGAGAGACTTCGAGAGAGACTGCGAGGGAGGCAGCGAGGGAGGCAGCGAGGGAGACAGCGAGGGAGACAGCGAGAGAGACTGCGAGAGAGACTGCGAGGGAGACAGCGAGAGAGACTGTGAGGGAGACAGCGAGAGAGACTGCGAGAGAGACTGCGAGAGAGACTGCGAGAGAGACTGCGAGAGAGACTGCGAGAGAGACTGCGAGAGAGACAGCGAGGGAGACTGTGAGGGAGACGGCGAGGGAGAGAGCGAGGGAGAGAGCGAGGGAGACAGCGAGAGAGACTTCGAGAGAGACTGCGAGGGAGGCAGCGAGGGAGACAGCGAGGGAGACAGCGAGGGAGACAGCGAGGGAGACAGCGAGAGCGACTGCTAGGGAGACAGCGAGGGAGACAGCGAGGGAGACAGCGAGGGAGACAGCGAGAGAAACTGCGAGGGAGACAGCGAGGGAGACAGCGAGGGAGACAGCGAGGGAGACAGCGAGGGAGACAGCGAGGGAGACAGCGAGGGAGACAGCGAGGGAGACAGCGAGGGTGACAGCGAGGGAGACAGCGAGGGAGACAGCGAGGGAGACAGCGAGAGAAACTGCGTTGAAGACAGCGAGGGAGACAGCGCGGGAGACTGCGCGGGAGACTGCGCGGGAGACTGCGCGGGAGACTGCGCGGGAGACTGCGCGGGAGACTGCGAGGGAGACTGCGAGGGAGACTGCGAGAGAGACTGCGAGGGAGACTGCGAGAGGGACTGCGAGAGGGACTGCGAGGGAGACAGCGAGGGTGACAGCGAGAGAGACTGCGAGAGAGAATGCGAGGGAGACAGCGATTGAGACGGCGAGAGAGAGAGCGAGAGAGACAGCGAGGGAGACAGCGAGGGAGACTGCGAGGGAGACTGCGAGGGAGACTGCGAGAGAGACTGCGAGAGAGACTGCGAGAGAGACTGCGAGAGAGACTGCGAGAGAGACTGCGAGGGAGACAGCGAGGGAGACAGCGACAGAGACAGCGACAGAGACAGCGAGAGAGACAGCGACAGAGACTGTGAGAGAGACTGCGAGGGACACAGCGAGAGAGACTGCGAGGGAGACAACGAGAGAGAATGCGAGAGAGATCGCGCGAGACAGCGAGGGAGACAGCGAGGGAGACAGCGAGGGAGACAGCGAGGGAGACAGCGAGGGAGACAGCGAGGGAGACAGCGAGGGAGACAGCGAGGGAGACAGCGAGGGAGACAGCGAGGGAGACAGCGAGGGAGACAGCGAGGGAGACAGCGAGGGAGACAGCGAGGGAGACAGCGAGGGAGACAGCGAGGAAGACTGCGAGGAAGACTGCGAGGAAGACTGCGAGGAAGACTGCGAGAGAGACTGCGAGAGAGACTGCGAGAGAGACTGCGAGAGAGACTGCGAGAGAGACTGCGAGAGAGACTGCGAGGGAGAAAGCGAGAGAGACTGCGAGAGAGACTGCGAGAGAGACTGCGAGAGAGACTGCGAGGGAGACTGCGAGGGAGACTGCAAGGGAGACTGCAAGGGAGACAGCGAGAGAGACAGCGAGAGAGACAGCGAGGGAGATAGCGAGAGAGACTGCGAGAGAGACTGCGAGAGAGACGGCGAGAGAGACGGCGAGAGAGACGGCGAGAGAGACGGCGAGAGAGACGGCGAGAGAGACGGCGAGAGAGACGGCGAGAGAGACGGCGAGAGAGACGGCGAAAGAGACAGCGAGAGAGACAGCGAGAGAGACTTCGAGAGAGACTGCGAGGGAGACGGCGAGAGAGACAGCGAGAGAGACTGTGAGGGAGACAGCGAGAGAGACAGCGACAGAGACTGTGAGAGAGACTGCGAGGGACACAGCGAGAGAGAATGCGAGAGAGATCGCGCGAGACAGCGAGGGAGACAGCGAGGGAGATAGCGAGGGAGACAGCGAGGGAGACAGCGAGGGAGACAGCGAGGGAGACAGCGAGGGAGACAGCGAGGGAGACAGCGAGGGAGACTGCGAGAGAGACTGCGAGAGAGACTGCGAGAGAGACTGCGAGAGAGACTGCGAAAGAGACGGCGAGGGAGACAGCGAGGGAGACAGCGAGGGAGACAGCGACGGAGACAGCGACAGAGACAGCGAGAGAGACAGCGACAGAGACATCGAGAGAGACAGCGACAGAGACTGTGAGAGAGACTGCGAGGGACACAGCGAGAGAGACTGCGAGGGAGACAGCGAGAGAGAATGCGAGAGAGATCGCGCGAGACAGCGAGGGAGACAGCGAGGGAGACAGCGAGGGAGACAGCGAGGGAGACAGCGAGGGAGACAGCGAGGGAGACAGCGAGGGAGACAGCGAGGGAGACAGCGAGGGAGACAGCGAGAGAAACTGCGAGGAAGACTGCGAGGAAGACTGCGAGAGAGACTGCGAGAGAGACTGCGAGAGAGACTGCGAGAGAGACTGCGAGAGAGACTGCGAGGGAGAAAGCGAGAGAGACTGCGAGAGAGACTGCGAGAGAGACTGCGAGGGAGACTGCGAGGGAGACTGCGAGGGAGACTGCGAGGGAGACTGCGAGGGAGACAGCGAGAGAGACAGCGAGGGAGATAGCGAGAGAGACTGCGAGAGAGACTGCGAGAGAGACTGTGAGGGAGACTGCGAGAGAGACTGCTATGGAGATAGCGAGAGAGACAGCGAGGGATACAGCGAGAGAGACTGCGAGAGTGACTGCGAGGGAGACGGCGAGGGAGACGGCGAGGGCGACGGCGAGGGAGACGGCGAGGGCGACGGCGAGGGAGACGGCGAGGGCGACGGCGAGGGCGACGGCGAGGGCGACGGCGAGGGCGACGGCGAGAGAGACGGCGAGAGAGACGGCGAGAGAGACAGCGAGAGAGACAGCGAGAGAGACAGCGAGAGAGACAGCGAGAGAGACAGCGAGAGAGACAGCGAGAGAGACAGCGAGAGAGACAGCGAGAGAGACAGCGAGAGAGACAGCGAGAGAGACAGCGAGAGAGACGGCGAGAGAGACAGCGACAGAGACGGCGAGAGAGACAGCGACAGAGACTGTGAGAGAGACTGCGAGGGACACAGCGAGAGAGACTGCGAGGGAGACAACGAGAGAGAATGCGAGAGAGATCGCGCGAGACAGCGAGGGAGACAGCGAGGGAGACAGCGAGGGAGACAGCGAGGGAGACAGCGAGGGAGACAGCGAGGGAGACAGCGAGGGAGACAGCGAGGGAGACAGCGAGGGAGACAGCGAGAGAAACTGCGAGGAAGACTGCGAGAGAGACTGCGAGAGAGACTGCGAGAGAGACTGCGAGAGAGACTGCGAGAGAGACTGCGAGGGAGACTGCGAGGGAGACTGCGAGGGAGACTGCGAGGGAGACAGCGAGAGAGACTGCGAGGGAGACTGCGAGGGAGACTGCGAGGGAGACTGCGAGGGAGACTGCGAGGGAGACTGCGAGGGAGACAGCGAGGGAGACAGCGAGGGAGACAGCGAGGGAGACAGCGAGGGAGACAGCGAGAGAAACTGCGAGGAAGACTGCGAGAGAGACTGCGAGAGAGACTGCGAGAGAGACTGCGTGGGAGAAAGCGAGAGAGACTGCAAGGGAGACAGCGAGAGAGACAGCGAGGGATACAGCGAGAGAGACTGCGAGAGTGACTGCGAGGGAGACGGCGAGGGAGACGGTGAGGGCGACGGCGAGAGAGACGGCGAGAGAGACGGCGAGAGAGACGGCGAGAGAGACGGCGAGAGAGACAGCGAGAGAGACAGCGAGAGAGACAGCGAGGGATACAGCGAGGGATACAGCGAGGGATACAGCGAGGGATACAGCGAGAGAGACTGCGAGAGTGACTGCGAGGGAGACGGCGAGGGAGACGGCGAGGGAGACGGCGAGGGAGACGGCGAGGGCGACGGCGAGGGCGACGGCGAGGGCGACGGCGAGAGAGACGGCGAGAGAGACGGCGAGAGAGACGGCGAGAGAGACGGCGAGAGAGACGGCGAGAGAGACGGCGAGAGAGACAGCGAGAGAGACAGCGAGAGAGACAGCGACAGAGACTGTGAGAGAGACTGCGAGGGACACAGCGAGAGAGAATGCGAGAGAGATTGCGCGAGACAGCGAGGGAGACAGCGAGGGAGACAGCGAGGGAGACAGCGAGGGAGACAGCGAGGGAGACAGCGAGAGAGACTGCGAGAGAGACTGCGAGAGAGACTGCGAGAGAGACTGCGAGAGAGACTGCGTGGGAGAAAGCGAGAGAGACTGCGAGAGAGACTGCGAGAGAGACTGCGAGGGAGACTGCAAGGGAGACAGCGAGAGAGACAGCGAGGGAGACTGTGAGGGAGACTGTGAGGGAGACTGCGAGAGAGACTGCTATGGAGATAGCGAGAGAGACAGCGAGGGATACAGCGAGAGAGACTGTGAGGGAGACTGCGAGAGAGACTGCTATGGAGATAGCGAGAGAGACAGCGAGGGATACAGCGAGAGAGACTGCGAGAGTGACTGCGAGGGAGACGGCGAGGGAGACGGCGAGGGAGACGGCGAGGGCGACGGCGAGGGCGACGGCGAGGGCGACGGCGAGAGAGACGGCGAGAGAGACGGCGAGAGAGACGGCGAGAGAGACGGCGAGAGAGACGGCGAGAGAGACTGCGAGGGAGACTGCGAGGGAGACTGCGAGGGAGACTGCGAGGGAGACGGCGAGAGAGACAGCGAGAGAGACTGTGAGGGAGACTGTGAGGGAGACAGCGAGAGAGACAGCGACAGAGACTGTGAGAGAGACTGCGAGGGACACAGCGAGAGAGAATGCGAGAGAGATCGCGCGAGACATCGAGGGAGACAGCGAGGGAGATAGCGAGGGAGACAGCGAGGGAGACAGCGAGAGAAACTGCGAGGAAGACTGCGAGGAAGACTGCGAGGGAGACAGCGAGAGAGACTGCGAGGGAGACAGCGAGAGAGACTGCGAGAGAGACTGCGAGAGAGACTGCGAGGGAGACAGCGATAGAGACTGCGAGGGAGACAGCGATAGAGACTGCGAGGGAGACAGCGAGAGAGACTGCGAGGGAGACAGCGAGAGAGACTTCGAGAGAGACTGCGAGGGAGGCAGCGAGGGAGACAGCGAGGGAGACAGCGAGGGAGACAGCGAGAGAGACTGCGAGAGAGACTGCGAGGGAGACAGCGAGAGAGACTGCGAGGGAGACAGCGAGAGAGACTGCGAGAGAGACTGCGAGAGAGACTGCGAGAGAGACTGCGAGAGAGACTGCGAGAGAGACTGCGAGAGAGACTGCGAGAGAGACTGCGAGAGAGACTGCGAGAGAGACAGCGAGAGAGACAGCGAGGGATACAGCGAGAGACACTGCGAGAGAGACTGCGAGGGAGACGGCGAGGGAGAGAGCGAGGGAGAGAGCGAGGGAGAGAGCGAGGGAGAGAGCGAGAGAGACTTCGAGAGAGACTGCGAGGGAGGCAGCGAGGGAGACAGCGAGGGAGACAGCGAGAGCGACTGCTAGGGAGACAGCGAGGGAGACAGCGAGGGAGACAGCGAGGGAGACAGCGAGGGAGACAGCGAGAGAAACTGCGAGGAAGACAGCGAGGGAGACAGCGAGGGAGACAGCGAGGGAGACAGCGAGGGAGACAGCGAGGGAGACAGCGAGGGAGACAGCGAGGGAGACAGCGAGGGTGACAGCGAGGGTGACAGCGAGGGTGACAGCGAGGGAGACAGCGAGAGAAACTGCGTTGAAGACAGCGAGGGAGACAGCGCGGGAGACAGCGCGGGAGACTGCGCGGGAGACTGCGCGGGAGACTGCGCGGGAGACTGCGCGGGAGACTGCGCGGGAGACTGCGCGGGAGACTGCGAGGGAGACTGCGAGGGAGACTGCGAGGGAGACTGCGAGAGAGACTGCGAGGGAGACGGCGAGAGAGACAGCGAGAGAGACTGTGAGGGAGACAGCGAGAGAGACAGCGACAGAGACTGTGAGAGAGACTGCGAGGGACACAGCGAGAGAGAATGCGAGAGAGATCGCGCGAGACAGCGAGGGAGACAGCGAGGGAGATAGCGAGGGAGACAGCGAGGGAGACAGCGAGGGAGACAGCGAGGGAGACAGCGAGGGAGACAGCGAGGGAGACAGCGAGGGAGACAGAGAGGGAGACAGCGAGGGAGACAGCGAGAGAAACTGCGAGGGAGACTGCGAGAGAGACTGCGAGAGAGACTGCGAGAGAGACTGCGAGAGAGACTGCGAGGGAGACTGCGAGGGAGACAGCGAGAGAGACTGAGAGAGAGACTGAGAGAGAGACTGAGAGAGAGACTGAGAGAGAGACTGCGAGAGAGACTGAGAGAGACAGTGAGGGAGACAGCGAGGGAGACAGCGAGGGAGACAGCGAGGGAGACAGCGAGGGAGACAGCGAGGGAGACAGCGAGGGAGACAGCGAGGGAGACAGCGAGGGAGACAGCGAGGGAGACAGCGAGGGAGACAGCGAGAGAGTCTGCGAGGGAGAGAGCGAGGGAGAGAGCGAGGGAGAGAGCGAGGGAGAAAGCGAGAGAGACTAGGAGAGAGACTGCGAGGGAGACTGCGAGGGAGACTGCGAGGGAGACTGCGAGGGAGAATGCGAGGGAGACTGCGAGGGAGACAGCATTAGAGACTGCGAGGGAGACAGCGATAGAGACTGCGAGGGAGACAGCGAGAGAGACTGCGAGAGAGACTGCGAGGGAGACAGCGAGAGAGACTGTGAGGGAGACAGCGAGAGAGACTGCGAGAGAGACTGCGAGAGAGACTGCGAGAGAGACTGCGAGAGAGACTGCGAGAGAGACTGCGAGAGAGACTGCGAGAGAGACTGCGAGAGAGACTGCGAGAGAGACTGCGAGAGAGACTGCGAGAGAGACTGCGAGGGAGACAGCGAGGGAGACTGTGAGGGAGAAAGCGAGAGAGACTGCGAGAGAGACAGCGAGGGATACAGCGAGAGACACTGCGAGAGAGACTGCGAGGGAGACGGCGAGAGAGAGAGCGAGGGAGAGAGCGAGGGAGACAGCGAGAGAGACTTCGAGAGAGACTGCGAGGGAGGCAGCGAGGGAGACAGCGAGGGAGACAGCGAGGGAGACAGCGAGGGAGACAGCGAGAGAGACTGCGAGAGCGACTGCTAGGGAGACAGCGAGGGAGACAGCGAGGGAGACAGCGAGGGTGACAGCTAGGGTGACAGCGAGGGTGACAGCGAGGGTGACAGCGAGGGAGACAGCGAGAGAAACTGCGAGGAAGACAGCGAGGGAGACAGCGAGGGAGACAGCGAGGGTGACAGCGAGGGAAACAGCGAGAGAAACTGCGTTGAAGACAGCGAGGGAGACAGCGAGGGAGGCAGCGAGGGAGACAGCGAGGGAGACAGCGAGGGAGACAGCGAGGGAGACTGCGCGGGAGACTGCGCGGGAGACTGCGCGGGAGACTGCGCGGGAGACTGCGCGGGAGACTGCGCGGGAGACTGCGCGGGAGACTGCGCGGGAGACTGCGCGGGAGACTGCGCGGGAGACTGCGCGGGAGACTGCGCGGGAGACTGCGCGGGAGACTGCGCGGGAGACTGCGCGGGAGACTGCGCGGGAGACTGCGCGGGAGACTGCGCGGGAGACAGCGCGGGAGACAGCGAGAGAGTCTGCGAGAGAGTCTGCGAGGGAGAAAGCGAGAGAGACTGCGAGGGAGACTGCGAGGGAGACTGCGAGAGGGACTGCGAGAGGGACTGCGAGAGGGACTGCGAGAGGGACTGCGAGAGGGACTGCGAGAGGGACTGCGAGGGAGACAGCGAGGGTGACAGCGAGAGAGACTGCGAGAGAGAATGCGAGGGAGACGGCGATTGAGACGGCGAGAGAGAGAGCGAGAGAGAGAGCGAGGGAGACAGCGAGGGAGACAGCGAGGGAGACAGCGAGGGAGACAGCGAGGGAGACAGCGAGGGAGACTGCGAGAGAGACTGCGAGAGAGACTGCGAGAGAGACTGCGAGAGAGACTGCGAGAGAGACTGCGAGAGAGACTGCGAGAGAGACTGCGAAAGAGACGGCGAGGGAGACAGCGAGGGAGACAGCGACAGAGACAGCGACAGAGACAGCGAGAGAGACAGCGACAGAGACATCGAGAGAGACAGCGACAGAGACTGTGAGAGAGACTGCGAGGGACACAGCGAGAGAGACTGCGAGGGAGACAGCGAGAGAGAATGCGAGAGAGATCGCCCGAGACAGCGAGGGAGACAGCGAGGGAGACAGCGAGGGAGACAGCGAGGGAGACAGCGAGGGAGACAGCGAGGGAGACAGCGAGGGAGACAGCGAGGGAGACAGCGAGGGAGACAGCGAGAGAAACTGCGAGGAAGACTGCGAGGGAGACTGCGAGAGAGACTGCGAGAGAGACTGCGAGAGAGACTGCGAGAGAGACTGCGAGAGAGACTGCGAGAGAGACTGCGAGGGAGAAAGCGAGAGAGACTGCGAGAGAGACTGCGAGGGAGACTGCGAGGGAGACTGCGAGGGAGACTGCGAGGGAGACTGCAAGGGAGACAGCGAGAGAGACAGCGAGGGAGATAGCGAGAGAGACTGCGAGAGAGACTGTGAGGGAGACTGCGAGAGAGACTGCTATGGAGATAGCGAGAGAGACAGCGAGGGATACAGCGAGAGAGACTGCGAGAGTGACTGCGAGGGAGACGGCGAGGGAGACGGCGAGGGCGACGGCGAGGGCGACGGCGAGGGCGACGGCGAGGGCGACGGCGAGGGCGACGGCGAGGGCGACGGCGAGGGCGACGGCGAGGGCGACGGCGAGGGCGACGGCGAGGGCGACGGCGAGGGCGACGGCGAGAGAGACGGCGAGAGAGACGGCGAGAGAGACGGCGAGAGAGACAGCGAGAGAGACAGCGAGAGAGACAGCGAGAGAGACAGCGAGAGAGACAGCGAGAGAGACTTCGAGAGAGACTGCGAGGGAGACGGCGAGAGAGACAGCGACAGAGACAGCGACTGAGACTGTGAGAGAGACTGCGAGGGACACAGCGAGAGAGACTGCGAGGGAGACAACGAGAGAGAATGCGAGAGAGATCGCGCGAGACAGCGAGGCAGACAGCGAGGCAGACAGCGAGGGAGACAGCGAGGGAGACAGCGAGGGAGACAGCGAGGGAGACAGCGAGGGAGACAGCGAGGGAGACAGCGAGGGAGACAGCGAGGGAGACAGCGAGAGAAACTGCGAGGAAGACTGCGAGAGAGACTGCGAGAGAGACTGCGAGAGAGACTGCGAGAGAGACTGCGAGAGAGACTGCGAGGGAGACTGCGAGGGAGACTGCGAGGGAGACTGCGAGGGAGACTGCGAGGGAGACAGCGAGGGAGACAGCGAGGGAGACAGCGAGAGAGACTGCGAGGGAGACAGCGAGAGAGACTGCGAGGGAGACTGCGAGGGAGACTGCGAGGGAGACAGCGAGGGAGACAGCGAGGGAGACAGCGAGGGAGACAGCGAGGGAGACAGCGAGGGAGACAGCGAGGGAGACAGCGAGGGAGACAGCGAGGGAGACAGCGAGAGAAACTGCGAGAGAAACTGCGAGGAAGACTGCGAGAGAGACTGCGAGAGAGACTGCGAGAGAGACTGCGAGAGAGACTGCGAGAGAGACTGCGTGGGAGAAAGCGAGAGAGACTGCAAGGGAGACAGCGAGAGAGACTGCAAGGGAGACAGCGAGAGAGACAGCGAGGGAGATAGCGAGAGAGACTGCTATGGAGATAGCGAGAGAGACAGCGAGGGATACAGCGAGAGAGACTGCGAGAGTGACTGCGAGGGAGACGGTGAGGGAGACGGCGAGGGCGACGGCGAGGGCGACGGCGAGGGCGACGGCGAGAGAGACGGCGAGAGAGACGGCGAGAGAGACGGCGAGAGAGACGGCGAGAGAGACGGCGAGAGAGACGGCGAGAGAGACGGCGAGAGAGACAGCGAGAGAGACAGCGAGGGATACAGCGAGAGAGACTGCGAGAGTGACTGCGAGGGAGACGGCGAGGGAGACGGCGAGGGAGACGGCGAGGGAGACGGCGAGGGCGACGGCGAGGGCGACGGCGAGGGCGACGGCGAGGGCGACGGCGAGAGAGACGGCGAGAGAGACGGCGAGAGAGACGGCGAGAGAGACGGCGAGAGAGACGGCGAGAGAGACGGCGAGAGAGACAGCGAGAGAGACAGCGACAGAGACTGTGAGAGAGACTGCGAGAGAGACTGCGAGAGAGACTGCGTGGGAGAAAGCGAGAGAGACTGCGAGAGAGACTGCGAGAGAGACTGCGAGGGAGACTGCAAGGGAGACAGCGAGAGAGACAGCGAGGGAGACTGTGAGGGAGACTGCGAGAGAGACTGCTATGGAGATAGCGAGAGAGACAGCGAGGGATACAGCGAGAGAGACTGTGAGGGAGACTGCGAGAGAGACTGCTATGGAGATAGCGAGAGAGACGGCGAGGGACACAGCGAGAGAGAATGCGAGAGAGATCGCGCGAGACAGCGAGGGAGACAGCGAGGGAGACAGCGAGGGAGACAGCGAGGGAGACTGCGAGAGAGACTGCGAGAGAGACTGCGAGAGAGACTGCGTGGGAGAAAGCGAGAGACTGCGAGAGAGACTGCGAGAGAGACTGCGAGGGAGACTGCAAGGGAGACAGCGAGAGAGACAGCGAGGGAGACTGTGAGGGAGACTGTGAGGGAGACTGCGAGAGAGACTGCTATGGAGATAGCGAGAGAGACAGCGAGGGATACAGCGAGAGAGACTGTGAGGGAGACTGCGAGAGAGACAGCGAGGGAGACTGTGAGGGAGACTGTGAGGGAGACTGCGAGAGAGACTGCTATGGAGATAGCGAGAGAGACAGCGAGGGATACAGCGAGAGAGACTGTGAGGGAGACTGCGAGAGAGACTGCTATGGAGATAGCGAGAGAGACAGCGAGGGATACAGCGAGAGAGACTGCGAGAGTGACTGCGAGGGAGACGGCGAGGGAGACGGCGAGGGCGACGGCGAGGGCGACGGCGAGGGCGACGGCGAGGGCGACGGCGAGAGAGACGGCGAGAGAGACGGCGAGAGAGACGGCGAGAGAGACGGCGAGAGAGACGGCGAGAGAGACAGCGAGAGAGACTGTGAGGGAGACTGCGAGGGAGACTGCGAGGGAGACTGCGAGGGAGACGGCGAGAGAGACAGCGAGAGAGACTGTGAGGGAGACTGTGAGGGAGACAGCGAGAGAGACAGCGACAGAGACTGTGAGAGAGACTGCGAGGGACACAGCGAGAGAGAATGCGAGAGAGATCGCGCGAGACATCGAGGGAGACAGCGAGGGAGATAGCGAGGGAGACAGTGAGGGAGCCAGCGAGAGAAACTGCGAGGAAGACTGCGAGGAAGACTGCGAGGGAGACAGCGAGAGAGACTGCGAGGGAGACAGCGAGAGAGACTGCGAGAGAGACTGCGAGAGAGACTGCGAGGGAGACAGCGATAGAGACTGCGAGGGAGACAGCGATAGAGACTGCGAGGGAGACAGCGATAGAGACTGCGAGAGAGACTGCGAGGGAGACAGCGATAGAGACTGCGAGGGAGACAGCGATAGAGACTGCGAGGGAGACAGCGAGAGAGACTGCGAGGGAGACAGCGAGAGAGACTGCGAGAGAGACTGCGAGAGAGACTGCGAGGGAGACAGCGAGAGAGACTGCGAGGGAGACAGCGAGAGAGACTGCGAGAGAGACTGCGAGAGAGACTGCGAGAGAGACTGCGAGAGAGACTGCGAGAGAGACTGCGAGAGAGACTGCGAGAGAGACTGCGAGAGAGACTGCGAGAGAGACTGTGAGAGAGACTGCGAGAGAGACAGCGAGGGAGACTGTGAGGGAGAAAGCGAGAGAGACTGCGAGAGAGACAGCGAGGGATACAGCGAGAGACACTGCGAGAGAGACTGCGAGGGAGACGGCGAGGGAGAGAGCGAGGGAGAGAGCGAGGGAGACAGCGAGAGAGACTTCGAGAGAGACTGCGAGGGAGGCAGCGAGGGAGACAGCGAGGGAGACAGCGAGGGAGACAGCGAGAGCGACTGCTAGGGAGACAGCGAGGGAGACAGCGAGGGAGACAGCGAGGGAGACAGCGAGAGAAACTGCGAGGAAGACAGCGAGGGAGACAGCGAGGGAGACAGCGAGGGAGACAGCGAGGGAGACAGCGAGGGAGACAGCGAGGGAGACAGCGAGGGAGACAGCGAGGGTGACAGCGAGGGTGACAGCGAGGGTGACAGCGAGAGAAACTGCGTTGAAGACAGCGAGGGAGACAGCGCGGGAGACAGCGCGGGAGACTGCGCGGGAGACTGCGCGGGAGACTGCGCGGGAGACTGCGCGGGAGACTGCGCGGGAGACTGCGCGGGAGACTGCGCGGGAGACTGCGAGGGAGACTGCGAGGGAGACTGCGAGAGAGACTGCGAGGGAGACTGCGAGAGGGACTGCGAGAGGGACTGCGAGGGAGACAGCGAGGGTGACAGCGAGAGAGACTGCGAGAGAGAATGCGAGGGAGACAGCGATTGAGACGGCGAGAGAGAGAGCGAGAGAGACAGCGAGGGAGACAGCGAGGGAGACAGCGAGGGAGACTGCGAGGGAGACTGCGAGGGAGACTGCGAGGGAGACTGCGAGAGAGACTGCGAGAGAGACTGCGAGAGAGACTGCGAGAGAGACTGCGAGAGAGACTGCGAGGGAGACAGCGACAGAGACAGCGACAGAGACAGCGACAGAGACAGCGAGAGAGACAGCGACAGAGACTGTGAGAGAGACTGCGAGGGACACAGCGAGAGAGACTGCGAGGGAGACAACGAGAGAGAATGCGAGAGAGATCGCGCGAGACAGCGAGGGAGACAGCGAGGGAGACAGCGAGGGAGACAGCGAGGGAGACAGCGAGGGAGACTGCGAGGAAGACTGCGAGGAAGACTGCGAGGAAGACTGCGAGGAAGACTGCGAGAGAGACTGCGAGAGAGACTGCGAGAGAGACTGCGAGAGAGACTGCGAGGGAGAAAGCGAGAGAGACTGCGAGAGAGACTGCGAGAGAGACTGCGAGGGAGACTGCGAGGGAGACTGCGAGGGAGACTGCGAGGGAGACTGCGAGGGAGACAGCGAGAGAGACAGCGAGGGAGATAGCGAGAGAGACTGCGAGAGAGACGGTGAGGGAGACGGCGAGAGAGACGGCGAGAGAGACGGCGAGAGAGACGGCGAGAGAGACGGCGAGAGAGACGGCGAGAGAGACGGCGAGAGAGACGGCGAGAGAGACAGCGAGAGAGACAGCGAGAGAGACAGCGAGAGAGACAGCGAGGGAGACGGCGAGAGAGACAGCGAGAGAGACTGTGAGGGAGACAGCGAGAGAGACAGCGACAGAGACTGTGAGAGAGACTGCGAGGGACACAGCGAGAGAGAATGCGAGAGAGATCGCGCGAGACAGCGAGGGAGACAGCGAGGGAGATAGCGAGGGAGACAGCGAGGGAGACAGCGAGGGAGACAGCGAGGGAGACACCGAGGGAGACAGAGAGGGAGACAGCGAGGGAGACAGCGAGAGAAACTGCGAGGGAGACTGCGAGGGAGACTGCGAGAGAGACTGCGAGAGAGACTGCGAGGGAGACTGCGAGGGAGACTGCGAGGGAGACTGCGAGGGAGACAGCGAGAGAGACTGAGAGAGAGACTGAGAGAGAGACTGAGAGAGAGACTGCGAGAGAGACTGAGGGAGACAGCGAGGGAGACAGCGAGGGAGACAGCGAGGGAGTCAGCGAGGGAGACAGCGAGGGAGACAGCGAGGGAGACAGCGAGGGAGACAGCGAGGGAGACAGCGAGGGAGACAGCGAGGGAGACAGCGAGGGAGACAGCGAGGGAGACAGCGAGAGAGTCTGCGAGGGAGAGAGCGAGGGAGAGAGCGAGGGAGAAAGCGAGAGAGACTGCGAGAGAGACTGCGAGGGAGACTGCGAGGGAGACTGCGAGGGAGACTGCGAGGGAGACTGCGAGGGAGACTGCGAGGGAGACTGCGAGGGAGACTGCGAGGGAGACTGCGAGGGAGACAGCATTAGAGACTGCGAGGGAGACAGCGATAGAGACTGCGAGGGAGACAGTGAGAGAGACTGCGAGAGAGACTGCGAGAGAGACTGCGAGGGAGACAGCGAGAGAGACTGTGAGGGAGACAGCGAGAGAGACTGCGAGAGAGACTGCGAGAGAGACTGCGATAGAGACTGCGAGAGAGACTGCGAGAGAGACAGCGAGGGAGACAGCGAGGGAGACAGCGAGGGAGACAGCGAGGGTGACAGCTAGGGTGACAGCGAGGGTGACAGCGAGGGAGACAGCGAGAGAAACTGCGAGGAAGACAGCGAGGGAGACAGCGAGGGAGACAGCGAGGGAGACAGCGAGGGTGACAGCGAGGGAAACAGCGAGAGAAACTGCGTTGAAGACAGCGAGGGAGACAGCGAGGGAGACAGCGAGGGAGACAGCGAGGGAGACTGCGCGGGAGACTGCGCGGGAGACAGCGAGGGAGACTGCGCGGGAGACTGCGCGGGAGACTGCGCGGGAGACTGCGCGGGAGACTGCGCGGGAGACTGCGCGGGAGACTGCGCGGGAGACTGCGCGGGAGACTGCGCGGGAGACAGCGAGAGAGTCTGCGAGAGAGTCTGCGAGGGAGAAAGCGAGGGAGAAAGCGAGAGAGACTGCGAGGGAGACTGCGAGGGAGACTGCGAGAGGGACTGCGAGAGGGACTGCGAGAGGGACTGCGAGAGGGACTGCGAGAGGGACTGCGAGAGGGACTGCGAGGGAGACAGCGAGGGCGACAGCGAGAGAGACTGCGAGAGAGAATGCGAGGGAGACGGCGATTGAGACGGCGAGAGAGAGAGCGAGAGAGAGAGCGAGGGAGACAGCGAGGGACACAGCGAGAGAGAATGCGAGAGAGATCGCGCGAGACAGCGAGGGAGAGAGCGAGGGAGATAGAGAGGGAGACAGCGAGGGAGACAGCGAGGGAGACAGCGAGGGAGACAGCGAGGGAGACAGCGAGGGAGACAGAGAGGGAGACAGAGAGGGAGACAGAGAGGGAGACAGAGAGGGAGACAGCGAGGGAGACAGCGAGGGAGACTGCGAGAGAGACTGCGAGAGAGACTGCGAGAGAGACTGCGAGAGAGACTGCGAGGGAGACTGCGAGGGAGACTGCGAGGGAGACAGCGAGAGAGACTGAGAGAGACAGCGAGGGAGACAGCGAGGGAGACAGCGAGGGAGACAGCGAGGGAGACAGCGAGGGAGACAGCGAGGGAGACAGCGAGGGAGACAGCGAGGGAGACAGCGAGGGAGACAGCGAGAGAGTCTGCGAGGGAGAGAGCGAGGGAGAAAGCGAGAGAGACTGCGAGAGAGACTGCGAGGGAGACTGCGAGGGAGACTGCGAGGGAGACTGCGAGGGAGACTGCGAGGGAGACAGCGATAGAGACTGCGAGGGAGACAGCGAGAGAGACTGCGAGAGAGACTGCGAGAGAGACTGCGAGGGAGACAGCGAGAGAGACTGTGAGGGAGACAGCGAGAGAGACTGCGAGAGAGACTGCGAGAGAGACTGCGAGAGAGACTGCGAGAGAGACTGCGAGAGAGACTGCGAGAGAGACTGCGAGAGAGACTGCGAGAGAGACTGCGAGGGAGACAGCGAGAGAGACTGTGAGGGAGAAAGCGAGAGAAACTGCGAGAGAGACGGCGAGGGTTACAGCGAGAGACACTGCGAGAGAGACTGCGAGGGAGACGGCGAGAGAGAGAGCGAGGGAGAGAGCGAGGGAGACAGCGAGAGAGACTTCGAGAGAGACTGCGAGGGAGGCAGCGAGGGAGACAGCGAGAGAGACTGCGAGAGCGACTGCGAGGGAGACAGCGAGGGAGACAGCGAGGGAGACAGCGAGGGAGACAGCGAGGGTGACAGCGAGGGTGACAGCGAGGGAGACAGCGAGGGAGACAGCGAAAGAAACTGCGAGGAAGACAGCGAGGGAGACAGCGAGGGAGACAGCGAGGGAGACAGCGAGGGAGACAGCGAGGGAGACAGCGAGGGAGACTGCGAGGGAGACTGCGAGGGAGACTGCGCGGGAGACTGCGCGGGAGACTGCGCGGGAGACTGCGCGGGAGACTGCGCGGGAGACTGCGCGGGAGACTGCGCGGGAGACTGCGCGGGAGACTGCGCGGGAGACTGCGAGGGAGACAGCGAGGGAGACAGCGAGAGAGTCTGCGAGGGAGAGAGCGAGGGAGAAAGCGAGAGAGACTGCGAGAGAGACAGCGATAGAGACTGCGAGGGAGACTGCGAGAGGGACTGCGAGAGGGACTGCGAGAGGGACAGCGAGAGGGACTGCGAGAGGGACTGCGAGGGAGACAGCGAGGGAGACAGCGAGGGAGACAGCGAGGGAGACAGCGAGGGAGACAGCGAGGGAGACAGCGAGGGAGACAGCGAGAGAAACTGCGAGGAAGACTGCGAGAGAGACTGCGAGAGAGACTGCGAGAGAGACTGCGAGAGAGACTGCGAGAGAGACTGCGAGAGAGACTGCGAGAGAGACTGCGAGAGAGACTGCGAGAGAGACTGCGAGAGAGACTGCGAGGGAGAAAGCGAGAGAGACTGCGAGAGAGACAGCGAGAGAGACAGCGAGAGAGACTGCGAGGGAGACGGCGAGAGAGACAGCGAGAGAGACTGTGAGGGAGACTGTGAGGGAGACTGTGAGGGAGACTGCTATGGAGATAGCGAGAGAGACAGCGAGGGATACAGCGAGAGAGACTGCGAGGGAGACGGCGAGGGAGACGGCGAGGGCGACGGCGAGGGCGACGGCGAGGGCGACGGCGAGAGAGACGGCGAGAGAGACGGCGAGAGAGACGGCGAGAGAGACGGCGAGAGAGACGGCGAGAGAGACGGCGAGAGAGACGGCGAGAGAGACTGTGAGGGAGACTGCGAGGGAGACTGCGAGGGAGACTGCGAGGGAGACTGCGAGGGAGACGGCGAGAGAGACAGCGAGAGAGACTGTGAGGGAGACTGTGAGGGAGACAGCGAGAGAGACAGCGACAGAGACTGTGAGAGAGACTGCGAGGGACACAGCGAGAGAGAATGCGAGAGAGATCGCGCGAGACAGCGAGGGAGAGAGCGAGGGAGATAGAGAGGGAGACAGCGAGGGAGACAGCGAGGGAGACAGCGAGGGAGACAGCGAGGGAGACAGCGAGGGAGACAGCGAGGGAGACAGAGAGGGAGACAGAGAGGGAGACAGAGAGGGAGACAGAGAGGGAGACAGAGAGGGAGACAGAGAGGGAGACAGCGAGGGAGACAGCGAGGGAGACTGCGAGAGAGACTGCGAGAGAGACTGCGAGAGAGACTGCGAGAGAGACTGCGAGAGAGACTGCGAGAGAGACTGCGAGGGAGACAGCGAGAGAGACTGAGAGAGACAGCGAGGGAGACAGCGAGGGAGACAGCGAGGGAGACAGCGAGGGAGACAGCGAGGGAGACAGCGAGGGAGACAGCGAGGGAGACAGCGAGGGAGACAGCGAGGGAGACAGCGAGGGAGACAGCGAGGGAGACAGCGAGAGAGTCTGCGAGGGAGAGAGCGAGGGAGAAAGCGAGAGAGACTGCGAGAGAGACTGCGAGGGAGACTGCGAGGGAGACAGCGATAGAGACTGCGAGGGAGACAGCGAGAGAGACTGCGAGAGAGACTGCGAGAGAGACTGCGAGGGAGACAGCGAGAGAGACTGTGAGGGAGACAGCGAGAGAGACTGCGAGAGAGACTGCGAGAGAGACTGCGAGAGAGACTGCGAGAGAGACTGCGAGAGAGACTGCGAGAGAGACTGCGAGAGAGACTGCGAGGGAGACAGCGAGGGAGACAGCGAGAGAGACTGTGAGGGAGAAAGCGAGAGAAACTGCGAGAGAGACAGCGAGGGTTACAGCGAGAGACACTGCGAGAGAGACTGCGAGGGAGACGGCGAGAGAGAGAGCGAGGGAGAGAGCGAGGGAGAGAGCGAGGGAGACAGCGAGAGAGACTTCGAGAGAGACTGCGAGGGAGGCAGCGAGGGAGACAGCGAGAGAGACTGCGAGAGCGACTGCGAGGGAGACAGCGAGGGAGACAGCGAGGGAGACAGCGAGGGAGACAGCGAGGGTGACAGCGAGGGTGACAGCGAGGGAGACAGCGAGGGAGACAGCGAAAGAAACTGCGAGGAAGACAGCGAGGGAGACAGCGAGGGAGACAGCGAGGGAGACAGCGAGGGAGACAGCGAGGGAGACAGCGAGGGAGACTGCGAGGGAGACTGCGAGGGAGACTGCGCGGGAGACTGCGCGGGAGACTGCGCGGGAGACTGCGCGGGAGACTGCGCGGGAGACTGCGCGGGAGACTGCGCGGGAGACTGCGCGGGAGACTGCGCGGGAGACTGCGAGGGAGACAGCGAGAGAGTCTGCGAGGGAGAGAGCGAGGGAGAAAGCGAGAGAGACTGCGAGAGAGACAGCGATAGAGACTGCGAGGGAGACTGCGAGAGGGACTGCGAGAGGGACTGCGAGAGGGACAGCGAGAGGGACTGCGAGAGGGACTGCGAGAGGGACTGCGAGAGGGACTGCGAGGGAGACAGCGAGGGAGACAGCGACAGAGACAGCGACAGAGACAGCGAGAGAGACAGCGACAGAGACAGCGAGAGAGACAGCGACAGAGACTGTGAGAGAGACTGCGAGGGACACAGCATGAGACACTGCGAGGGAGACAACGAGAGAGAATGCGAGAGAGATCGCGCAAGACAGCGAGGGAGACAGCGAGGGAGACAGCGAGAGAGACAGCGAGGGAGACAGCGAGGGAGACAGCGAGGGAGACAGCGAGGGAGACAGCGAGGGAGACAGCGAGGGAGACAGCGAGGGAGACAGCGATGGAGACAGCGAGGGAGACAGCGAGGGAGACAGCGAGAGAAACTGCGAGGAAGACTGCGAGGAAGACTGCGAGAGAGACTGCGAGAGAGACTGCGAGAGAGACTGCGAGAGAGACTGCGAGGGAGACAGCGAGAGAGACTGCGAGAGAGACTGCGAGAGAGACTGCGAGAGAGACTGCGAGAGAGACTGCGAGAAAGACTGCGAGAGAGACTGCGAGAGAGACTGCGAGAGAGACTGCGAGAGAGACTGCGAGGGAGACAGCGAGAGAGACTGTGAGGGAGAAAGCGAGAGAAACTGCGAGAGAGACAGCGAGGGTTACAGCGAGAGACACTGCGAGAGAGACTGCGAGGGAGACGGCGAGAGAGAGAGCGAGGGAGAGAGCGAGGGAGACAGCGAGAGAGACTTCGAGAGAGACTGCGAGGGAGGCAGCGAGGGAGACAGCGAGAGAGACTGCGAGAGCGACTGCGAGGGAGACAGCGAGGGAGACAGCGAGGGAGACAGCGAGGGAGACAGCGAGGGTGACAGAGAGGGTGACAGCGAGGGTGACAGCGAGGGTGACAGCGAGGGTGACAGCGAGGGTGACAGCGAGGGAGACAGCGAAAGAAACTGCGAGGAAGACAGCGAGGGAGACAGCGAGGGAGACAGCGAGGGAGACAGCGAGGGAGACAGCGAGGGAGACTGCGAGGGAGACTGCGCGGGAGACTGCGCGGGAGACTGCGCGGGAGACTGCGCGGGAGACTGCGCGGGAGACTGCGCGGGAGACTGCGCGGGAGACTGCGCGGGAGACTGCGCGGGAGACTGCGCGGGAGACTGCGCGGGAGACTGCGCGGGAGACTGCGCGGGAGACTGCGCGGGAGACTGCGCGGGAGACTGCGAGAGAGTCTGCGAGGGAGAGAGCGAGGGAGAAAGCGAGAGAGACTGCGAGAGAGACAGCGATAGAGACTGCGAGGGAGACTGCGAGAGGGACTGCGAGAGGGACAGCGAGAGGGACTGCGAGAGGGACTGCGAGGGAGACAGCGAGGGAGACAGCGACAGAGACAGCGACAGAGACAGCGAGAGAGACAGCGACAGAGACAGCGAGAGAGACAGCGACAGAGACTGTGAGAGAGACTGCGAGGGACACAGCATGAGACACTGCGAGGGAGACAACGAGAGAGAATGCGAGAGAGATCGCGCAAGACAGCGAGGGAGACAGCGAGGGAGACAGCGAGGGAGACAGCGAGGGAGACAGCGAGGGAGACAGCGAGGGAGACAGCGAGGGAGACAGCGAGGGAGACAGCGAGGGAGACAGCGAGAGAAACTGCGAGGAAGACTGCGAGGAAGACTGCGAGAGAGACTGCGAGAGAGACTGCGAGAGAGACTGCGAGAGAGACTGCGAGAGAGACTGCGAGAGAGACTGCGAGAGAGACTGCGAGGGAGAAAGCGAGAGAGACTGCGAGAGAGACTGCGAGAGAGACTGCGAGAGAGACTGCGAGGGAGACTGCGAGGGAGACTGCGAGGGAGACTGCGAGGGAGACTGCGAGGGAGACTGCGAGGGAGACTGCGAGGGAGACTGCGCGGGAGACAGCGAGGGAGACTGCGAGAGAGACTGCGAGGGAGACTGCGAGAGAGACTGAGAGGGAGACTGCGAGAGAGACTGCGAGGGAGAAAGCGAGAGAGACTGCGAGAGAGACTGCGAGAGAGACTGCGAGAGAGACTGCGAGAGAGACTGCGAGAGAGACTGCGAGGGAGACTGCGAGGGAGACTGCGAGGGAGACTGCGAGGGAGACTGCGAGGGAGACTGCGAGGGAGATAGCGAGAGAGACTGCGAGAGAGACTGTGAGGGAGACTGTGAGGGAGACTGCGAGAGAGACTGCTATGGAGATAGCGAGAGAGACAGCGAGGGATACAGCGAGAGAGACTGCGAGAGAGACTGCGAGAGAGACTGCGAGAGTGACTGCGAGAGTGACTGCGAGAGTGACTGCGAGAGTGACTGCGAGAGTGACTGCGAGGGAGACGGCGAGGGCGACGGCGAGGGCGACGGCGAGGGCGACGGCGAGGGCGACGGCGAGGGCGACGGCGAGGGCGACGGCGAGAGAGACGGCGAGAGAGACGGCGAGAGAGACGGCGAGAGAGACGGCGAGAGAGACGGCGAGAGAGACGGCGAGAGAGACGGCGAGAGAGACGGCGAGGGCGACGGCGAGGGCGACGGCGAGAGAGACTGCGAGAGAGACGGCGAGAGAGACGGCGAGAGAGACGGCGAGAGAGACGGCGAGAGAGACGGCGAGAGAGACGGCGAGAGAGACGGCGAGGGCGACGGCGAGGGCGACGGCGAGAGAGACGGCGAGAGAGACGGCGAGAGAGACGGCGAGAGAGACGGCGAGAGAGACTGCGAGGGAGACGGCGAGGGAGACTGTGAGGGAGACTGTGAGGGAGACTGTGAGGGAGACTGTGAGGGAGACAGCGAGAGAGACAGCGACAGAGACAGTGAGAGAGACTGCGAGGGACACAGCGAGAGAGAATGCGAGAGAGAATGCGAGAGAGATCGCGCGAGACAGCGAGGGAGACAGCGAGGGAGACAGCGAGGGAGACAGCGAGGGAGACAGCGAGGGAGACAGCGAGGGAGACAGCGAGAGAAACTGCGAGGAAGACTGCGAGAGAGACTGCGAGAGAGACTGCGAGAGAGACTGCGAGAGAGACTGCGAGAGTGACTGCGAGAGTGACTGCGAGAGTGACTGCGAGAGTGACTGCGAGAGTGACTGTGAGGGAGACTGTGAGGGAGACTGCTATGGAGATAGCGAGAGAGACAGCGAGGGATACAGCGAGAGAGACTGCGAGAGTGACTGCGAGGGAGACGGCGAGGGAGACGGCGAGGGCGACGGCGAGGGCGACGGCGAGGGCGACGGCGAGGGCGACGGCGAGAGAGACGGCGAGAGAGACGGCGAGAGAGACGGCGAGAGAGACGGCGAGAGAGACGGCGAGAGAGACGGCGAGAGAGACGGCGAGAGAGACGGCGAGAGAGACAGCGAGAGAGACTGTGAGGGAGACTGCGAGGGAGACTGCGAGGGAGACTGCGAGGGAGACTGCGAGGGAGACTGCGAGGGAGACGGCGAGAGAGACAGCGAGAGAGACTGTGAGGGAGACTGTGAGGGAGACAGCGAGAGAGACAGCGACAGAGACTGTGAGAGAGACTGCGAGGGACACAGCGAGAGAGAATGCGAGAGAGATCGCGCGAGACAGCGAGGGAGACAGCGAGGGAGATAGAGAGGGAGACAGCGAGGGAGACAGCGAGGGAGACAGCGAGGGAGACAGCGAGGGAGACAGCGAGGGAGACAGCGAGGGAGACAGAGAGGGAGACAGAGAGGGAGACAGAGAGGGAGACAGAGAGGGAGACAGCGAGGGAGACAGCGAGGGAGACTGCGAGAGAGACTGCGAGAGAGACTGCGAGAGAGACTGCGAGAGAGACTGCGAGAGAGACTGCGAGGGAGACAGCGAGAGAGACTGAGAGAGACAGCGAGGGAGACAGCGAGGGAGACAGCGAGGGAGACAGCGAGGGAGACAGCGAGGGAGACAGCGAGAGAGTCTGCGAGGGAGACTGCGAGGGACACAGCATGAGACACTGCGAGGGAGACAACGAGAGAGAATGCGAGAGAGATCGCGCAAGACAGCGAGGGAGACAGCGAGGGAGACAGCGAGGGAGACAGCGAGGGAGACAGCGAGGGAGACAGCGAGGGAGACAGCGAGGGAGACAGCGAGGGAGACAGCGAGAGAAACTGCGAGGAAGACTGCGAGGAAGACTGCGAGAGAGACTGCGAGAGAGACTGCGAGAGAGACTGCGAGAGAGACTGCGAGAGAGACTGCGAGAGAGACTGCGAGGGAGAAAGCGAGAGAGACTGCGAGAGAGACTGCGAGAGAGACTGCGAGGGAGACTGCGAGGGAGACTGCGAGGGAGACTGCGAGGGAGACTGCGAGGGAGACTGCGAGGGAGACTGCGCGGGAGACAGCGAGGGAGACTGCGAGAGAGACTGCGAGGGAGACTGCGAGAGAGACTGAGAGGGAGACTGCGAGAGAGACTGCGAGGGAGAAAGCGAGAGAGACTGCGAGAGAGACTGCGAGAGAGACTGCGAGAGAGACTGCGAGGGAGACTGCGAGGGAGACTGCGAGGGAGACTGCGAGGGAGACTGCGAGGGAGATAGCGAGAGAGACTGCGAGAGAGACTGTGAGGGAGACTGTGAGGGAGACAGCGAGGGATACAGCGAGAGAGACTGCGAGAGAGACTGCGAGAGTGACTGCGAGAGTGACTGCGAGAGTGACTGCGAGAGTGACTGCGAGGGCGACGGCGAGGGCGACGGCGAGAGAGACGGCGAGAGAGACGGCGAGAGAGACGGCGAGAGAGACGGCGAGAGAGACGGCGAGAGAGACGGCGAGGGCGACGGCGAGGGCGACGGCGAGGGCGACGGCGAGAGAGACGGCGAGAGAGACGGCGAGAGAGACGGCGAGAGAGACGGCGAGAGAGACTGCGAGGGAGACGGCGAGGGAGACTGTGAGGGAGACTGTGAGGGAGACTGTGAGGGAGACTGTGAGGGAGACAGCGAGAGAGACAGCGACAGAGACAGTGAGAGAGACTGCGAGGGACACAGCGAGAGAGACTGCGAGAGAGATCGCGCGAGACAGCGAGGGAGACAGCGAGGGAGACAGCGAGGGAGACAGCGAGGGAGACAGCGAGGGAGACAGCGAGAGAAACTGCGAGGAAGACTGCGAGAGAGACTGCGAGAGAGACTGCGAGAGAGACTGCGAGAGAGACTGCGAGAGAGACTGCGAGGGAGAAAGCGAGAGAGACTGCGAGAGAGACTGCGAGAGAGACAGCGAGAGAGACAGCGAGAGAGACTGCGAGGGAGACGGCGAGAGAGACAGCGAGGGAGACTGCGAGGGAGACTGTGAGGGAGACTGTGAGGGAGACTGCTATGGAGATAGCGAGAGAGACAGCGAGGGATACAGCGAGAGAGACTGCGAGAGTGACTGCGAGGGAGACGGCGAGGGAGACGGCGAGGGAGACGGCGAGGGCGACGGCGAGGGCGACGGCGAGGGCGACGGCGAGGGCGACGGCGAGAGAGACGGCGAGAGAGACGGCGAGAGAGACGGCGAGAGAGACGGCGAGAGAGACGGCGAGAGAGACGGCGAGAGAGACGGCGAGAGAGACAGCGAGAGAGACTGTGAGGGAGACTGCGAGGGAGACTGCGAGGGAGACTGCGAGGGAGACTGCGAGGGAGACTGCGAGGGAGACGGCGAGAGAGACAGCGAGAGAGACTGTGAGGGAGACTGTGAGGGAGACAGCGAGAGAGACAGCGACAGAGACTGTGAGAGAGACTGCGAGGGACACAGCGAGAGAGAATGCGAGAGAGATCGCGCGAGACAGCGAGGGAGACAGCGAGGGAGATAGAGAGGGAGACAGCGAGGGAGACAGCGAGGGAGACAGCGAGGGAGACAGCGAGGGAGACAGCGAGGGAGACAGCGAGGGAGACAGAGAGGGAGACAGAGAGAGAAACTGCGAGGGAGACTGCGAGAGAGACTGCGAGAGAGACTGCGAGAGAGACTGCGAGAGAGACTGCGAGAGAGACTGCGAGAGAGACTGCGAGAGAGACTGCGAGAGAGACTGCGAGGGAGAAAGCGAGAGAGACTGCGAGAGAGACAGCGAGAGAGACAGCGAGAGAGACTGCGAGGGAGACGGCGAGAGAGACAGCGAGAGAGACTGTGAGGGAGACTGTGAGGGAGACTGTGAGGGAGACTGTGAGGGAGACTGTGAGGGAGACAGCGAGAGAGACAGCGAGAGAGACTGCGAGAGGGACAGTGAGAGGGACTGCGAGAGAGACTGAGAGAGAGACTGAGAGAGAGACTGAGAGGGAGACTGAGAGGGAGACTGAGAGGGAGACTGAGAGGGAGACTGAGAGGGAGACAGCGAGGGAGACAGCGAGGGAGACAGCGAGGGAGACAGCGAGGGAGACAGCGAGGGAGACAGCGAGGGAGACATCGAGGGAGACATCGAGGGAGACATCGAGAGAGACATCGAGAGAGACATCGAGAGAGACAGCGAAAGAGAATGCGAGAGAGACTGCGAGAGAGACTGCGAGAGAGACTGCGAGAGAGACTGCGAGAGAGACTGCGAGAGAGACATCCAGGGTGACTTCGAGGGAGACTTCGAGGGAGACTTCGAGGGAGACTTCGAGGGAGACTTTGAGGGAGACTTTGAGGGAGACTTTGAGGGAGACTTCGAGGGAGACTGCGAGGGAGACTGCGAGGGAGACTTCGAGGGAGACTGCGAGGGAGACTGCGAGGGAGACAGCGAGAGAGACTGAGAGAGAGACTGAGAGAGAGACTGAGAGAGACAGCGAGGGAGACAGCGAGAGAGTCTGCGAGGGAGAGAGCGAGGGAGAAAGCGAGAGAGACTGCGAGAGAGACTGCGAGGGAGACTGCGAGGGAGACTGCGAGGGAGACTGCGAGGGAGACTGCGAGGGAGACTGCGAGGGAGACTGCGAGGGAGACAGCAATAGAGACTGCGAGGGAGACAACGAGAGAGAATGCGAGAGAGATCGCGCGAGACAGCGAGGGAGACAGCGAGGGAGATAGCGAGGGAGACAGCGAGGGGGACAGCGAGGGAGACAGCGAGGGGGACAGCGAGGGAGACAGCGAGGGAGACTGCGAGGAAGACTGCGAGGAAGACTGCGAGGAAGACTGCGAGGGAGACTGCGAGAGAGACTGCGAGAGAGACTGCGAGAGAGACTGCGAGAGAGACTGCGAGAGAGACTGCGAGAGAGACTGCGTGGGAGAAAGCGAGAGAGACTGCGAGAGAGACTGCGAGAGAGCCTGCGAGGGAGACTGCAAGGGAGACAGCGAGGGAGATAGCGAGAGAGACTGCGAGAGAGACTGCGAGAGAGACTGCGAGGGAGACTGGGAGGGAGACTGTGAGGGAGACTGCGAGAGAGACTGCTATGGAGATAGCGAGAGAGACAGCGAGGGATACAGCGAGAGAGACTGCGAGAGTGACTGCGAGGGAGACGGCGAGGGAGACGGCGAGGGAGACGGCGAGGGAGACGGCGAGGGAGACGGCGAGGGAGACGGCGAGGGCGACGGCGAGGGCGACGGCGAGGGCGACGGCGAGAGAGACGGCGAGAGAGACGGCGAGAGAGACGGCGAGAGAGACAGCGAGAGAGACAGCGAGAGAGACAGCGAGAGAGACAGCGAGAGAGACAGCGAGAGAGACAGCGAGAGAGACGGCGAGAGAGACGGCGAGAGAGACGGCGAGGGAGACGGCGAGAGAGACAGCGAGAGAGACTGTGAGGGAGACAGCGAGAGAGACTGCGAGAGAGACTGCGAGAGAGACTGCGAGAGAGACTGCGAGAGAGACAGTGAGAGGGACTGCGAGAGAGAAAGCGAGAGAGAAAGCCAGAGAGTGCGAGGGAGACAGCGAGAGAGAATGCGAGAGAGACTGAGAGAGAGACTGAGAGAGAGACTGAGAGAGAGACTGAGAGAGAGACTGAGAGAGAGACTGAGAGAGAGACTGAGAGGGAGACTGAGAGGGAGACTGAGAGGGAGACTGAGAGGGAGACTGAGAGGGAGACTGAGAGGGAGACTGAGAGGGAGACAGCGAGGGAGACATCGAGAGAGACATCGAGAGAGACATCGAGAGAGACATCGAGAGAGACAGCGAAAGAGAATGCGAGAGAGACTGCGAGAGAGACTGCGAGAGAGACTGCGAGAGAGACTGCGAGAGAGACTGCGAGAGAGACTGCGAGAGAGACTGCGAGAGAGACTGCGAGAGAGACTGCGAGAGAGACTGCGAGAGAGACTGCGAGAGAGACATCCAGGGTGACTTCGAGGGAGACTTCGAGGGAGACTTCGAGGGAGACTTCGAGGGAGACTTCGAGGGAGACTTCGAGGGAGACTTCGAGGGAGACTTCGAGGGAGACTTCGAGGGAGACTGCGACGGAGACTGCGACGGAGACTGCGACGGAGACAGCGAGGGAGACTGCGACGGAGACAGCGAGGGAGACTGCGAGGGAGACTGCGAGGGAGACTGCGAGGGAGACTGAGAGAGAGACTGAGAGAGAGACTGAGAGAGAGACTGAGAGAGAGACTGAGAGAGAGACTGAGAGAGAGACTGAGAGAGAGACTGAGGGAGACAGCGAGGGAGACAGCGAGGGAGACAGCGAGGGAGACAGCGAGGGAGACAGCGAGGGAGACAGCGAGGGAGAGAGCGAGGGAGAGAGCGAGGGAGAGAGCGAGGGAGAAAGCGAGAGAGACTGCGAGAGAGACTGCGAGGGAGACTGCGAGGGAGACTGCGAGAGAGACTGCGAGAGAGACTGCGAGAGAGACTGCGAGAGAGACTGCGAGGGAGACAGCGAGAGAGACTGCGAGGGAGACTGCGAGAGAGACTGCGAGAGAGACTGCGAGAGAGACTGCGAGAGAGACTGCGAGAGAGACTGCGAGGGAGACTGCGAGGGAGACTGCGAGGGAGACAGCGAGGGAGACAGCGAGGGAGACAGCGAGAGAGACTGCGAGAGAGACAGCGAGAGAGACTGCGAGAGAGACTGCGAGAGAGACTGCGAGAGAGACTGCGAGAGAGACTGCGAGAGAGACTGCGAGAGAGACTGCGAGGGAGACTGCGAGGGAGACAGCGAGAGAGACAGCGAGAGAGACTGTGAGGGAGAAAGCGAGAGAAACTGCGAGAGAGACAGCGAGGGATACAGCGAGAGACACTGCGAGAGAGACTGCGAGGGAGACGGCGAGGGAGAGAGCGAGGGAGACAGCGAGAGAGACAGCGTGAGAGACTGCGAGGGAGGCAGCGAGGGAGACAGCGAGGGAGACAGCGAGGGAGACAGCGAGGGAGACAGCGAGGGAGACAGCGAGGGAGACTGCGAGGGAGACTGCGAGGTTGACTGCGAGGTTGACTGCGAGAGCGACTGCTAGGGAGACAGCGAGGGAGACAGCGAGGGAGACAGCGAGGGAGACAGCGAGGGTGACAGCGAGGGAGACAGCGAGAGAAACTGCGAGGGAGACAGCGAGGGAGAGAGCGAGGGAGACAGCGAGGGAGACAGCGAGGGAGACAGCGAGGGAGACAGCGAGGGAGACAGCGAGGGAGACAGCGAGGGAGACAGCGAGAGAGACAGCGAGAGAGACAGCGAGAGAGACAGCGAGAGAGACAGCGAGGGAGACAGCGAGAGAGACAGCGAGGGAGACAGCGAGGGAGACAGCGAGGGAGAAAGCGAGGGAGACAGCGAGAGAGACTGCGAGAAAGACTGCGAGAGAGACTGCGAGAGAGACAGCGAGAGAGACTGCGAGGGATACAGCGAGAGTGACTGCGAGGGAGACGGCGAGGGAGACGGCGAGGGAGACGGAGAGGGAGACGGCGAGGGAGACGGCGAGGGAGACGGCGAGGGAGACGGCGAGGGAGACGGCGAGGGAGACGGCGAGGGCGATGGCGAGGGAGACAGCGAGGGAGACAGCGAGGGAGACAGCGAGGGAGACAGCGAGAGAGACAGCGAGGGAGACGGCGAGAGAGACAGCGAGAGAGACAGCGAGGGAGACAGCGAGGGAGACTGCGAGGGAGACTGCGAGGGAGACAGCGAGAGAGACTGCGAGAGAGAGTGCGAGAGAGACTGCGAGAGAGAGTGCGAGAGAGAGTGCGAGAGAGACTGCGAGAGAGACTGCGAGAGAGACAGTGAGAGGGACTGCGAGAGAGAAAGCCAGAGAGTGCGAGGGAGACAGCGAGAGAGAATGCGATAGAGACTGAGAGAGAGACTGAGAGGGAGACTGAGAGGGAGACTGAGAGGGAGACTGAGAGGGAGACTGAGAGGGAGACTGAGAGGGAGACTGAGAGGGAGACTGAGAGGGAGACTGAGAGGGAGACTGAGAGGGAGACTGAGAGGGAGACGGCGAGAGAGACAGCGAGAGAGACTGCGAGGGAGACTGTGAGGGAGACAACGAGGGAGACATCGAGAGAGACATCGAGAGAAACATCGAGAGAGACAGCGAGAGAGACAGCGAAAGAGAATGCGAGAGAGACATCCAGGGTGACTTCGAGGGAGACTTCGAGGGAGACTTCGAGGGAGACTTCGAGGGAGACTGCAAGGGAGACTGCAAGGGAGACTGCGAGAGAGACTGCGAGAGAGACTGAGAGAGACAGCGAGGGAGACAGCGAGGGAGACAGCGAGGGAGACAGCGAGGGAGACAGCGAGGGAGACAGCGAGGGAGACAGCGAGGGAGACAGCGAGGGAGACAGCGAGGGAGACAGCGAGGGAGACAGCGAGGGAGACAGCGAGAGAGTCTGCGAGGGAGAGAGCGAGGGAGACTGCGAGAGAGACTGCGAGGGAGACTGCGAGGGAGACTGCGAGGGAGACTGTGAGGGAGACTGCGAGGGAGACTGCGAGGGAGACTGCGAGGGAGACAGCGAGGGAGACTGCGAGGGAGACAGCGATAGAGACTGCGAGGGAGACTGCGAGGGAGACTGCGAGGGAGACTGCGAGGGAGACTGCGAGGGAGACTGCGAGGGAGACAGCGAGGGAGACTGCGAGGGAGACAGCGATAGAGACTGCGAGGGAGACAGCGATAGAGACTGCGAGGGAGACAGCGAGAGAGACTGCGAGAGAGACTGCGAGAGAGACTGCGAGAGAGACTGCGAGGGAGAAAGCGAGAGAGACTGCGAGGGAGACTGCGAGAGAGACTGCGAGAGAGACTGCGAGAGAGACTGCGAGAGAGACTGCGAGAGAGACTGCGAGAGAGACTGCGAGAGAGACTGCGAGAGAGACTGCGAGAGAGACTGCGAGAGAGACTGCGAGAGAGACTGCGAGGGAGACTGCGAGGGAGACTGCGATGGAGACTGCGAGAGAGACTGCGAGAGAGACTGCGAGAGAGACTGCGAGAGAGACTGCGAGAGAGACTGCGAGAGAGACTGCGAGGGAGACAGCGAGAGAGACTGTGAGGGAGAAAGCGAGAGAAACTGCGAGAGAGACAGCGACGGATACAGCGAGAGACACTGCGAGAGAGACGGCGAGAGAGAGAGCGAGGGAGACAGCGAGAGAGACAGCGAGAGAGACTTCGAGAGAGACTGCGAGGGAGGCAGCGAGGGAGACAGCGAGGGAGACAGCGAGGGAGACAGCGAGGGAGACTGCGAGAGCGACTGCTAGGGAGACAGCGAGGGAGACAGCGAGGGAGACAGCGAGAGAAACTGCGAGGGAGACAGCGAGGGAGACAGCGAGGGAGACAGCGAGGGAGACAGCGAGAGAAACTGCGAGGGAGACAGCGAGGGAGACAGCGAGGGAGACAGCGAGGGAGACAGCGAGGGAGACAGCGAGGGAGACAGCGAGGGAGACAGCGAGGGAGACAGCGAGGGAGACAGCGAGGGAGACAGCGAGGGAGACAGAGAGGGAGACAGAGAGGGAGACAGCGAGGGAGACAGCGAGGGAGACAGCGAGGGAGACAGCGAGAGAGACTGCGAGGGAGACTGCGAGAGAGGCAGCGAGAGAGACAGCGAGAGAGACAGCGAGAGAGACAGCGAGGGAGAAAGCGAGGGAGAAAGCGAGGGAGACAGCGAGAGAGACTGCGAGAGAGACTGCGAGAGAGACTGCGAGAGAGACTGCGAGAGAGACTGCGAGAGAGACTGCGAGGGAGACTGCGAGAGAGACTGCGAGAGAGACTGCGAGAGAGACAGCGAGAGGGACTGCGAGAGGGACTGCGAGAGGGACTGCGAGAGAGACTGCGAGAGAGACTGCGAGAGAGACTGCGAGAGAGACTGCGAGAGAGACTGCGAGAGAGACAGCGAGAGAGACAGCGAGAGAGACTGCGAGAGAGACTGCGAGAGAGACTGCGAGAGAGACTGCGAGAGAGACTGCGAGAGAGACAGCGAGAGAGACTGCGAGAGAGACAGCGAGAGAGACTGCGAGAGAGACTGCGAGAGAGACTGCGAGGGAGACTGCGAGGGAGACTGCGAGAGAGACTGCGAGAGAGACAGCGAGAGGGACTGCGAGAGGGACAGCGAGAGGGACAGCGAGAGAGACTGCGAGAGAGACTGCGAGAGAGACTGCGAGAGAGACTGCGAGAGAGACTGCGAGAGAGACTGCGAGAGAGACAGCGAGAGAGACAGCGAGAGAGACTGCGAGAGAGACTGCGAGAGAGACAGCGAGAGAGACAGCGAGAGAGACTGCGAGAGAGACTGCGAGAGAGACTGCGAGGGAGACTGCGAGGGAGACTGCGAGGGAGACTGCGAGGGAGACTGCGAGGGAGACTGCGAGGGAGACAGCGAGAGAGACAGCGAGGGAGACAGCGAGGGAGACAGCGAGGGAGACAGCGAGGGAGACAGCGAGGGAGACAGCGAGGGAGACAGCGAGGGAGACAGCGAGGGAGACAGCGAGGGAGACAGCGAGGGAGACAGCGAGGGAGACAGCGAGGGAGACAGCGAGGGAGACAGCGAGAGAAACTGCGAGGAAGACTGCGAGAGAGACTGCGAGAGAGACTGCGAGAGAGACTGCGAGAGAGACTGCGAGAGAGACTGCGAGAGAGACTGCGAGAGAGACTGCGAGAGAGACTGCGAGAGAGACTGCATGGGAGAAAGCGAGAGAGACTGCGAGAGAGACTGCGAGAGAGACTGCGAGGGAGACAGCGAGAGAGACAGCGAGGGAGATAGCGAGAGAGACTGCGAGAGAGACTGCGAGAGAGACTGCGAGGGAGACTGCGAGGGAGACTGCGAGGGAGACTGCGAGGGAGACTGCTATGGAGATAGCGAGAGAGACAGCGAGGGATACAGCGAGAGAGACTGCGAGAGTGACTGCGAGGGAGACGGCGAGGGAGACGGCGAGGGCGACGGCGAGGGCGACGGCGAGGGCGACGGCGAGAGAGAGAGCGAGAGAGACAGCGAGGGAGACAGCGAGAGAGACAGCGAGAGAGACTGCGAGGGAGACGGCGAGAGAGACAGCGAGAGAGACAGCGAGAGAGACTGTGAGGGAGACTGTGAGGGAGACTGTGAGGGAGACAGCGAGAGAGACTGCGAGAGAGACTGCGAGAGAGACTGCGAGAGAGACTGCGAGAGAGACAGTGAGAGGGACAGTGAGAGGGACTGCGAGAGAGAAAGCCAGAGAGTGCGAGGGAGACAGCGAGAGAGAATGCGATAGAGACTGAGAGAGAGACTGAGAGAGAGACTGAGAGAGAGACTGAGAGAGAGACTGAGAGAGAGACTGAGAGGGAGACTGAGAGGGAGACTGAGAGGGAGACTGAGAGGGAGACTGAGAGGGAGACAGCGAGGGAGACAGCGAGGGAGAAAGCGAGGGAGACAGCGAGGGAGACAGCGAGGGAGACAGCGAGGGAGACAGCGAGAGAGATTGAGAGAGAGACTGAGAGAGAGACTGAGAGAGAGACTGAGAGAGAGACTGAGAGAGACAGCGAGGGAGACAACGAGGGAGACAGTGAGAGAGTCTGCGAGGGAGAGAGCGAGGGAGAAAGCGAGAGAGACTGCGAGAGAGACAGCGAGAGAGACTGCGAGGGAGACTGTGAGGGAGACAGCGAGAGAGACTGCGAGAGAGACAGTGAGAGGGACTGCGAGAGAGAAAGCCAGAGAGTGCAAGGGAGACAGCGAGGGAGACAGCGAGAGAGAATGCGAGAGAGAATGCGAGAGAGACTGAGAGGGAGACTGAGAGGGAGACTGAGAGGGAGACTGAGAGGGAGACTGAGAGGGAGACTGAGAGGGAGACTGAGAGGGAGACAGCGAGGGAGACAGCGAGGGAGACAGCGAGAGAGATTGAGAGAGAGACTGAGAGAGAGACTGAGAGAGAGACTGAGAGAGACAGCGAGGGAGACAACGAGGGAGACAGTGAGAGAGTCTGCGAGGGAGAGAGCGAGGGAGAAAGCGAGAGAGACTGCGAGAGAGACAGCGAGAGAGACTGCGAGGGAGACTGTGAGGGAGACAGCGAGAGAGACTGCGAGAGAGACAGTGAGAGGGACTGCGAGAGAGAAAGCCAGAGAGTGCAAGGGAGACAGCGAGGGAGACAGCGAGAGAGAATGCGAGAGAGAATGCGAGAGAGACTGAGAGAGAGACTGAGAGGGAGACTGAGAGGGAGACTGAGAGGGAGACTGAGAGGGAGACTGAGAGGGAGACTGAGAGGGAGACTGAGAGGGAGACTGAGAGGGAGACAGCGAGGGAGACAGCGAGGGAGACAGCGAGGGAGACAGCGAGAGAGACATCGAGAGAGACATCGAGAGAGACATCGAGAGAGACATCGAGAGAGACATCGAGAGAGACATCGAGAGAGACATCGAGAGAGACAGCGAAAGAGAATGCGAGAGAGACATCCAGGGTGACTTCGAGGGAGACTTCGAGGGAGACTTCGAGGGAGACTTCGAGGGAGACTGCGAGGGAGACTGCGAGGGAGACTGCGAGGGAGACTGCGAGGGAGACTGCGAGGGAGACTGCGAGAGAGACTGAGAGAGAGACTGAGGGAGACAGTGAGGGAGACAGCGAGGGAGACAGCGAGGGAGACAGTGAGGGAGACAGCGAGGGAGACAGCGAGGGAGACAGCGAGGGAGACAGCGAGAGAGTCTGCGAGGGAGAGAGCGAGGGAGAAAGCAAGAGAGACTGCGAGAGAGACTGCGAGGGAGACTGCGAGGGAGACTGCGAGGGAGACTGCGAGGGAGACTGCGAGGGAGACAGCGATAGAGACTGCGAGGGAGACAGCGATAGAGACTGCGAGGGAGACAGCGATAGAGACTGCGAGGGAGACAGCGATAGAGACTGCGAGGGAGACAGCGATAGAGACTGCGAGGGAGACAGCGAGAGAGACAGCGAGAGAGACTGCGAGAGAGACTGCGAGAGAGACTGCGAGAGAGACTGCGAGAGAGACTGCGAGAGAGACTGCGAGGGAGAAAGCGAGAGAGACTGTGAGGGAGACTGCGAGAGAGACTGCGAGAGAGACTGCGAGAGAGACTGCGAGAGAGACTGCGAGGGAGACTGCGAGGGAGACTGCGAGGGAGACTGCGAGGGAGACTGCGAGGGAGACTGCGAGGGAGACTGCGAGGGAGACTGCGAGGGAGACTGCGAGGGAGACTGCGAGGGAGACAGCGATGGAGACAGCGATGGAGACTGCGAGAGAGACTGCGAGAGAGACTGCGAGAGAGACTGCGAGAGAGACTGCGAGAGAGACTGCGAGAGAGACTGCGAGAGAGACTGCGAGAGAGACTGCGAGGGAGACAGCGAGAGAGACTGTGAGGGAGAAAGCGAGAGAAACTGCGAGAGAGACAGCGAGGGATACAGCGAGAGACACTGCGAGAGAGACGGCGAGAGAGAGAGCGAGGGAGACAGCGAGAGAGACAGCGAGAGAGACAGCGAGAGAGACTGCGAGGGAGGCAGCGAGGGAGACAGCGAGGGAGACAGCGAGGGAGACAGCGAGGGAGACAGCGAGGGAGACTGCGAGAGCGACTGCTAGGGAGACAGCGAGGGAGACAGCGAGGGAGACAGCGAGAGAAACAGCGAGGGAGACAGCGAGGGAGACAGCGAGGGAGACAGCGAGGGAGACAGCGAGGGAGACAGCGAGGGAGACAGCGAGGGAGACAGCGAGGGAGACAGCGAGGGAGACAGCGAGGGAGACAGCGAGGGAGACAGCGAGAGAGACTGCGAGGGAGACTGCGAGGGAGACTGCGAGAGAGGCAGCGAGAGAGGCAGCGAGAGAGACAGCGAGAGAGACAGCGAGGGAGAAAGCGAGGGAGACAGCGAGAGAGACTGCGAGAGAGACTGCGAGAGAGACTGCGAGAGAGACTGCGAGAGAGACTGCGAGAGAGACTGCGAGAGAGACTGCGAGAGAGACTGCGAGAGAGACTGCGAGAGAGACAGCGAGAGAGACAGCGAGAGAGACTGCGAGAGGGACAGCGAGAGAGACAGCGAGGGAGACTGCGAGAGAGACTGCGAGAGAGACTGCGAGAGAGACTGCGAGAGAGACAGCGAGAGAGACTGCGAGAGAGACTGCGAGAGAGACTGCGACAGAGACTGCGACAGAGACTGCGAGAGAGACAGCGAGAGAGACTGCGAGAGAGACTGCGAGATAGACTGCGAGAGAGACTGCGAGGGAGACTGCGAGGGAGACTGCGAGGGAGACTGCGAGAGAGACTGCGAGAGAGACAGCGAGAGGGACAGCGAGAGAGACTGCGAGAGAGACTGCGAGAGAGACTGCGAGAGAGACTGCGAGAGAGACTGCGAGAGAGACTGCGAGAGAGACAGCGAGAGAGACAGCGAGAGAGACTGCGAGAGAGACTGCGAGAGAGACTGCGAGGGAGACTGCAAGGGAGACTGCGAGGGAGACTGCGAGGGAGACTGCGAGGGAGACTGCGAGGGTGACTGCGAGGGAGACTGCGAGGGAGACTGCGAGGGAGACTGCGAGGGAGACTGCGAGGGAGACAGCGAGGGAGACAGCGAGGGAGACAGCGAGGGAGACAGCGAGGGAGACAGCGAGAGAGACAGCGAGGGAGACAGCGAGGGAGACAGCGAGGGAGACAGCGAGGGAGACAGCGAGGGAGACAGCGAGGGAGACAGCGAGGGAGACAGCGAGGGAGACAGCGAGGGAGACAGCGAGGGAGACAGCGAGGGAGACAGCGAGGGAGACAGCGAGAGAAACTGCGAGGAAGACTGCGAGAGAGACTGCGAGAGAGACTGCGAGAGAGACTGCGAGAGAGACTGCGAGAGAGACTGCGTGGGAGAAAGCGAGAGAGACTGCGAGAGAGACTGCGAGAGAGACTGCGAGGGAGACTGCGAGGGAGACAGCGAGAGAGACAGCGAGAGAGACAGCGAGAGAGACAGCGAGGGAGATAGCGAGAGAGACTGCGAGAGAGACTGCGAGGGAGACTGCGAGGGAGACTGCGAGGGAGACTGCGAGGGAGACTGCGAGGGAGACTGCGAGGGAGACTGCGAGAGAGACTGCTATGGAGATAGCGAGAGAGACAGCGAGGGATACAGCGAGAGAGACTGCGAGAGTGACTGCGAGGGAGACGGCGAGGGAGACGGCGAGGGCGACGGCGAGGGCGACGGCGAGGGCGATGGCGAGAGAGAGAGCGAGAGAGACAGCGAGAGAGACAGCGAGGGAGACAGCGAGAGAGACAGCGAGAGAGACTGCGAGGGAGACGGCGAGAGAGACAGCGAGAGAGACAGCGAGAGAGACTGTGAGGGAGACTGTGAGGGAGACAGCGAGAGAGACTGCGAGAGAGACTGCGAGAGAGACTGCGAGAGAGACAGTGAGAGGGACAGTGAGAGGGACTGCGAGAGAGAAAGCCAGAGAGTGCGAGGGAGACAGCGAGAGAGAATGCGATAGAGACTGAGAGAGAGACTGAGAGAGAGACTGAGAGGGAGACTGAGAGGGAGACTGAGAGGGAGACTGAGAGGGAGACAGCGAGGGAGACAGCGAGGGAGACAGCGAGGGAGACAGCGAGAGAGACTGAGAGAGAGACTGAGAGAGAGATTGAGAGAGAGATTGAGAGAGAGACTGAGAGAGACAGCGAGGGAGACAACGAGGGAGACAACGAGGGAGACAACGAGGGAGACAGTGAGAGAGTCTGCGAGGGAGAGAGCGAGGGAGAAAGCGAGAGAGACTGCGAGAGAGACTGCGAGGGAGACTGCGAGGGAGACTGCGAGGGAGACTGCGAGGGAGACTGCGAGGGAGACAGCGATAGAGACTGCGAGGGAGACAGCGAGAGAGACAGCGAGGGAGACAGCGAGAGAGACTGCGAAAGAGACTGCGAGAGAGACTGCGAGAGAGACAGCGAGGGAGACAGCGAGGGAGACTGTGAGGGAGACAGCGAGGGAGACTGCGAGAGAGACTGCGAGAGAGACTGCGAGAGAGACTGCGAGAGAGACTGCGAGAGAGACTGCGAGGGAGACAGCGAGAGAGACTGTGAGGGAGAAAGCGAGAGAAACAGCGAGGGATACAGCGAGAGACACTGCGAGAGAGACTGCGAGGGAGACGGCGAGAGAGAGAGCGAGGGAGAGAGCGAGGGAGAGAGCGAGGGAGAGAGCGAGGGAGACAGCGAGAGAGACTTCGAGAGAGACTGCGAGGGAGGCAGCGAGGGAGACAGCGAGGGAGACAGCGAGGGAGACAGCGAGGGAGACAGCGAGGGAGACAGCGAGAGAGACTGCGAGAGCGACTGCTAGGGAGACAGCGAGGGAGACAGCGAGGGAGACAGCGAGGGAGACAGCGAGGGAGACAGCGAGGGAGACAGCGAGGGAGACAGCGAGAGAAACTGCGAGGGAGACAGCGAGAGAGACTGCGAGAGAGACGGCGAGGGAGACAGGGAGGGAGAGAGCGAGGGAGAGAGCGAGGGAGAGAGCGAGGGAGACAGCGAGGGAGACAGCGAGGGAGACAGCGAGGGAGACAGCGAGGGAGAGAGCGAGGGAGACAGCGAGGGAGAGAGCGAGGGAGACAGCGAGGGAGACAGCGAGGGAGACAGCGAGGGAGACA
Organism: Heterodontus francisci; assembly: GCF_036365525.1. Lineage (NCBI taxonomy): Eukaryota > Metazoa > Chordata > Chondrichthyes > Heterodontiformes > Heterodontidae > Heterodontus > Heterodontus francisci. Next base: position 625,998 of record NW_027140117.1, read on the forward strand.
GCGAGGGAGACAGCGAGGGAGACAGCGAGAGAGACTGCGAGGGAGACTGCGAGGGAGACTGCGAGGGAGACAGCGAGAGAGACAGCGAGAGAGACAGCGAGAGAGACAGCGAGAGAGACAGCGAGAGAGACAGCGAGAGAGACAGCGAGGGAGACAGCGAGGGAGACAGCGAGGGAGACAGCGAGGGAGACAGCGAGGGAGACTGCGAGAGAGACTGCGAGGGAGACAGCGAGAGAGACAGCGAGAGAGAATGCAAAGGAGACTGCGAGAGAGACTGCGAGAGAGACAGCGAGAGGGACAGCGAGAGAGACTGCGAGAGGGACAGCGAGAGAGACTGCGAGAGGGACAGCGAGAGAGACTGCGAGAGAGACTGCGAGAGAGACTGCGAGAGAGACAGCGAGAGAGACAGCGAGAGAGACAGCGAGAGAGAATGCAAAGGAGACTGCGAGAGAGACTGCGAGAGAGACAGCGAGAGGGACAGCGAGAGAGACTGCGAGAGAGACTGCGAGGGAGACAGCGAGAGAGACAGCGAGAGAGAATGCAAAGGAGACTGCGAGAGAGACTGCGAGAGAGACAGCGAGAGGGACAGCGAGAGAGACTGCGAGAGAGACTGCGAGAGGGACAGCGAGAGAGACTGCGAGAGGGACAGCGAGAGAGACTGCGAGAGAGACTGCGAGAGAGACTGCGAGAGAGACTGCGAGAGAGACTGCGAGAGAGACTGCGAGAGAGACTGCGAGAGAGAGACGGCGAGAGAGACGGCGAGAGAGACGGCGAGAGAGATGGAGAGAGAGACGGCGAGAGAGACGGCGAGAGAGACAGTGAGGGAGAGAGCGAGAGAGAGTGCGAGGGAGACAGCGAGAGAGAGTGCGAGGGAGACAGCGAGAGAGACTGTGAGAGATACAGCGAGGGATAGAGCGAGTGAGACAGCGAGGGAGACAGCGAGAGTACATTGAGAGAGACAGCGAGAGAGACAGCGAGAGAGACAGCGAGAGAGACAGCGAGAGAGACTGCCAGGGAGACTGCCAGGGAGACGGCCAGGGAGACGGCCAGGGAGACGGCCAGGGAGACGGCCAGGGAGACGGCCAGGGAGACGGCCAGGGAGACGGCCAGGGAGACGGCCAGGGAGACGGCCAGGGAGACGGCCAGGGAGACGGCCAGGGAGACGGCCAGGGAGACGGCCAGGGAGACGGCGAGGGAGACAGCGAGGGAGACAGCGACGGAGACAGCGACGGAGACAGCGACAGAGACAGCGACAGAGACAGCGACAGAGACAGCCGGGGATACAGAGAGAGTGACTGCAAGGGAGACGGCGAGGGAGACAGTGAGAGACACTGCGAGAGAGAATGTGAGGGTGACAGCGCTGGAGACAGCGAGAGAGACTGCGAGAAGGACTGCGAGAAGGACTGCGAGAAGGACTGCGAGAAGGACTGCGAGAAGGACTGCGAGAGAGACAGCGAGGGAGAAAGCGAGAGCGACTTCGAGAGAGACTGCGAGGGATACAGCGAGAGAGACTGCGAGGGAGACTGCGAGGGAGACAGCGAGGGAGACAGCGAGGGAGACTGCGAGGGAGACTGCGAGGGAGACTGCGAGGGAGACTGCGAGGGAGACTGCGAGGGAGACTGCGAGGGAGACTGCGAGGGAGACAGCGTGGGAGACAGCGAGAGAGACTGCGAGAGAGACTGCGAGAGAGACTGCGAGGGAGACTGCGAGGGAGACTGCGAGGGAGACTGCGAGAGAGACTGCGAGGGAGACTGCGAGGGAGACTGCGAGAGAGACTGCGAGAGAGACTGCGAGAGAGACTGCGAGAGAGACTGCGAGAGGGACAGCGAGAGGGACTGCGAGAGGGACAGCGAGAGAGACTGCGAGAGAGACTGCGAGAGAGACTGCGAGAGAGACTGCGAGAGAGACTGCGAGAGAGACTGCGAGAGAGACTGCGAGAGAGACTGCGAGAGAGACTGCGAGAGAGACTGCAAAGGAGACTGCGAGAGACACTGCAAAGGAGACTGCGAGAGAGATGGAGAGAGAGACGGCGAGAGAGATGGAGAGAGAGACGGCGAGAGAGACGGCGAGAGAGACGGCGAGAGAGACGGCGAGAGAGACGGCGAGAGAGACGGCGAGAGAGACAGTGAGGGAGAGAGCGAGAGAGACTGCGAGGGAGACTGCAAAGGAGACTGCGAGAGAGATGGAGAGAGAGACGGCGAGAGAGATGGAGAGAGAGACGGCGAGAGAGATGGAGAGAGAGACGGCGAGAGAGACGGCGAGAGAGACGGCGAGAGAGACGGCGAGAGAGACGGCGAGAGAGACGGCGAGAGAGAGACGGCGAGAGAGACGGCGAGAGAGACGGCGAGAGAGACGGCGAGAGAGACGGCGAGAGAGAGAGCGAGAGAGACTGCGAGGGAGACAGCGAGAGAGACAGCGAGAGAGACAGCGAGAGAGACTGTGAGAGATACAGCGATGGATAGAGCGAGGGAGACAGCGAGAGTACATTGAGAGAGACAGCGAGAGAGACAGCGAGAGAGACGGCCAGGGAGACGGCCAGGGAGACGGCCAGGGAGACGGCCAGGGAGACGGCCAGGGAGACGGCCAGGGAGACGGCCAGGGAGACGGCCAGGGAGACGGCCAGGGAGACGGCCAGGGAGACGGCCAGGGAGACGGCCAGGGAGACAGCGACGGAGACAGCGACGGAGACAGCGACAGAGACAGCGACAGAGACAGCGACAGAGACAGCGACAGAGACAGAGACAGCGAGGGAGACAGCGAGGGAGACAGCGAGGGAGACAGCGAGGGAGACAGCGAGGGAGACAGCGAGGGAGACAGCGAGGGAGACAGCGAGGGAGACAGCGAGGGAGACAGCGAGGGAGACAGCGAGGGAGACAGCGAGGGAGACAGCGAGAGAGACGGCGAGAGAGACGGAGAGAGAGATGGAGAGAGAGATGGAGAGAGAGATGGAGAGAGAGATGGAGAGAGAGATGGAGAGAGAGATGGAGAGAGAGATGGAGAGAGAGATGGAGAGAGAGATGGAGAGAGAGATGGAGAGAGAGATGGAGAGAGAGATGGAGAGAGAGATGGAGAGAGAGATGGAGAGAGAGACGGCGAGAGAGAGAGTGAGAGAGACTGAGAGGGAGACAGCGAGAGAGACAGCGAGAGAGACAGCGAGAGAGACAGCGAGAGAGACTGCGAGAGAGACTGCGAGAGAGACTGCGAGAGAGACTGCGAGAGAGACTGCGAGAGAGACTGCGAGAGAGACTGCGAGAGAGACTGCGAGAGAGACTGCGAGAGAGACTGCGAGGGATAGAGCGAGGGATAGAGCGAGGGATAGAGCGAGGGATAGAGCGAGGGATAGAGCGAGGGAGACAGCGAGGGAGACAGCGAGGGAGACAGCGAGGGAGACAGCGAGGGAGACAGCGAGGGAGACAGCGAGGGAGACAGCGAGGGAGACAGCGAGAGTACATTGAGAGAGACAGCGAGAGAGACAGCGAGAGAGACGGCGAGAGAGACGGCGAGAGAGACGGCGAGAGAGACGGCGAGAGAGACGGCGAGAGAGACGGCGAGAGAGACGGCGAGAGAGACAGTGAGGGAGAGAGCGAGAGAGACTGCGAGGGAGACTGCAAAGGAGACTGCGAGAGAGATGGAGAGAGAGACGGCGAGAGAGATGGAGAGAGAGACGGCGAGAGAGATGGAGAGAGAGACGGCGAGAGAGACGGCGAGAGAGACGGCGAGAGAGACGGCGAGAGAGAGACGGCGAGAGAGACGGCGAGAGAGACGGCGAGAGAGACGGCGAGAGAGACGGCGAGAGAGACGGCGAGAGAGACGGCGAGAGAGACGGCGAGAGAGACGGCGAGAGAGACTGCGAGAGAGACTGCGAGGGAGACAGCGAGAGAGACAGCGAGAGAGACTGTGAGAGATACAGCGATGGATAGAGCGAGGGAGACAGCGAGAGTACATTGAGAGAGACAGCGAGAGAGACGGCCAGGGAGACGGCCAGGGAGACGGCCAGGGAGACGGCCAGGGAGACGGCCAGGGAGACGGCCAGGGAGACGGCCAGGGAGACGGCCAGGGAGACGGCCAGGGAGACGGCCAGGGAGACGGCCAGGGAGACGGCCAGGGAGACGGCCAGGGAGACAGCGACGGAGACAGCGACAGAGACAGCGACAGAGACAGCGACAGAGACAGCGACAGAGACAGCGACAGAGACAGAGACAGAGACAGAGACAGCGAGGGAGACAGCGAGGGAGTCAGCGAGGGAGACAGCGAGGGAGACAGCGAGGGAGACAGCGAGGGAGACAGCGAGGGAGACAGCGAGGGAGACAGCGAGGGAGACAGCGAGGGAGACAGCGAGGGAGACAGCGAGGGAGACAGCGAGGGAGACAGCGAGAGAGATGGAGAGAGAGATGGAGAGAGAGATGGAGAGAGAGACGGAGAGAGAGAGAGTGAGAGAGACTGAGAGGGAGACAGCGAGAGAGACAGCGAGAGAGACAGCGAGAGAGACAGCGAGAGAGACAGCGAGAGAGACAGCGAGAGAGACAGCGAGAGAGACTGCGAGAGAGACTGCGAGAGAGACTGCGAGAGAGACTGCGAGAGAGACTGCGAGAGAGACTGCGAGAGAGACTGCGAGAGAGACTGCGAGAGAGACTGCGAGAGAGACTGCGAGGGATAGAGCGAGGGATAGAGCGAGGGATAGAGCGAGGGATAGAGCGAGGGATAGAGCGAGGGATAGAGCGAGGGAGACAGCGAGGGAGACAGCGAGGGAGACAGCGAGGGAGACAGCGAGGGAGACAGCGAGGGAGACAGCGAGGGAGACAGCGAGGGAGACAGCGAGGGAGACAGCGAGGGAGACAGCGAGAGTACATTGAGAGAGACAGCGAGAGAGACAGCGAGAGAGACAGCGAGAGAGACAGCGAGAGAGACAGCGAGAGAGACAGCGAGAGAGACAGCGAGAGAGACAGCGAGGGAGACTGCGAGGGAGACTGCGAGGGAGACGGCGAGGGAGACGGCGAGGGAGACGGCGAGGGAGACAGCGAGGGAGACAGCGAGGGAGACAGCGAGGGAGACAGCGAGGGAGACAGCGAGGGAGACAGCGAGGGAGACAGCGAGGGAGACAGCGAGGGAGACAGCGAGGGAGACAGCAGCTGTTAGTATTGGATGGAGCAGGGAACTGGCAGTATTGGATGGAGCAGGGAGCTGCTAGTATTGTTGGGAGCAGGGAGCTGGCAGTATTGGATGGAGCAGGGAGCTGCTAGTATTGTTGGGAGCAGGGAACTGGCAGTATTGGATGGAGCAGGGAGCTGCTAGTATTGTTGGGAGCAGGGAACTGGCAGTATTGGATGGAGCAGGGAGCTGCTAGTATTGTTGGGAGCAGGGAGCTGGTAGTATTGGATGGAGCAGGGAACTGGCAGAATTGGAGGGAGCAGGGAGCTGGCAGTATTGGATGGAGCAGGGAGCTGCTCGTATTATAGGGAGCAGGGAGCTGCAAGTATTGGTGGAGAAGGGAGCTGGCAGTGTTGGATGGAACAGGGAGTTGGCAGTATTGGATGGAGCAGGGAGCTGCTCGTGTTGGAGGGAGCAGGGAGCTGCTAGTATTGGATGGAGCAGGGAACTGGCCGCATTGAAGGGAGCAGGGAGCTGCTAGTATTGCTGGGAGCAGGAAGCTGGCAGTTTTGGATGGAGCAGGGAGCCGCTCGTATTGGAGGGAGCAGGGACCTGCTAGTATTTGTGGGAGAAGGGAGCTGGCTGTGTTGGATGGAGCAGGGAGCTGCTCGTATTGGAGGGATCAGGGAGCTGCTAATATTGGATGGAGCAGTAAACTGGCCGCATTGAAGGGAGCAGGGAGCTGCTAGTATTGTTCTGAGCAGGGAGCTGGCAGTATTGGATGGAGCAGGGAGCTGGCAGTATTGAACGGAGCAAGGAGCTGCTAGTATTGTTGGGAGCAGGGAGCTGGCTGTATTGGATGGAGCAGGGAGCTGGCAGTATTGTAGGGAGCAGGGAGCTGCTAGTATTGTTCTGAGCAGGGAGCTGGCAGTATTGGATGGAGCAGGGAGCTGGCAATATTGAAGGGAGCAGGGAGCTGCTAGTATTGTTGGGAGCAGTGAGCTGGCTGTATTGGATGGAACAGGGAGCTGCTCGTATTGGGGGGAGCAGGGAGCTGGCAGTATTGGATGGAGCAGGGAGTTGCTCGTATTGGAGGGAGCAGGGAGCTGCTGGTATTGGATGGAGCAGGGAGCTGCTCATATTGTTGGGAGCATGGAGCTGGCAGTATTGGATGGAGCAGGGAGCTGCTAGTATTGTTCGGAGCAGGGAGCTGGCAGTTTTGGATGGAGCAGGGAGCTGCTCGTATTGGAGTGAGCAGGAAGCTGGTAGTATTGGATGGAGCGGGGAACTGGCAGTATTGGAGGGAGCGGGGAGCTGCTAGTATTGGAGGGAGCAGGGAGCTGCTAGTATTGTTGCGAGCAGGGAGCTGGCAGTATTGGATGGAGCAGGGAGCTGCTCGTATTGGAGGGAGCAGGGAGCTGGCAGTATTGGATGGAGCAGGGAACTGGCAGTATTGGATGGAGCAGGGAGCTGCTACTATTGGTGGGAGAAGGGAGCTGGCTGTGTTGGATGGAACAGGGAGTTGGCAGCATTGGATGGAGCAGGGTGCTGCTCGTGTTGGAGGGAGCAGGGAGTTGCTAGTATTGAAGGGAGCAGGGAGCTGCTAGTATTGTTGGGAGCAGGGAGCTGGCAGTATTGGATGGAGCAGGGAGCTGGCAGTATTGAAGGGAGCAGGGAGCTGGCGTTATTGGATGGAGCAGGGAGCTCCTAGTATTGTTGGGAGCAGGGAGCTGGCATTATTGGATGGAGCAGGGAGCTCCTAGTATTGTTGGGAGCAGGGAGCTGGCAGTACTGGGAGGTGCAGGGAACTGGTAGTATTGGGGGGGTGCAGGGAGCTGGTAGGATTGGAGGTGCAAGGAACTGGTAGTATTTGTGGGAACAGGGAGCTGGTAGTATTGGAGCTGCAGGAAACTGGTATAATTTGGGGGAGCAGGGAGCTGGTAGTAATTGAGGGAGCAGGGAACTGGTAGTATTGGAGGGGGCAGGGAGATGGCAGTCTTAGGGGGTGCAGGGAGCTGTTAGTATTTGGGGGAGCAGGGAGCTGCTAGTATTGGATGGAGCAGGGAGCTGCTAGTATTGGATGGAGCAGGGAGCTGCTAGTGTTGGAGGGAGCTGGGAGCTGCTAGTATTGGATGGAGCAGGGAACTGGCCGCATTGAAGGGAGCAGGGAGCTGCTAGTATTGTTGGGAGCAGGGAGCTGGCAGTATTGGATGGAGCAGGGAGCTGGCAGTATTGGATGGAGCAGGGAGCTGGCAGTATTGAAGGGAGCAGGGAGCTGGCAGTATTGAAGGGAGCAGGGAGCTGGCAGTATTGGAGGGAGCAGGGAGCTGGCAGTATTGGAGGGAGCAGGGAGCTGCTCCTATTGGAGGGTGCAGGGACCTGCTCGAATTGGTGGGAGAAGGGAGCTGGCTGTGTTGAAGGAGCTGGGTGCTACTCGTATTGGAGGGAACAGGGAGCTGCGAGTATTGGATGGAGCAGTAAACTGGCCGCATTGAAGGGAGCAGGGAGCTGCTAGTATTGGATGGAGCAGGGAGCTGCTCGTATTGGAGGGAGCAGGGAGCTGGTAGTATTGGATGGAGCAGGGAACTGGCAGTATTGGATGGAGCGGGGAACTGGCAGTATTGGAGGGAGCAGGGAGCTGCTCATATTGGAGGTAACATGGAGCTGGTAGTATAAGATGGAGCAGGGAACTGGCAGTATTGGAGGGAGCAGGGAGCTGCTAGTATTGTTGGGAGCAGGGAGCTGGCAGTATTGGAGGGAGCAGGGAGCTGCTCGTATTATCGGGAGCAGGGAGTTGGCAGTATTGGATGGAGCAGGGAGCTGCTAGTATTGCTGGGAGCAGGGAGCTGGCAGTATTAGATGGAGCAGGGAGCTGGCAGTATTGGATGGAGCAGGGAGCTGCTCGTATTGGAGGGAGCAGGGACCTGCTCGTATTGGAGGGAGAAGGGAGCTGGCTGTGTTGGATGGAGGAGGGAGCTGCTCGTATTGGAGGGAGCAGGGAGCTGCTAGTATTGGATGGAGCAGTAAACTGGCCACATTGAAGGGAGCAGGGAGCTGCTAGTATTGCTGGGAGCAGGGAGCTGGCTGTATTGGATGGAACAGGGAGCTGCTCGTATTGGAGGGAGCAGGGAGCTGACAGTATTGGATGGAGCAGGGAGTTGCTCGTATTGGAGGGAGCAGGGAGCTGCTAGTATTGGATGGAGCAGGGAGCTGCTAGTATTGCTGGGAGCAGGGAGCTGGCAGTATTAGATGGAGCAGGGAGCTGCTCGTATTGGAGGGAGCAGGGAGCTGGCAGTATTGGATGGAGCAGGGAGCTGCTAGTATTGGAGGGAGCAGGGACCTGCAGGTATTGGTGGGAGAAGAGAGCTAGCTGTGTTGGATGGAGCAGGGAGCTGCTCGTATTGGAGGGAGCAGGGAGCTGCTATTATTTTTGGGAGCAGGGAGCTGGCAGTTTTGGATGGAGCAGGGAGCTGGCAGTATTGGATGGAGCAGGGAGCTGCTATTAATTTTGGGAGCAGGGAGCTGGCAGTTTTGGATGGAGCAGGGAGCTGGCAGTATTGGATGGAGCAGGGAGCTGGCAGTATTGGATGGAGCAGGGAGCTGCTCGTCTTGGAGGGAGCAGGGAGCTGCTACTATTGGTGGGAGAAGGGAGCTGGTAGTATTGGATGGAGCAGGGAGCTGCTCGTCTTGGAGGGAGCAGGGAGCTGCTACTATTGGTGGGAGAAGGGAGCTGGTAGTATTGGAGGTGCAGGGCACTGGTAGTATTGGATGGAGCAGGGAACTGGTTATATTTGGGGGAGCAGGGAACTGGTAGTATTGGAGGTGCAGGGAACTGGTTATATTTGGGGGAGCAGGGAACTGGTAGTATTGGAGGTGCAGGGAACTGGAAGTATTTGGGGGTGCAGGGAACTGGTAGTATTGGAGGTGCAGGGAACTGGTAGTATTGGGGAGGACAGAGATCTGGCAGTTTTGGAGGGAGCAGGGAGCTGGTAGTATTGGAGGTGCAGGGAACTGGTAGTAATGGAGTGAGCAGGGAACTGGCAGTATTGGAGCTGCAGGGAACTGGTAGTATTGGAGGGAGCAGGGAACTGGTAGTATTGGGGAGGACAAAGATCTGGCAGTTTTGGAGGGAGCAGGGAGCTGCTAGTATTGGATGGTGCAGGGAACTGGTAGCATTGGAGGTGCAGGGAACTGGAAGTATTTGGGGGAGCAGAGAGCTGGTAGCATTGGGGTGTGCAGGGAGCTGGTAGCATTGGAGGTGCAGGGAACTGGTCGTATTGTGAGGAGCAGGGATCTGGAAGTATTGGATGGAGCAGGGAACTGGCAGTATTGGAGGGAGCAGGGAGCTGCTAGTATTGTTGGGAGCAGGGTGCTGGCAGCATTGGATGGAGCAGGGAGCTGCTAGTATTGGAGGGAGCAGGGAGCTGGTAGCATTGGAGGGAGCAGGGAGCTGCTAGTATTGTTGGGAGCAGGGAGCTGGCAGTATTGGATGGAGCAGGGAGCTGCTAGTATTGTTGGGAGCAGGGAGCTGGCAGATTTGGATGGAGCAGGGAGCTGGAAGTATTGTTGGGAGCAGGGAGATGGCAATATTGGATGGAGCAGGGAGCTCCGAGTATTGTTGGGAGCAGGGAGCTGGCAGTATTGGATGGAGCAGGGAACTGGCAGTATTGGAGGGAGCAGGGAGTAGCGAGTACTGTTGGGAGCAGGGAGCTGGCAGATTTGGATGGAGCAGGGAGCTGGAAGTATTGTTGGGAGCAGGGAGCTGGCAATATTGGATGGAGCAGGGAGCTCCGAGTATTGTTGGGAGCAGGGAGCTGGCAGTATTGGATGGAGCAGGGAACTGGCAGTATTGGAGGGAGCAGGGAGCTGGTAGTATTGGATGGAGCAGGGAACTGGCAGTATTGGAGGGAGCAGGGAGCTGCTAGTATTGTTGGGAGCAGGGAGCTGGCAGCATTGGATGGAGCAGGGAACTGGCAGTATTGGAGGGAGCAGGGAGCTGGTAGTATTGGATGGAGCAGGGAACTGGCAGTATTGGAGGGAGCAGGGAGCTGGTAGTTTTGGATGGAGCAGGGAACTGGCAGTATTGGAGGGAGCAGGGAGCTGCTAGTATTGTTGGGAGCAGGGTGCTGGCAGTATTGGATGGAGCAGGGAGCTGCTAGTATTGTTGTGAGCAGGGAGCTGACAGTATTGGATGGAGCAGGGAGCTGCTGGTATTGGAGGGAGCAGGGAGCTGCTAGTATTGGATGGTGCAGGGAGCTGCTAGTATTGGATGGTGCAGGGAGCTGCTAGTATTGTTGGAAGCAGGGAGCTGGCAGTATTGTTGGGAGCAGGGAGCTGGCAGTATTGTTGGGAGCAGGGAGCTGGTAGTATTGGAGGGAGCAGGGAGCTGCTAGTATTGTTGGGTGCAGGGAGCTGGCAGTATTGGATGGAGCAGGGAGCTGCTCGTATTGTTGGTAGCAGGGAGCTGTCAGTATTGGATGGAGCAGGGAGCTCCTAGTATTGTTGGGAGCAGGGTGCTGGCAGTATTGGATGGAGCAGGGAGCTCCTAGTATTGTTGGGAGCAGGGTGCTGGCAGTACTGGATGGAGCAGGGTGCTGCGAGTATTGGAGGGAGCAGGGAGCTGGCTGTATTGGATGGAGCAGCGAGCTGCTAGTATTGGATGGAGCAGGGAGCTCGTAGTATTGGAGGTAGCAGGGAACTGGCAGTATTGGAGGGTGCAGGGAGCTGCTAGTATTGTTGGAAGCAGGGAGCTGGCAGTACTGGATGGAGCAGGGAGCTGGTAGTATTGTTGGGAGCAGGGAGCTGGTAGTATTGGAGGGAGCAGGGAGCTGCTAGTATTGTTGGGAGCAGGGAGCTGGCAGCATTGGATGGAGCAGGGAGCTGCTAGTATTGGAGGGAGCAGGGAGCTGGTAGCATTGGAGGGAGCAGGGAGCTGCTAGTATTGTTGGGAGCAGGGAGCTGGCAGTATTGGATGGAGCAGGGAGCTGCTAGTATTGTTGGGAGCAGGGAGCTGGCAGTATTGGATGGTGCAGGGAGCTGCTAGTATTGTTGGGAGCAGGCAGCTGGCAGTATTGGATGGAGCAGGGAGTAGCGAGTACTGTTGGGAGCAGGGAGCTGACAGTATTGGATGGAGCAGGGAGCTGCAAGTATTGTTGGGAGCAGGGAGCTGGCAGTATTGGATGGAGCAGGGAGCTCCGAGTATTGTTGGGAGCAGGGAGCTGGCAGTATTGGATGGAGCAGGGAGCTGCTAGTATTGGAGGGAGCAGGGAGCTGGTAGTATTGGATGGAGCAGGGAACTGGCAGTATTGGAGGGAGCAGGGAGCAGCTAGTATTGTTGGGAGCAGGGAGCTGGCAGCATTGGATGGAGCAGGGAACTGGCAGTATTGGAGGGAGCAGAGAGCTGGTAGTATTGGATGGAGCAGGGAACTGGCAGTATTGGAGGGAGCAGGGAGCTGGTAGTTTTGGATGGAGCAGGGAACTGGCAGTATTGGAGGGAGCAGGGAGCTGCTAGTATTGTTGGGAGCAGGGAGCTGGCAGTATTGGATGGAGCAGGGAGCTCCTAGTATTGTTGGGAGCAGGGTGCTGGCAGTATTGGATGGAGCAGGGAGCTCCTAGTATTGTTGGGAGCAGGGTGCTGGCAGTACTGGATGGAGCAGGGTGCTGCGAGTATTGGAGGGAGCAGGGAGCTGGCTGTATTGGATGGAGCAGCGAGCTGCTAGTATTGGATGGAGCAGGGAGCTCGTAGTATTGGAGGTTGCAGGGAACTGGCAGTATTGGAGGGAGCAGGGAACTGCTAGTATTGGGGAGGACAGAGATCTGGCAGTTTTGGAGGGAGCAGGGAGCTGGTAGTATTGGAGGTGCAGGGAACTGGTAGTAATGGAGTGAGCAGGGAACTGGCAGTATTGGAGCTGCAGGGAACTGGTAGTATTGGAGGGAGCAGGGAACTGGTAGTATTGGGGAGGACTGAGATCTGGCAGTTTTGGAGGGAGCAGGGAGCTGGGAGTATTGGAGGTGCAGGGAACTGGTAGCATTGGAGGTGCAGGGAACTGGCAGTATTTGGGGGAGCAGAGAGCTGGTAGCATTGGGGTGTGCAGGGAGCTGGTAGCATTGGAGGTGCAGGGAACTGGTCGTATTGTGAGGAGCAGGGATCTGGTAGTATTGGATGGAGCAGGGAACTGGCAGTATTGGAGGGAGCAGGGAGCTGCTAGTATTGTTGGGAGCAGGGTGCTGGCAGCATTGGATGGAGCAGGGAGCTGCTAGTATTGGAGGGAGCAGGGAGCTGGTAGCATTGGAGGGAGCAGGGAGCTGCTAGTATTGTTGGGAGCAGGGAGCTGGCAGTATTGGATGGAGCAGGGAGCTGCTAGTATTGTTGGGAGCAGGGAGCTGGCAGTTTTGGATGGTGCAGGGAGCTGCTAGTATTGTTGGGAGCAGGCAGCTGGCAGTATTGGATGGAGCAGGGAGTAGTGAGTACTGTTGGGAGCAGGGAGCTGACAGTATTGGATGGAGCAGGGAGCTGGAAGTATTGTTGGGAGCAGGGAGCTGGCAATATTGGATGGAGCAGGGAGCTCCGAGTATTGTTGGGAGCAGGGAGCTGGCAGTATTGGATGGAGCAGGGAACTGGCAGTATTGGAGGGAGCAGGGAGCTGCTAGTATTGGATGGAGCAGGGAACTGGCAGTATTGGAGGGAGCAGGGAGCTGCTAGTATTGTTGGGAGCAGGGAGCTGGCAGCATTGGATGGAGCAGGGAACTGGCAGTATTGGAGGGAGCAGGGAGCTGGTAGTATTGGATGGAGCAGGGAACTGGCAGTATTGGAGGGAGCAGGGAGCTGGTAGTTTTGGATGGAGCGGGAACTGGCAGTATTGTTGGAAGCAAGGAGCTGGCAGTATTGTTGGGAGCAGGGAGCTGGTAGTATTGTTGGGAGCAGGGAGCTGGTAGTATTGGAGGGAGCAGGGAGCTGCTAGTATTGTTGGGTGCAGGGAGCTGGTAGTATTGGATGGAGCAGGGAGGTCCTAGTATTGTTGGGAGCAGGGTGCTGGCAGTATTGGATGGAGCAGGGAGCTCCTAGTATTGTTGGGAGCAGGGTGCTGGCAGTACTGGATGGAGCAGGGTGCTGCGAGTATTGGAGGGAGCAGGGAGCTGGCTGTATTGGATGGAGCAGCGAGCTGCTAGTATTGGATGTAGCAGGGAGCTCGTAGTATTGGAGGTAGCAGGGAACTGGCAGTATTGGAGGGAGCAGGGAGCTGGTAGTATTGGATGGAGCAGGGAACTGGCAGTATTGGAGGGAGCAGGGAGCTGCTAGTATTGTTGGGAGCAGGGAGCTGGCAGTATTGGACGCAGCAGGGAGCTGCTAGTATTGTTGGGAGCAGGGAGCTGGCAGTTTTGGATGGAGCTGGGAGCTGCTAGTATTGGAGGGAGCAGGGAGCTGCTCGTATTGGATGGTGCAGGGAGCTGCTAGTATTGTTGGCAGCAGGGAGCTGGCAGTATTGGATGGAGCAGGGAGCTGGTAGTATTGTTGGGAGCAGGGAGCTGGTAGCATTGGATGGAGCAGGGAGCTGCTAGTATTGTTGGGAGCAGGGAGCTGGCAGTATTGGATGGAGCAGGGAGCAGCTAGTATTGTTGGGAGCAGGGAGCTGGCAGTATTGGATGGTGCAGGGAGCTGCTAGTAATGTTGGGAGCAGGGAGCTGGCAGTATCGGAAGGAGCAGGGAGTTGCTCGTATTGGAGGGAGCAGGGAGCTGGTAGTATTGGATGGAGCAGGGAACTGGCAGTATTGGCCGGAGCAGGGAGCTGCAACTATTGTTGGGAGCAGGGAGCTGGCAGTATTGGATGGAGCAGGGAACTGGCAGTACGGGATGGAACAGGGAACTGGCAGTATTGGAGGGAGCAGGGAGCTGGTAGTATTGGATAGAGCAGGGAACTGGCAGGATTGGAGGGAGCAGGGAGCTGGTAGATTTGGATGGAGCAAGGAACTGGCAGTATTGGTGGGAGCAGGGAGCTGCTAGTATTGTTGGGAGCAGGGAGCTGGCAGTATTGGATGGAGCAGGGAGCTGGCAGTATTGAGGGAGCAGGGAGCTGGCAATATTGGATGGAGCAGGGAGCTGGTAGTATTGGAGGTGCAGGGAACTGGCAGTATTGGACAGAGCCGGGGGCTGGCAGTATTGGAGGGAGGAGGACACTGGCAATATTGGATGGAGCAGGGAGCTGGTAGTATTGGAGGCAGCAGGGAGCTGTCAGTATTAGAGGGAGGAGGGAACTGGCAATATTGGAGGCAGCAGGGAGCTGGCAGTACTGGAGGGAGCAGGGAACTGGCAATATTGGAGGGAGGAGGGAACTGGCAATATGGGATGGAGCAGGGAGCTGGTAGTATTGGATGGAGCAGGGAGCTGGTAGTCTTGGAGGTACAGGGAACTGGTAGTATTGGAGGGAGCAAAGGGCTGGCAGTACTGGGGGGAGCAGGGAGCTGGTACTATTGGAGGTGCAGGGAACTGGTAGTATTTGGGAGAGCAGGGAGCTGGTAGTATTCGGGGGTGCAGGGAACTGGGAGTGTTGGGGGGTGCAGGGAGCTGGTAGTATTGGAGGTGCAAGGAACTGGTAGTATTGGAAGGTGCAGGGAGCTGGTAGTATTGGAGGCAGCAGGGAGCTGGCAGTACTGGAGGGAGCAGGGAACTGGCAATATTGGAGGGAGGAGGGAACTGGCAAGATGGCATGGAGCAGGGAGCTGGTAGTATTGGAGGCAGCAGGGAGCTGGCAGTATTGGAGGTAGCAGGGAACTGGCAATATTGGATGGAGCAGGGAGCTGGTAGTATTGGAGGTGCAGGGAACTGGTAGTATTGGAGGGAGCAAAGGGCTGGCAGTACTGGGGGGAGCAGGGAGTTGGTAGTATTGGAGGTGCAGGGAACTGGTAGTATTTGCGGGAGCAGGGAGCTGTTAGTATTCAAGGGTGCAGGGAACTGGGAGTATTGGGGGGTGCAGGGAGCTGGTCGTATTGGAGGTGCAAGGAACTGGTAGTATTTGCGGGAACAGGGAACTGTTAGTTTTGGGGGGTGCAGGGAGCTGGTAGTATTGGGGGGAGCAGGGAGCTGGTAGTATTGGATGTGCAGGAAACTGGTATAATTTGGGGGAGCAGGGAGCTGGTAGTATTTGAGGGTGCAGGGAACTGGTAGTATTGGAGGGGGCAGGGAGCTGGCAGTCTTCGGGTGAGCAGTGAGCTGGTAGTTTTGGAGGTGCAGGGAGCTGGTAGTTTTGGAGGTGCAGGGAGCTGGTTGTATTGGAGGGAGCAGGGAACTGGCAATATTGGATGGAGCAGGGAGCTGGTAGTATTGGAGGGAGCAGGGAGCTGGTATTATTGGAGGGAGCAGGTAACTGGCATTATTGGATGGAGCAGGGAGCTGGTAGTATTGGAGGGAGCAGGGAGCTGGTATTATTGGAGGGAGCAGGTAACTGGCATTATTGGATGGTGCATGGAGCTCGGAGTATTGGAGAGAGCAGGGAACTGGGAGTATTCGGGGCAGCAGGGAGCTGGTAGTATTTGCGGGAGCAGGGAGCTCGTAGTATTGGAGGTGCAGGAAACTGGTAGTATTTGAGGGAGAATGGAACTGGTATTATTGTGGGGTGCAGGGAGCTGGTAGTATTGGAGGTGCAGGGAACTGGTAGTATTTGAGGGAGCAGGGTGATGGTGGTATTGGTGGGACCAGGGAGCTGGCAGTGTTGGAGGTGCAGGGAACTGTTAGTATTTGGGGCAGCAGGGAGCTGGTAGTATTGGAGGTGCAGAAAACTGGTATAATTTGGGGGAGCAGGGAGCTGGTAGTATTTGAGGGAGCAGGGAACTGGTAGTATTGGAGGGGGCAGGGAGCTGGCAGTCTTCGGGGGAGCAGGAAGCTGTTAGTATTTGGAGGAGCAGGGAGCTGGTAGTATTGGGGGTGCAGGGAGCTGGTAGTTTTGGAGGAGCAGGGAGCTGGTAGTTTTCGGGGGAGCAGGAAGCTGTTAGTATTTGGAGGAGCAGGGAGCTGGTAGTATTGGAAGGAGCAGGGAACTGGTAGTATTGGGGGTGCAGGGAGCTGGTAGTTTTGGAGGTGCAGGGAACTGGTAGCATTGGAGGGAGCAGGGAGCTGCTAGTATTGTTGGGAGCAGGGAGCTGGCAGTATTGGATGGAGCAGGGAGCTGCTAGTATTGTTGGGAGCAGGGCGCTGGCAGTTTTGGATGGTGCAGGGAGCTGCTAGTATTATTGGGAGCAGGCAGCTGGCAGTATTGGATGGAGCAGGGAGTAGCGAGTACTGTTGGGAGCAGGGAGCTGACAGTATTGGATGGAGCAAGGAGCTGGAAGTATTGTTGGGAGCAGGGAGCTGGCAGTATTGGATGGAGAAGGGAGCTCCGAGCATTGTTGGGAGCAGGGAGCTGGCAGTATTGGATGGAGCAGGGAGCTGCTAGTATTGGAGGGAGCAGGGAGCTGGTAGTATTGGATAGAGCAGGGAACTGGCAGTATTGGAGGGAGCAGGGAGCTGCTAGTATTGTTGGGAGCAGGGAGCTGGCAGCATTGGATGGAGCAGGGAACTGGCAGTATTGGAGGGAGCAGGGAGCTGGTAGTATTGGATGGAGCAGGGAACTGGCAGTATTGGAGGGAGCAGGGAGCTGGTAGTTTTGGATGGAGCAGGGAACTGGCAGTATTGGAGGGAGCAGGGAGCTGCTAGTATTGTTGGGAGCAGTGTGCTGGCAGTATTGGATGGAGCAGGGAGCTGCTAGTATTGTTGTGAGCAGGGAGCTGGCAGTATTAGATGGAGCAGGGAGCTGCTGGTATTGGAGGGAGCAGGGAGCTGCTAGTATTGGATGGTGCAGGGAGCTGCTAGTATTGTTGGAAGCAGGGAGCTGGCAGTATTATTGGGAGCAGGGAGCTGGTAGTGTTGTTGGGAGCAGGGAGCTGGTAGTATTGGAGGGAGCAGGGAGCTGCTAGTATTGGAGGGAGCAGGGAGCTGGTAGCATTGGAGGGAGCAGGGAGCTGCTCGTATTGTTGGGAGCAGGGAGCTGGCAGTATTGGATGGTGCAGGGAGCTGCTAGTATTGTTGGGAGCAGGGAGCTGGCAGTATTGGATGGAGCAGGGAGTAGCGAGTACTGTTGGGAGCAGGGAGCTGACAGTATTGGCTGGAGCAGGGAGCTGCAAGTATTGTTGGGAGCAGGGAGCTGGCAGTATTGGATGGATCAGGGAGCTCCGAGTATTGTTGGGAGCAGGGAGCTGGCAGTATTGGATGGAGCAGGGAGCTGCTAGTATTGGAGGGAGCAGGGAGCTGGTAGTATTGTTGGGTGCAGGGAGCTGGCAGTATTGGATGGAGCAGGGAGCTGGTAGTATTGGAGGGAGCAGGGAGCTGGTATTATTGGAGGGAGCAGGTAACTGGCATTATTGGATGGTGCATGGAGCTCGGAGTATTGGAGAGAGCAGGGAACTGGGAGTATTCGGGGCAGCAGGGAGCTGGTAGTATTTGCGGGAGCAGGGAGCTCGTAGTATTGGAGGTGCAGGAAACTGGTAGTATTTGAGGGAGAAGGGAACTGGTATTATTGTGGGGTGCAGGGAGCTGGTAGTATTGGAGGTGCAGGGAACTGGTAGTATTTGAGGGAGCAGGGTGATGGTGGTATTGGTGGGACCAGGGAGCTGGCAGTGTTGGAGGTGCAGGGAACTGTTAGTATTTGGGGCAGCAGGGAGCTGGTAGTATTGGAGGTGCAGAAAACTGGTATAATTTGGGGGAGCAGGGAGCTGGTAGTATTTGAGGGAGCAGGGAACTGGTAGTATTGGAGGGGGCAGGGAGCTGGCAGTCTTCGGGGGAGCAGGAAGCTGTTAGTATTTGGAGGAGCAGGGAGCTGGTAGTATTGGGGGTGCAGGGAGCTGGTAGTTTTGGAGGAGCAGGGAGCTGGTAGTTTTCGGGGGAGCAGGAAGCTGTTAGTATTTGGAGGAGCAGGGAGCTGGTAGTATTGGAAGGAGCAGGGAACTGGTAGTATTGGGGGTGCAGGGAGCTGGTAGTTTTGGAGGTGCAGGGAACTGGTAGCATTGGAGGGAGCAGGGAGCTGCTAGTATTGTTGGGAGCAGGGAGCTGGCAGTATTGGATGGAGCAGGGAGCTGCTAGTATTGTTGGGAGCAGGGCGCTGGCAGTTTTGGATGGTGCAGGGAGCTGCTAGTATTATTGGGAGCAGGCAGCTGGCAGTATTGGATGGAGCAGGGAGTAGCGAGTACTGTTGGGAGCAGGGAGCTGACAGTATTGGATGGAGCAAGGAGCTGGAAGTATTGTTGGGAGCAGGGAGCTGGCAGTATTGGATGGAGAAGGGAGCTCCGAGCATTGTTGGGAGCAGGGAGCTGGCAGTATTGGATGGAGCAGGGAGCTGCTAGTATTGGAGGGAGCAGGGAGCTGGTAGTATTGGATGGAGCAGGGAACTGGCA
This sequence comes from Heterodontus francisci, assembly GCF_036365525.1. Classification (NCBI taxonomy): domain Eukaryota; kingdom Metazoa; phylum Chordata; class Chondrichthyes; order Heterodontiformes; family Heterodontidae; genus Heterodontus; species Heterodontus francisci. Next base: position 644,505 of record NW_027140117.1, read on the forward strand.
GTATTGGAGGGAGCAGGGAGCTGCTAGTATTGTTGGGAGCAGGGAGCTGGCAGCATTGGATGGAGCAGGGAACTGGCAGTATTGGAGGGAGCAGGGAGCTGGTAGTATTGGATGGAGCAGGGAACTGGCAGTATTGGAGGGAGCAGGGAGCTGGTAGTTTTGGATGGAGCAGGGAACTGGCAGTATTGGAGGGAGCAGGGAGCTGCTAGTATTGTTGGGAGCAGTGTGCTGGCAGTATTGGATGGAGCAGGGAGCTGCTAGTATTGTTGTGAGCAGGGAGCTGGCAGTATTGGATGGAGCAGGGAGCTGCTGGTATTGGAGGGAGCAGGGAGCTGCTAGTATTGGATGGTGCAGGGAGCTGCTAGTATTGTTGGAAGCAGGGAGCTGGCAGTATTATTGGGAGCAGGGAGCTGGTAGTGTTGTTGGGAGCAGGGAGCTGGTAGTATTGGAGGGAGCAGGGAGCTGCTAGTATTGGAGGGAGCAGGGAGCTGGTAGCATTGGAGGGAGCAGGGAGCTGCTCGTATTGTTGGGAGCAGGGAGCTGGCAGTATTGGAAGGAGCCGGGAGCTGCTAGTATTGTTGGGAGCAGGGAGCTGGCAGTATTGGATGGTGCAGGGAGCTGCTAGTATTGTTGGGAGCAGGGAGCTGGCAGTATTGGATGGAGCAGGGAGTAGCGAGTACTGTTGGGAGCAGGGAGCTGACAGTATTGGCTGGAGCAGGGAGCTGCAAGTATTGTTGGGAGCAGGGAGCTGGCAGTATTGGATGGATCAGGGAGCTCCGAGTATTGTTGGGAGCAGGGAGCTGGCAGTATTGGATGGAGCAGGGAGCTGCTAGTATTGGAGGGAGCAGGGAGCTGGTAGTATTGTTGGGTGCAGGGAGCTGGCAGTATTGGATGGAGCAGGGAGCTGCTCGTATTGTTGGTAGCAGGGAGCTGGCAGTATTGGATGGAGCAGGGAGATCCTAGTATTGTTGGGAGCAGGGTGCTGGCAGTACTGGATGGAGCAGGGTGCTGCGAGTATTGGAGGGAGCAGGGAACTGGCAGTATTGGAGGGAGCAGGGAGCTGCTAGTATTGTTGGGAGCAGGGAGCTGGCAGCATTGGATGGAGCAGGGAACTGGCAGTATTGGAGGGAGCAGGGAGCTGGTAGTATTGGATGGAGCAGGGAACTGGCAGTATTGGAGGGAGCAGGGAGCTGGTAGTTTTGGAGGGAGCAGGGAACTGGCAGTATTGGAGGGAGCAGGGAGCTGCTAGTATTGTTGGGAGCAGGGTGCTGGCAGTATTGGATGGAGCAGGGAGCTGCTAGTATTGTTGTGAGCAGGGAGCTGGCAGTATTGGATGGAGCAGGCAGCTGCTGGTATTGGAAGGAGCAGGGAGCTGCTAGTATTGGATGGTGCAGGGAGCTGCTAGTATTGTTGGAAGCAGGGAGCTGGCAGTATTGGATGGAGCAGGGAGCTGGTAGTATTGTTGGGAGCAGGGAGCTGGTTTTATTGGAGGGAGCAGGGAGCTGCTAGTATTGTTGGGTGCAGGGAGCTGGCAGTATTGGATGGAGCAGGGAGCTCCTAGTATTGTTGGGAGCAGGGTGCTGGCAGTATTGGATGGAGCAGGGAGCTCCTAGTATTGTTGGGAGCAGGGTGCTGGCAGTACTGGATGGAGCAGGGTGCTGCGAGTATTGGAGGCAGCAGGGAGCTGGCTGTATTGGATGGAGCAGCGAGCTGCTAGTATTGGATGGAGCGGGGATGTCGTAGTATTGGAGGTAGCAGGGAACTGGCAGTATTGGAGGGAGCAGGGAACTACTAGTATTGTTGGGAGCAGGGAGCTGGCAGTATTGGATGGAGCAGGGAGCTGCTAGTATTGTTGGGAGCAGGGATCTGCCAGTATTGGATGGAGCAGGGAGCTGCTAGTATTGTTGGGAGCAGGGTGCTGGCAGTATTGGATGGAGCAGGGAACTGGCAGTGTTGGAGGGAGCAGGGAACTGGTAGTATTGGATGGAGCAGGGAACTGGCAGTATTGGAGGGAGCAGGGAGCTGGTAGTATTGGATGGAGCAGGGAACTGGCAGTATTGGAGGGAGCAGGGAGCTGCTAGTATTGTTGGGAGCAGGGAGCTGGCAGTATTGGACGGAGCAGGGAGCTGCTAGTATTGTTGGGAGCAGGGAGCTGGCAGTTTTGGATGGAGCAGGGAGCTGCTAGTATTGGAGGGAGCAGGGAGCTGCTCGTATTGGATGGTGCAGGGAGCTGCTAGTATTGTTGGAAGCAGGGAGCTGGCAGTATTGGATGGAGCAGGGAGCTGGTAGTATTGTTGGGAGCAGGGAGCTGGTAGCATTGGATGGAGCAGGGAGATGCTAGTATTGTTGGGAGCAGGGAGCTGGCAGTATTGGATGGAGCAGGGAGCAGCTAGTATTGTTGGGAGCAGGGAGCTGGCAGTATTGGATGGTGCAGGGAGCTGCTAGTAATGTTGGGAGCAGGGAGCTGGCAGTATTGGATGGAGCAGGGAACTGGCAGTACGGGATGGAACAGGGAACTGGCAGTATTGGAGGGAGCAGGGAGCTGGTAGTATTGGATCGAGCAGGGAACTGGCAGGATTGGAGGGAGCAGGGAGCTGGTAGATTTGGATGGAGCAAGGAACTGGCAGTATTGGTGGGAGCAGGGAGCTGCTAGTATTGTTGGGAGCAGGGAGCTGGCAGTATTGGATGGAGCAGGGAGCTGGCAGTATTGAGGGAGCAGGGAGCTGGCAGTATTGGATGGAGCAGGGAGCTGGTAGTATTGGAGGTGCAGGGAACTGGCAGTATTGGACAGAGCCGGGGGCTGGCAGTATTGGAGGGAGGAGGGAACTGGCAATATTGGATGGAGCAGGGAGCTGGTGGTATTGGAGGCCGCAGGGAGCTGTCAGTATTAGAGGGAGGAGGGAACTGGCAATATTGGAGGCAGCAGGGAGCTGGCAGTACTGGAGGGAGCAGGGAACTGGCAATAATGGAGGGAGGAGGGAACTGGCAATATGGGATGGAGCAGGGAGCTGGTAGTATTGGATGGAGCAGGGAGCTGGTAGTCTTGGAGGTACAGGGAACTGGTAGTATTGGAGGGAGCAAAAGGCTGGCAGTACTGGGGGGAGCAGGGAGCTGGTAGTATTGGAGGTGCAGGGAACTGGTAGTATTTGGGAGAGCAGGGAGCTGGTAGTATTCGGGGGTGCAGGGAACTGGGAGTGTTGGGGGGTGCAGGGAGCTGGTAGTATTGGAGGTGCAAGGAACTGGTAGTATTGGGAGGTGCAGGGAGCTGGTAGTATTGGAGGCAGCAGGGAGCTGGCAGTACTGGAGAGAGTACAGGGAACTGGCAATATTGGAGGGAGGAGGGAACTGGCAAGATGGCATGGAGCAGGGAGCTGGTAGTATTGGCGGCAGCAGGGATCTCGTAGTATTGGAGGTAGCAGGGAACTGGCAGTATTGGAGGGTGCAGGGGGCTGCTAGTATTGTTGGAAGCAGGGAGCTGGCAGTATTGGATGGAGCAGGGAGCTAGTAGTATTGGAGGGAGCAGGGAGCTGCTAGTATTGTTGGGAGCAGGGAGCTGGCAGCATTGGATGGAGCAGGGAGCTGCTAGTATTGGAGGGAGCAGGGAGCTGGTAGCATTGGAGGGAGCAGGGAGCTGCTAGTATTGTTGGGAGCAGGGAGCTGGCAGTATTGGATGGAGCAGGGAGCTGCTAGTATTGTTGGGAGCAGGGAGCTGGCAGTATTGGATGGTGCAGGGAGCTGCTAGTATTGTTGGGAGCAGGGAGCTGGCAGTATTGGATGGAGCAGGGAGTAGCGAGTACTGTTGGGAGCAGGGAGCTGACAGTATTGGCTTGAGCAGGGAGCTGCAAGTATTGTTGGGAGCAGGGAGCTGGCAGTATTGGATGGATCAGGGAGCTCCGAGTATTGTTGGGAGCAGGGAGCTGGCAGTATTGGATGGAGCAGGGAGCTGCTAGTATTGGAGGGAGCAGGGAGCTGGTAGTATTGGATGGAGCAGGGAACTGGCAGTATTGGAGGGAGCAGGGAGCTGCTAGTATTGTTGGGAGCAGGGAGCTGGCAGCATTGGATGGAGCAGGGAACTGGCACTATTGGAGGGAGCAGGGAGCTGGCAGTATTGGATGGAGCAGGGAACTGGCAGTATTGGAGGGAGCAGGGAACTGGCAGTATTGGAGGGAGCAGGGAACTGGCAGTATTGTTGGGAGCAGGGAGCTGGTAGTATTGGAGGGAGCAGGGAGCTGCTAGTATTGTTGGGTGCAGGGAGCTGGCAGTATTGGATGGAGCAGGGAGCTGCTCGTATTGTTGGTAGCAGGGAGCTGGCAGTATTGGATGGAGCAGGGAGCTCCTAGTATTGTTGGGAGCAGGGTGCTGGCAGTATTGGATGGAGCAGGGAGCTCCTAGTATTGTTGGGAGCAGGGTGCTGGCAGTACTGGATGGAGCAGGGTGCTGCGAGTATTGGAGGGAGCAGGGAACTGGCAGTATTGGAGGGAGCAGGGAGCTGCTAGTATTGTTGGGAGCAGGGAGCTGGCAGCATTGGATGGAGCAGGGAACTGGCAGTATTGGAGGGAGCAGGGAGCTGGTAGTATTGGATGGAGCAGGGAACTGGCAGTATTGGAGGGAGCAGGGAGCTGGTAGTTTTGGAGGGAGCAGGGAACTGGCAGTATTGGAGGGAGCAGGGAGCTGCTAGTATTGTTGGGAGCAGGGTGCTGGCAGTATTGGATGGAGCAGGGAGCTGCTAGTATTGTTGTGAGCAGGGAGCTGGCAGTATTGGATGGAGCAGGCAGATGCTGGTATTGGAAGGAGCAGGGAGCTGCTAGTATTGGATGGTGCAGGGAGCTGCTAGCATTGTTGGAAGCAGGGAGCTGGCAGTATTGGATGGAGCAGGGAGCTGGTAGTATTGTTGGGAGCAGGGAGCTGGTAGTATTGGAGGGAGCAGGGAGCTGCTAGTATTGTTGGGTGCAGGGAGCTGGCAGTATTGGATGGAGCAGGGAGCTCCTAGTATTGTTGGGAGCAGGGTGCTGGCAGTACTGGATGGAGCAGGGTGCTGCGAGTATTGGAGGGAGCAGGGAGCTGGCTGTATTGGATGGAGCAGCGAGCTGCTAGTATTGGATGGAGCGGGGAGCTCGTAGTATTGGAGGTAGCAGGGAACTGGCAGTATTGGAGGGAGCAGGGAACTACTAGTATTGTTGGGAGCAGGGAGCTGGCAGTATTGGATGGAGCAGGGAGCTGCGAGTATTGTTGGGAGCAGGGATCTGCCAGTATTGGATGGAGCAGGGAGCTGCTAGTATTGTTGGGAGCAGGGTGCTGGCAGTATTGGATGGAGCAGGGAACTGGCAGTGTTGGAGGGAGCAGGGAACTGGTAGTATTGGATGGAGCAGGGAACTGGCAGTATTGTTGTGAGCAGGGAGCTGGTAGTATTGGATGGAGCAGGGAACTGGCAGTATTGGAGGGAGCAGGGAGCTGCTAGTATTGTTGGGAGCAGGGAGCTGGCAGTATTGGACGGAGCAGGGAGCTGCTAGTATTGTTGGGAGCAGGGAGCTGGCAGTTTTGGATGGAGCAGGGAGCTGCTAGTATTGGAGGGAGCAGGGAGCTGCTCGTATTGGATGGTGCAGGGAGCTGCTAGTATTGTTGGAAGCAGGGAGCTGGCAGTATTGGATGGTGCAGGGAGCTGCTAGTATTGTTGCGAGCAGGGAGCTGGCAGTATTGGATGGAGCAGGGAGCTGCTCGTATTGGAGGGAGCAGGGAGCTGGCAGTATTGGATGGAGCAGGGAGCTGCCCGTCTTGGAGGGAGCAGGGAGCTGCTACTATTGGTGGGAGAAGGGAGCTGGCTGTGTTGGATGGAACAGGGAGTTGGCAGCATTGGATGGAGCAGGGTGCTGCTCGTGTTGGAGGGAGCAGGGAGTTGCTAGTATTGGATGGAGCAGGGAGCTGCTCGTGTTGGAGGGAGCAGGGAGTTGCTAGTATTGGATGGAGCAGGGAACTGGCAGTATTGAAGGGAGCAGGGAGCTGCTAGTATTGTTGGGAGCAGGGAGCTGGCAGTATTGGATGGAGCAGGGAGCTGGCAGTATTGAAGGGAGCAGGGAGCTGGCGTTATTGGATGGAGCAGGGAGCTCCTAGTATTGTTGGGAGCAGGGAGCTGGCATTATTGGATGGAGCAGGGAGCTCCTAGTATTGTTGGGAGCAGGGAGCTGGCATTATTGGATGGAGCAGGGAGCTCCTAGTATTGTTGGGAGCAGGGAGCTGGCAGTACTGGGAGGTGCAGGGAACTGGTAGTATTGGGGGGTTGCAGGGAGCTGGTAGGATTGGAGGTGCAAGGAACTGGTATAATTTGGGGGAGCAGGGAGCTGGTAGGATTGGAGGTGCAAGGAACTGGTATAATTTGGGGGAGCAGGGAACTGGTAGTATTTGTGGGAACAGGGAGCTGGTAGTATTGGAGCTGCAGGAAACTGGTATAATTTGGGGGAGCAGGGAGCTGGTAGTAATTGAGGGAGCAGGGAACTGGTAGTATTGGAGGGGGCAGGGAGATGGCAGTCTTAGGGGGTGCAGGGAGCTGTTAGTATTTGGGGGAGCAGGGAGCTGCTAGTATTGGATGGAGCAGGGAGCTGCTAGTGTTGGAGGGAGCTGGGAGCTGCTAGTATTGGATGGAGCAGGGAACTGGCCGCATTGAAGGGAGCAGGGAGCTGCTAGTATTGTTGGGAGCAGGGAGCTGGCAGTATTGGATGGAGCAGGGAGCTGGCAGTCTTGAAGGGAGCAGGGAGCTGGCAGTATTGAAGGGAGCAGGGAGCTGGCAGTATTGGAGGGAGCAGGGAGCTGGCAGTATTGGAGGGAGCAGGGAGCTGCTCCTATTGGAGGGTGCAGGGACCTGCTCGAATTGGTGGGAGAAGGGAGCTGGCTGTGTTGAAGGAGCTGGGTGCTACTCGTATTGGAGGGAACAGGGAGCTGCGAGTATTGGATGGAGCAGTAAACTGGCCGCATTGAAGGGAGCAGGGAGCTGCTAGTATTGGATGGAGCAGGGAGCTGCTCGTATTGGAGGGAGCAGGGAGCTGGTAGTATTGGATGGAGCAGGGAGCTGCTCGTATTGGAGGGAGCAGGGAGCTGGTAGTATTGGATGGAGCAGGGAACTGGCAGTATTGGATGGAGCGGGGAACTGGCAGTATTGGAGGGAGCAGGGAGCTGCTCATATTGGAGGTATCATGGAGCTGGTAGTATAAGATGGAGCAGGGAACTGGCAGTATTGGAGGGAGCAGGGAGCTGCTAGTATTGTTGGGAGCAGGGAGCTGGCAGTATTGGAGGGAGCAGGGAGCTGCTCGTATTATCGGGAGCAGGGAGTTGGCAGTATTGGATGGAGCAGGGAGCTGCTAGTATTGCTGGGAGCAGGGAGCTGGCAGTATTAGATGGAGCAGGGAGCTGGCAGTATTGGATGGAGCAGGGAGCTGCTCGTATTGGAAGGAGCAGGGACCTGCTCGTATTGGTGGGAGATGGGAGCTGGCTGTGTTGGATGGAGGAGGGAGCTGCTCGTATTGGAGGGAGCAGGGAGCTGCTAGTATTGGATGGAGCAGTAAACTGGCCACATTGAAGGGAGCAGGGAGCTGCTAGTATTGCTGGGAGCAGGGAGCTGGCTGTATTGGATGGAACAGGGAGCTGCTCGTATTGGAGGGAGCAGGGAGCTGACAGTATTGGATGGAGCAGGGAGTTGCTCGTATTGGAGGGAGCAGGGAGCTGCTAGTATTGGATGGAGCAGGGAGCTGCTAGTATTGCTGGGAGCAGGGAGCTGGCAGTATTAGATGGAGCAGGGAGCTGCTCGTATTGGAGGGAGCAGGGAGCTGGCAGTATTGGATGGAGCAGGGAGCTGCTAGTATTGGAGGGAGCAGGGACCTGCAGGTATTGGTGGGAGAAGAGAGCTAGCTGTGTTGGATGGAGCAGGGAGCTGCTCGTATTGGAGGGAGCAGGGAGCTGCTCGTATTGGAGGGAGCAGGGACCTGCTAGTATTGGTGGGAGAAGGGAGCTGGCTGTGTTGGATGGAGCAGGAAACTGGCAGTATTGGAGGGAGCAGGGAGCTGCTAGTATTGTTGGGAGCATGGAGCTGGCAGTATTGGATGGAGCAGGGAGCTGCTATTATTTTTGGGAGCAGGGAGCTGGCAGTTTTGGATGGAGCAGGGAGCTGGCAGTATTGGATGGAGCAGGGAGCTGGCAGTATTGGATGGAGCAGGGAGCTGCTCGTCTTGGAGGGAGCAGGGAGCTGCTACTATTGGTGGGAGAAGGGAGCTGGTAGTATTGGATGGAGCAGGGAGCTGGCAGTATTGGATGGAGCAGGGAGCTGCTCGTCTTGGAGGGAGCAGGGAGCTGCTACTATTGGTGGGAGAAGGGAGCTGGTAGTATTGGAGGTGCAGGGCACTGGTAGTATTGGAGGTGCAGGGAACTGGTTATATTTGGGGGAGCAGGGAACTGGTAGTATTGGAGGTGCAGGGAACTGGAAGTATTTGGGGGTGCAGGGAACTGGTAGTATTTGGGGGAGCAGGGAACTGGTAGTATTGGAGGTGCAGGGAACTGGTAGTATTGGGGAGGACAGAGATCTGGCAGTTTTGGAGGGTGCAGGGAGCTGGTAGTATTGGAGGTGCAGGGAGCTGGTAGTATTGGAGGTGCAGGGAACTGGTAGTATTGGAGGGAGCAGGGAACTGGTAGTATTGGGGAGGACAAAGATCTGGCAGTTTTGGAGGGAGCAGGGAGCTGCTAGTATTGGATGGTGCAGGGAGCTGCTAGTATTGTTGGAAGCAGGGAGCTGGCAGTATTGTTGGGAGCAGGGAGCTGGTAGTATTGGAGGGAGCAGGGAGCTGCTACTATTGTTGGGTGCAGGGAGCTGGTAGTATTGGATGGAGCAGGGAGCTGCTCGTATTGTTGGTAGCAGGGAGCTGGCAGTATTGGATGGAGCAGGGAGCTCCTAGTATTGTTGGGAGCAGGGTGCTGGCAGTATTGGATGGAGCAGGGAGCTCCTAGTATTGTTGGGAGCAGGGTGCTGGCAGTACTGGATGGAGCAGGGTGCTGCGAGTATTGGATGGAGCAGGGAGCTGGCTGTATTGGATGGAGCAGCGAGCTGCTAGTATTGGATGGAGCAGGGAGCTCGTAGTATTGGAGGTAGCAGGGAACTGGCAGTATTGGAGGGTGCAGGGAGCTGGTAGTATTGTTGGGAGCAGGGAGCTGGCAGCATTGGATGGAGCAGGGAGCTGCTAGTATTGGAGGGAGCAGGGAGCTGGTAGCATTGGAGGGAGCAGGGAGCTGCTAGTATTGTTGGGAGCAGGGAGCTGGCAGTATTGGATGGAGCAGGGAGCTGCTAGTATTGTTGGGAGCAGGGAGCTGGCAGTATTGGATGGTGCAGGGAGCTGCTAGTATTGTTGGGAGCAGGCAGCTGGCAGTATTGGATGGAGCAGGGAGTAGCGAGTACTGTTGGGAGCAGGGAGCTGACAGTATTGGATGGAGCAGGGAGCTGCAAGTATTGTTGGGAGCAGGGAGCTGGCAGTATTGGATGGAGCAGGGAGCTCCGATTATTGTTGGGAGCAGGGAGCTGGCAGTATTGGATGGAGCAGGGAGCTGCTAGTATTGGAGGGAGCAGGGAGCAGCTAGTATTGTTGGGAGCAGGGAGCTGGCAGCATTGGATGGAGCAGGGAACTGGCAGTATTGGAGGGAGCAGAGAGCTGGTAGTATTGGATGGAGCAGGGAACTGGCAGTATTGGAGGGAGCAGGGAGCTGGTAGTTTTGGATGGAGCAGGGAACTGGCAGTATTGGAGGGAGCAGGGAGCTGCTAGTATTGTTGGGAGCAGGGAGCTGGCAGTATTGGATGGAGCAGGGAGCTCCTAGTATTGTTGGGAGCAGGGTGCTGGCAGTATTGGATGGAGCAGGGAGCTCCTAGTATTGTTGGGAGCAGGGTGCTGGCAGTACTGGATGGAGCAGGGTGCTGCGAGTATTGGAGGGAGCAGGGAGCTGGCTGTATTGGATGGAGCAGCGAGCTGCTAGTATTGGATGGAGCAGGGAGCTCGTAGTATTGGAGGTTGCAGGGAACTGGCAGTATTGGAGGGAGCAGGGAACTGCTAGTATTGGGGAGGACAGAGATCTGGCAGTTTTGGAGGGAGCAGGGAGCTGGGAGTATTGGAGGTGCAGGGAACTGGTAGCATTGGAGGTGCAGGGAACTGGCAGTATTTGGGGGAGCAGAGAGCTGGTAGCATTGGGGTGTGCAGGGAGCTGGTAGCATTGGAGGTGCAGGGAACTGGTCGTATTGTGAGGAGCAGGGATCTGGTAGTATTGGATGGAGCAGGGAACTGGCAGTATTGGAGGGAGCAGGGAGCTGCTAGTATTGTTGGGAGCAGGGTGCTGGCAGCATTGGATGGAGCAGGGAGCTGCTAGTATTGGAGGGAGCAGGGAGCTGGTAGCATTGGAGGAAGCAGGGAGCTGCTAGTATTGTTGGGAGCAGGGAGCTGGCAGTATTGGATGGAGCAGGGAGCTGCTAGTATTGTTGGGAGCAGGGAGCTGGCAGTTTTGGATGGTGCAGGGAGCTGCTAGTATTGTTGGGAGCAGGCAGCTGGCAGTATTGGATGGAGCAGGGAGTAGCGAGTACTGTTGGGAGCAGGGAGCTGACAGTATTGGATGGAGCAGGGAGCTGGAAGTATTGTTGGGAGCAGGGACCTGGCAATATTGGATGGAGCAGGGAGCTCCGAGTATTGTTGGGAGCAGGGAGCTGGCAGTATTGGATGGAGCAGGGAGCTGGCAGTATTGGAGGGAGCAGGGAGCTGGTAGTATTGGATGGAGCAGGGAACTGGCAGTATTGGAGGGAGCAGGGAGCTGCTAGTATTGTTGGGAGCAGGGAGCTGGCAGCATTGGATGGAGCAGGGAACTGGCAGTATTGGAGGGAGCAGGGAGCTGGTAGTATTGGATGGAGCAGGGAACTGGCAGTATTGGAGGGAGCAGGGAGCTGGTAGTTTTGGATGGAGCAGGGAACTGGCAGTATTGGAGGGAGCAGGGAGCTGCTAGTATTGTTGGGAGCAGGGTGCTGGCAGTATTGGATGGAGCAGGGAGCTGCTAGTATTGTTGTGAGCAGGGAGCTGACAGTATTGGATGGAGCAGGGAGCTGCTGGTATTGGAGGGAGCAGGGAGCTGCTAGTATTGGATGGTGCAGGGAGCTGCTAGTATTGTTGGAAGCAGGGAGCTGGCAGTATTGTTGGGAGCAGGGAGCTGGTAGTATTGTTGGGAGCAGGGAGCTGGTAGTATTGGAGGGAGCAGGGAGCTGCTAGTATTGTTGGGTGCAGGGAGCTGGTAGTATTGGATGGAGCAGGGAGCTGCTCGTATTGTTGGTAGCAGGGAGCTGGCAGTATTGGATGGAGCAGGGAGCTCCTAGTATTGTTGGGAGCAGGGTGCTGGCAGTATTGGATGGAGCAGGGAGCTCCTAGTATTGTTGGGAGCAGGGTGCTGGCAGTACTGGATGGAGCAGGGTGCTGCGAGTATTGGATGGAGCAGGGAGCTCGTAGTATTGGAGGTAGCAGGGAACTGGCAGTATTGGAGGGTGCAGGGAGCTGCTAGTATTGTTGGAAGCAGGGAGCTGGCAGTATTGGATGGAGCAGGGAGCTGGTAGTATTGTTGGGAGCAGGGAGCTGGTAGTATTGTTGGGAGCAGGGAGCTGGTAGTATTGGAGGGAGCAGGGAGCTGCTAGTATTGTTGGGAGCAGGGAGCTGCTAGTATTGTTGGGAGCAGGGAGCTGGCAGCATTGGATGGAGCAGGGAGCTGCTTGTATTGGAGGGAGCAGGGAGCTGGTAGCATTGGAGGGAGCAGGGAGCTGCTAGTATTGTTGGGAGCAGGGAGCTGGCAGTATTGGATGGAGCAGGGAGCTGCTAGTATTGTTGGGAGCAGGGAGCTGGCAGTATTGGATGGTGCAGGGAGCTGCTAGTATTGTTGGGAGCAGGCAGCTGGCAGTATTGGATGGAGCAGGGAGTAGCGAGTACTGTTGGGAGCAGGGAGCTGACAGTATTGGATGGAGCAGGGAGCTGCAAGTATTGTTGGGAGCAGGGAGCTGGCAGTATTGGATGGAGCAGGGAGCTCCGAGTATTGTTGGGAGCAGGGAGCTGGCAGTATTGGATGGAGCAGGGAGCTGCTAGTATTGGAGGGAGCAGGGAGCTGGTAGTATTGGATGGAGCAGGGAACTGGCAGTATTGGAGGGAGCAGGGAGCAGCTAGTATTGTTGGGAGCAGGGAGCTGGCAGCATTGGATGGAGCAGGGAACTGGCAGTATTGGAGGGAGCAGAGAGCTGGTAGTATTGGATGGAGCAGGGAACTGGCAGTATTGGAGGGAGCAGGGAGCTGGTAGTTTTGGATGGAGCAGGGAACTGGCAGTATTGGAGGGAGCAGGGAGCTGCTAGTATTGTTGGGAGCAGGGAGCTGGCAGTATTGGATGGAGCAGGGAGCTCCTAGTATTGTTGGGAGCAGGGTGCTGGCAGTATTGGATGGAGCAGGGAGCTCCTAGTATTGTTGGGAGCAGGGTGCTGGCAGTACTGGATGGAGCAGGGTGCTGCGAGTATTGGAGGGAGCAGGGAGCTGGCTGTATTGGATGGAGCAGGGAGCTGGCTGTATTGGATGGAGCAGCGAGCTGCTAGTATTGGATGGAGCAGGGAGTTCATAGTATTGGAGGTAGCAGGGAACTGGCAGTATTGGAGGGAGCAGGGAGCTGGTAGTATTGGATGGAGCAGGGAACTGGCAGTATTGGAGGGAGCAGGGAGCTGCTAGTATTGTTGGGAGCAGGGAGCTGGCAGTATTGGACGCAGCAGGGAGCTGCTAGTATTGTTGGGAGCAGGGAGCTGGCAGTTTTGGATGGAGCAGGGAGCTGCTAGTATTGGAGGGAGCAGGGAGCTGCTCGTATTGGATGGTGCAGGGAGCTGCTAGTATTGTTGGCAGCAGGGAGCTGGCAGTATTGGATGGAGCAGGGAGCTGGTAGTATTGTTGGGAGCAGGGAGCTGGTAGCATTGGATGGAGCAGGGAGCTGCTAGTATTGTTGGGAGCAGGGAGCTGGCAGTATTGGATGGAGCAGGGAGCAGCTAGTATTGTTGGGAGCAGGGAGCTGGCAGTATTGGATGCTGCAGGGAGCTGATAGTAATGTTGGGAGCAGGGAGCTGGCAGCATTGGATGGAGCAGGGAACTGGCAGTATTGGAGGGAGCAGAGAGCTGGTAGTATTGGATGGAGCAGGGAACTGGCAGTATTGGAGGGAGCAGGGAGCTGGTAGTTTTGGATGGAGCAGGGAACTGGCAGTATTGGAGGGAGCAGGGAGCTGCTAGTATTGTTGGGAGCAGGGAGCTGGCAGTATTGGATGGAGCAGGGAGCTCCTAGTATTGTTGGGAGCAGGGTGCTGGCAGTATTGGATGGAGCAGGGAGCTCCTAGTATTGTTGGGAGCAGGGTGCTGGCAGTACTGGATGGAGCAGGGTGCTGCGAGTATTGGAGGGAGCAGGGAGCTGGCTGTATTGGATGGAGCAGGGAGCTGGCTGTATTGGATGGAGCAGCGAGCTGCTAGTATTGGATGGAGCAGGGAGTTCATAGTATTGGAGGTAGCAGGGAACTGGCAGTATTGGAGGGAGCAGGGAGCTGGTAGTATTGGATGGAGCAGGGAACTGGCAGTATTGGAGGGAGCAGGGAGCTGCTAGTATTGTTGGGAGCAGGGAGCTGGCAGTATTGGACGCAGCAGGGAGCTGCTAGTATTGTTGGGAGCAGGGAGCTGGCAGTTTTGGATGGAGCAGGGAGCTGCTAGTATTGGAGGGAGCAGGGAGCTGCTCGTATTGGATGGTGCAGGGAGCTGCTAGTATTGTTGGCAGCAGGGAGCTGGCAGTATTGGATGGAGCAGGGAGCTGGTAGTATTGTTGGGAGCAGGGAGCTGGTAGCATTGGATGGAGCAGGGAGCTGCTAGTATTGTTGGGAGCAGGGAGCTGGCAGTATTGGATGGAGCAGGGAGCAGCTAGTATTGTTGGGAGCAGGGAGCTGGCAGTATTGGATGCTGCAGGGAGCTGATAGTAATGTTGGGAGCAGGGAGCTGGCAGTATCGGAAGGAGCAGGGAGTTGCTCGTATTGGAGGGAGCAGGGAGCTGGCAGTATTGGATGGAGCAGGGAACTGGCAGTATTGGCCGGAGCAGGGAGCTGCAACTATTGTTGGGAGCAGGGAGCTGGCAGTATTGGATGGAGCAGGGAACTGGCAGTACGGGATGGAACAGGGAACTGGCAGTATTGGAGGGAGCAGGGAGCTGGTAGTATTGGATAGAGCAGGGAACTGGCAGGATTGGAGGGAGCAGGGAGCTGGTAGATTTGGATGGAGCAAGGAACTGGCAGTATTGGTGGGAGCAGGGAGCTGCTAGTATTGTTGGGAGCAGGGAGCTGGCAGTATTGGATGGAGCAGGGAGCTGGCAGTATTGGATGGAGCAGGGAGCTGGCAATATTGGATGGAGCAGGGAGCTGGTAGTATTGGAGGTGCAGGGAACTGGCAGTATTGGACAGAGCCGGGGGCTGGCAGTATTGGAGGGAGGAGGGAACTGGCAATATTGGATGGAGCAGGGAGCTGGTAGTATTGGAGGCAGCAGGGAGCTGTCAGTATTAGAGGGAGGAGGGAACTGGCAATATTGGAGGCAGCAGGGAGCTGGCAGTACTGGAGGGAGCAGGGAACTGGCAATATTGGAGGGAGGAGGGAACTGGCAATATGGGATGGAGCAGGGAGCTGGTAGTATTGGATGGAGCAGGGAGCTGGTAGTCTTGGAGGTACAGGGAACTGTAGTATTGGAGGGAGCAAAGGGCTGGCAGTACTGGGGGGAGCAGGGAGCTGGTACTATTGGAGGTGCAGGGAACTGGTAGTATTTGGGAGAGCAGGGAGCTGGTAGTATTCGGGGGTGCAGGGAACTGGGAGTGTTGGGGGGTGCAGGGAGCTGGTAGTATTGGAGGTGCAAGGAACTGGTAGTATTGGAAGGTGCAGGGAGCTGGTAGTATTGGAGGCAGCAGGGAGCTGGCAGTACTGGAGGGAGCAGGGAACTGGCAATATTGGAGGGAGGAGGGAACTGGCAAGATGGCATGGAGCAGGGAGCTGGTAGTATTGGAGGCAGCAGGGAGCTGGCAGTATTGGAGGTAGCAGGGAACTGGCAATATTGGATGGAGCAGGGAGCTGGTAGTATTGGAGGTGCAGGGAACTGGTAGTATTGGAGGGAGCAAAGGGCTGGCAGTACTGGGGGGAGCAGGGAGTTGGTAGTATTGGAGGTGCAGGGAACTGGTAGTATTTGGGGGAGCAGGGAGCTGTTAGTATTCAAGGGTGCAGGGAACTGGGAGTATTGGGGGGTGCAGGGAGCTGGTCGTATTGGAGGTGCAAGGAACTGGTAGTATTTGCAGGAACAGGGAACTGTTAGTTTTGGGGGGTGCAGGGAGCTGGTAGTATTGGAGGTGCAGGAAACTGGTATAATTTGGGGGAGCAGGGAGCTGGTAGTATTTGAGGGGGCAGGGAGCTGGCAGTCTTCGGGTGAGCAGGGAGCTGGTAGTTTTGGAGATGCAGGGAGCTGGTAGTTTTGGAGGTGCAGGGAGCTGGTAGTATTTGGGGGAAAGCAGTGAACTGGTAGTATTGGAGGTGCAGGGAGCTGGTTGTATTGGAGGGAGCAGGGAACTGGCAATATTGGATGGAGCAGGGAGCTGGTAGTATTGGAGGGAGCAGGGAGCTGGTATTATTGGAGGGAGCAGGTAACTGGCATTATTGGATGGTGCATGGAGCTCGGAGTATTGGAGAGAGCAGGGAACTGGGAGTATTCGGGGCAGCAGGGAGCTGGTAGTATTGGAGGGAGCAGGGAGCTGCTAGTATTGTTGGGAGCAGGGAGCTGGCAGCATTGGATGGAGCAGGGAACTGGCAGTATTGGAGGGAGCAGGGAGCTGGTAGTATTGGATGAAGCAGGGAACTGGCAGTATTGGAGGGAGCAGGGAGCTGGTAGTTTTGGATGGAGCAGGGAACTGGCAGTATTGGAGGGAGCAGGGAGCTGCTAGTATTGTTGGGAGCAGTGTGCTGGCAGTATTGGATGGAGCAGGGAGCTGCTAGTATTGTTGTGAGCAGGGAGCTGGCAGTATTGGATGGAGCAGGGAGCTGCTGGTATTGGAGGGAGCAGGGAGCTGCTAGTATTGGATGGTGCAGGGAGCTGCTAGTATTGTTGGAAGCAGGGAGCTGGCAGTATTGTTGGGAGCAGGGAGCTGGTAGTGTTGTTGGGAGCAGGGAGCTGGTAGTATTGGAGGGAGCAGGGAGCTGCTAGTATTGTTGGGTGCAGTGAGCTGGCAGTATTGGATGGAGCAGGGAGCTGCTCGTATTGTTGGTAGCAGGGAGCTGGCAGTATTGGATGGAGCAGGGAGCTCCTAGTATTGTTGGGAGCAGGGTGCTGGCAGTATTGGATGGAGCAGGGAGCTCCTAGTATTGTTGGAAGCAGGGTGCTGGCAGTACTGGATGGATCAGGGTGCTGCGAGTATTGGAGGGAGCAGGGAGCTGGCTGTATTGGATGGAGCAGCGAGCTGCTAGTATTGGATGGAGCAGGGATCTCGTAGTATTGGAGGTAGCAGGGAACTGGCAGTATTGGAGGGTGCAGGGAGCTGCTAGTATTGTTGGAAGCAGGGAGCTGGCAGTATTGGATGGAGCAGGGAGCTGGTAGTATTGTTGGGAGCAGTGAGCTGGTAGTATTGGAGGGAGCTGCTAGTATTGTTGGGAGCAGGGAGCTGGCAGCATTGGATGGAGCAGGGAGCTGCTAGTATTGGAGGGAGCAGGGAGCTGGTAGCATTGGAGGGAGCAGGGAGCTGCTAGTATTGTTGGGAGCAGGGAGCTGGCAGTATTGGAAGGAGCCGGGAGCTGCTAGTATTGTTGGGAGCAGGGAGCTGGCAGTATTGGATGGTGCAGGGAGCTGCTAGTATTGTTGGGAGCAGGGAGCTGGCAGTATTGGATGGAGCAGGGAGTAGCGAGTACTGTTGGGAGCAGGGAGCTGACAGTATTGGCTGGAGCAGGGAGCTGCAAGTATTGTTGGGAGCAGGGAGCTGGCAGTGTTGGATGGAGCAGGGAGCTGCTAGTATTGGAGGGAGCAGGGAGCTGGTAGTATTGTTGGGTGCAGGGAGCTGGCAGTATTGGATGGAGCAGGGAGCTGCTCGTATTGTTGGTAGCAGGGAGCTGGCAGTATTGGATGGAGCAGGGAGCTCCTAGTATTGTTGGGAGCAGGGTGCTGGCAGTACTGGATGGAGCAGGGTGCTGCGAGTATTGGAGGGAGCAGGGAACTGGCAGTATTGGAGGGAGCAGGGAGCTGCTAGTATTGTTGGGAGCAGGGAGCTGGCAGCATTGGATGGAGCAGGGAACTGGCAGTATTGGAGGGAGCAGGGAGCTGGTAGTATTGGATGGAGCAGGGAACTGGCAGTATTGGAGGGAGCAGGGAGCTGGTAGTTTTGGAGGGAGCAGGGAACTGGCAGTATTGGAGGGAGCAGGGAGCTGCTAGTATTGTTGGGAGCAGGGTGCTGGCAGTATTGAATGGAGCAGGGAGCTGCTAGTATTGTTGTGAGCAGGGAGCTGGCAGTATTGGATTGAGCAGGCAGCTGCTGGTATTGGAAGGAACAGGGAGCTGCTAGTATTGGATGGTGCAGGGAGCTGCTAGTATTGTTGGAAGCAGGGAGCTGGCAGTATTGGATGGAGCAGGGAGCTGGTAGTATTGTTGGGAGCAGGGAGCTGGTAGTATTGGAGGGAGCAGGGAGCTGCTAGTATTGTTGGGTGCAGGGAGCTGGCAGTATTGGATGGAGCAGGGAGCTCCTAGTATTGTTGGGAGCAGTGTGCTGGCAGTATTGGATGGAGCAGGGAGCTCCTAGTATTGTTGGGAGCAGGGTGCTGGCAGTACTGGATGGAGCAGGGTGCTGCGAGTATTGGAGGGAGCAGGGAGCTGGCTGTATTGGATGGAGCAGCGAGCTGCTAGTATTGGATGGAGCGGGGATCTCGTAGTATTGGAGGTAGCAGGGAACTGGCAGTATTGGAGGGAGCAGGGAACTACTAGTATTGTTGGGATCAGGGAGCTGGCAGTATTGGATGAGGCAGGGAGCTGCTAGTATTGTTGGGAGCAGGGATCTGCCAGTATTGGATGGAGCAGGGAGCTGCTAGTATTGTTGGGAGCAGGGTGCTGGCAGTATTGGATGGAGCAGGGAACTGGCAGTGTTGGAGGGAGCAGGGAACTGGCAGTATTGGATGGAGCAGGGAACTGGCAGTATTGGAGGGAGCAGGGAGCTGGTAGTATTGGATGGAGCAGGGAACTGGCAGTATTGGAGGGAGCAGGGAGCTGCTAGTATTGTTGGGAGCAGGGAGCTGGCAGTATTGGACGGAGCAGGGAGCTGCTAGTATTGTTGGGAGCAGGGAGCTGGCAGTTTTGGATGGAGCAGGGAGCTGCTAGTATTGGAGGGAGCAGGGAGCTGCTCGTATTGGATGGTGCAGGGAGCTGCTAGTATTGTTGGAAGCAGGGAGCTGGCAGTATTGGATGGAGCAGGGAGCTGGTAGTATTGTTGGGAGCAGGGAGCTGGTAGCATTGGATGGAGCAGGGAGATGCTAGTATTGTTGGGAGCAGGGAGCTGGCAGTATTGGATGGAGCAGGGAGCAGCTAGTATTGTTGGGAGCAGGGAGCTGGCAGTATTGGATGGTGCAGGGAGCTGCTAGTAATGTTGGGAGCAGGGAGCTGGCAGTATTGGATGGAGCAGGGAACTGGCAGTACGGGATGGAACAGGGAACTGGCAGTATTGGAGGGAGCAGGGAGCTGGTAGTATTGGATCGAGCAGGGAACTGGCAGGATTGGAGGGAGCAGGGAGCTGGTAGATTTGGATGGAGCAAGGAACTGGCAGTATTGGTGGGAGCAGGGAGCTGCTAGTATTGTTGGGAGCAGGGAGCTGGCAGTATTGGATGGAGCAGGGAGCTGGCAGTATTGAGGGAGCAGGGAGCTGGCAGTATTGGATGGAGCAGGGAGCTGGTAGTATTGGAGGTGCAGGGAACTGGCAGTATTGGACAGAGCCGGGGGCTGGCAGTATTGGAGGGAGGAGGGAACTGGCAATATTGGATGGAGCAGGGAGCTGGTGGTATTGGAGGCCGCAGGGAGCTGTCAGTATTAGAGGGAGGAGGGAACTGGCAATATTGGTGGCAGCAGGGAGCTGGCAGTACTGGAGGGAGCAGGGAACTGGCAATAATGGAGGGAGGAGGGAACTGGCAATATGGGATGGAGCAGGGAGCTGGTAGTATTGGATGGAGCAGGGAGCTGGTAGTCTTGGAGGTACAGGGAACTGGTAGTATTGGAGGGAGCAAAAGGCTGGCAGTACTGGGGGGAGCTGGGAGCTGGTAGTATTGGAGGTGCAGGGAACTGGTAGTATTTGGGAGAGCAGGGAGCTGGTAGTATTCGGGGGTGCAGGGAACTGGGAGTGTTGGGGGGTGCAGGGAGCTGGTAGTATTGGAGGTGCAAGGAACTGGTAGTATTGGGAGGTGCAGGGAGCTGGTAGTATTGGAGGCAGCAGGGAGCTGGCAGTACTGGAGGGAGTACAGGGAACTGGCAATATTGGAGGGAGGAGGGAACTGGCAAGATGGCTTGGAGCAGGGAGCTGGTAGTATTGGCGGCAGCAGGGATCTCGTAGTATTGGAGGTAGCAGGGAACTGGCAGTATTGGAGGGTGCAGGGGGCTGCTAGTATTGTTGGAAGCAGGGAGCTGGCAGTATTGGATGGAGCAGGGAGCTGGTAGTATTGTTGGGAGCAGTGAGCTGGTAGTATTGGAGGGAGCAGGGAGCTGCTAGTATTGTTGGGAGCAGGGAGCTGGCAGCATTGGATGGAGCAGGGAGCTGCTAGTATTGGAGGGAGCAGGGAGCTGGTAGCATTGGAGGGAGCAGGGAGCTGCTAGTATTGTTGGGAGCAGGGAGCTGGCAGTATTGGATGGAGCAGGGAGCTGCTAGTATTGTTGGGAGCAGGGAGCTGGCAGTATTGGATGGTGCAGGGAGCTGCTAGTACTGTTGGGAGCAGGGAGCTGGCAGTATTGGATGGAGCAGGGAGTAGCGAGTACTGTTGGGAGCAGGGAGCTGACAGTATTGGCTGGAGCAGGGAGCTGCAAGTATTGTTGGGAGCAGGGAGCTGGCAGTATTGGATGGATCAGGGAGCTCCGAGTATTGTTGGGAGCAGGGAGCTGGCAGTATTGGATGGAGCAGGGAGCTGCTAGTATTGGAGGGAGCAGGGAGCTGGTAGTATTGGATGGAGCAGGGAACTGGCAGTATTGGAGGGAGCAGGGAGCTGCTAGTATTGTTGGGAGCAGGGAGCTGGCAGCATTGGATGGAGCAGGGAACTGGCACTATTGGAGGGAGCAGGGAGCTGGCAGTATTGGATGGAGCAGGGAACTGGCAGTATTGGAGGGAGCAGGGAACTGGCAGTATTGGAGGGAGCAGGGAACTGGCAGTATTGTTGGGAGCAGGGAGCTGGTAGTATTGGAGGGAGCAGGGAGCTGCTAGTATTGTTGGGTGCAGGGAGCTGGCAGTATTGGATGGAGCAGGGAGCTGCTCGTATTGTTGGTAGCAGGGAGCTGGCAGTATTGGATGGAGCAAGGAGCTCCTAGTATTGTTGGGAGCAGGGTGCTGGCAGTATTGGATGGAGCAGGGAGCTCCTAGTATTGTTGGGAGCAGGGTGCTGGCAGTACTGGATGGAGCAGGGTGCTGCGAGTATTGGAGGGAGCAGGGAACTGGCAGTATTGGAGGGAGCAGGGAGCTGCTAGTATTGTTGGGAGCAGGGAGCTGGCAGCATTGGATGGAGCAGGGAACTGGCAGTATTGGAGGGAGCAGGGAGCTGGTAGTATTGGATGGAGCAGGGAACTGGCAGTATTGGAGGGAGCAGGGAGCTGGTAGTTTTGGAGGGAGCAGGGAACTGGCAGTATTGGAGGGAGCAGGGAGCTGCTAGTATTGTTGGGAGCAGGGTGCTGGCAGTATTGGATGGAGCAGGGAGCTGCTAGTATTGTTGTGAGCAGGGAGCTGGCAGTATTGGATGGAGCAGGCAGCTGCTGGTATTGGAAGGAGCAGGGAGCTGCTAGTATTGGATGGTGCAGGGAGCTGCTAGTATTGTTGGAAGCAGGGAGCTGGCAGTATTGGATGGAGCAGGGAGCTGGTAGTATTGTTGGGAGCAGGGAGCTGGTAGTATTGGAGGGAGCAGGGAGCTGCTAGTATTGTTGGGTGCAGGGAGCTGGCAGTATTGGATGGAGCAGGGAGCTCCTAGTATTGTTGGGAGCAGGGTGCTGGCAGTATTGGATGTAGCAGGGAGCTCCTAGTATTGTTGGGAGCAGGGTGCTGGCAGTACTGGATGGAGCAGGGTGCTGCGAGTATTGGAGGGAGCAGGGAGCTGGCTGTATTGGATGGAGCAGCGAGCTGCTAGTATTGGATGGAGCGGGGAGCTCGTATTATTGGAGGTAGCAGGGAACTGGCATTATTGGAGGGAGCAGGGAACTACTAGTATTGTTGGGAGCAGGGAGCTGGCAGTATTGGATGGAGCAGGGAGCTGCGAGTATTGTTGGGAGCAGGGATCTGCCAATATTGGATGGAGCAGGGAGCTGCTAGTATTGTTGGGAGCAGGGTGCTGGCAGTATTGGATGGAGCAGGGAACTGGCAGTGTTGGAGGGAGCAGGGAACTGGTAGTATTGGATGGAGCAGGGAACTGGCAGTATTGTTGTGAGCAGGGAGCTGGTAGTATTGGATGGAGCAGGGAACTGGCAGTATTGGAGGGAGCAGGGAGCTGCTAGTATTGTTGGGAGCAGGGAGCTGGCAGTATTGGACGGAGCAGGGAGCTGCTAGTATTGTTGGGAGCAGGGAGCTGGCAGTTTTGGATGGAGCAGGGAGCTGCTAGTATTGGAGGGAGCAGGGAGCTGCTCGTATTGGATGGTGCAGGGAGCTGCTAGTATTGTTGGAAGCAGGGAGCTGGCAGTATTGGATGGTGCAGGGGGCTGCTAGTATTGTTGGAAGCAGGGAGCTGGCAGTATTGGATGGAGCAGGGAGCTGGTAGTATTGTTGGGAGCAGTGAGCTGGTAGTATTGGAGGGAGCAGGGAGCTGCTAGTATTGTTGGGAGCAGGGAGCTGGCAGCATTGGATGGAGCAGGGAGCTGCTAGTATTGGAGGGAGCAGGGAGCTGGTAGCATTGGAGGGAGCAGGGAGCTGCTAGTATTGTTGGGAGCAGGGAGCTGGCAGTATTGGATGGAGCAGGGAGCTGCTAGTATTGTTGGGAGCAGGGAGCTGGCAGTATTGGATGGTGCAGGGAGCTGCTAGTATTGTTGGGAGCAGGGAGCTGGCAGTATTGGATGGAGCAGGGAGTAGCGAGTACTGTTGGGAGCAGGGAGCTGACAGTATTGTTGTGAGCAGGGAGCTGGCAGTATTGGATGGAGCAGGCAGCTGCTGGTATTGGAAGGAGCAGGGAGCTGCCAGTATTGGATGGTGCAGGGAGCTGCTAGTATTGTTGGAAGCAGGGAGCTGGCAGTATTGGATGGAGCAGGGAGCTGGTAGTATTGTTGGGAGCAGGGAGCTGGTAGTATTGGAGGGAGCAGGGAGCTGCTAGTATTGTTGGGTGCAGGGAGCTGGCAGTATTGGATGGAGCAGGGAGCTCCTAGTATTGTTGGGAGCAGGGTGCTGGCAGTATTGGATGGAGCAGGGAGCTCCTAGTATTGTTGGGAGCAGGGTGCTGGCAGTACTGGATGTAGCAGGGTGCTGCGAGTATTGGAGGGAGCAGGGAGCTGGCTGTATTGGATGGAGCAGCGAGCTGCTAGTATTGGATGGAGCAGGGAGCTCGTAGTATTGGAGGTAGCAGGGAACTGGCAGTATTGGAGGGAGCAGGGAACTACTAGTATTGTTGGGAGCAGGGAGCTGGCAGTATTGGATGGAGCAGGGAGCTGCTAGTATTGTTGGGAGCAGGGATCTGCCAGTATTGGATGGAGCAGGGAGCTACTAGTATTGTTGGGAGCAGGGTGCTGGCAGTATTGGATGGAGCAGGGAACTGGCAGTGTTGGAGGGAGCAGGGAACTGGCAGTGTTGGAGGGAGCAGGGAACTGGTAGTATTGGATGGAGCAGGGAACTGGCAGTATTGGATGGAGCAGGGAACTGGCAGTGTTGGAGGGAGCAGGGAACTGGTAGTATTGGATGGAGCAGGGAACTGGCAGTATTGGAGGGAGCAGGGAGCTGGCAGTGTTGGAGGGAGCAGGGAACTGGCAGTATTGGATGGAGCAGGGAACTGGCAGTGTTGGAGGGAGCAGGGAACTGGTAGTATTGGATGGAGCAGGGAACTGGTAGTATTGGAGGGAGCAAAGGGCTGGCAGTACTGGGGGGAGCAGGGAGCTGGTAGTATTGGAGGTGCAAGGAACTGGTAGTATTTGCGGGAACAGGGAACTGTTAGTTTTGGGGGGTGCAGGGAGCTGGTAGTATTGGGGGGAGCAGGGAGCTGGTAGTATTGGAGGTGCAGGTGACTGGTATAATTTGGGGGAGCAGGGAGCTGGTAGTATTTGAGGGTGCAGGGAACAGGTAGTATTGGAGGGGGCAGGGAGCTGGCAGTCTTCGGGTGAGCAGGGAGCTGGTAGTTTTGGAGGTGCAGGGAGCTGGTAGTTTTGGAGGTGCAGGGAGCTGGTAGTATTTGGGGGAAAGCAGTGAACTGGTAGTATTGGAGGTGCAGGGAGCTGGTTGTATTGGAGGGAGCAGGGAACTGGCAATATTGGATGGAGCAGGGAGCTGGTAGTATTGGAGGGAGCAGGGAGCTGGTATTATTGGAGGGAGCAGGTAACTGGCATTATTGGATGGAGCAGGGAGCTGGTAGTATTGGAGGGAGCAGGGAGCTGGTATTATTGGAGGGAGCAGGTAACTGGCATTATTGGATGGTGCATGGAGCTCGGAGTATTGGAGGGAGCAGGGAGCTGGTAGTATTGGAGGGAGCAGGGAGCTGGTATTATTGGAGGGAGCAGGTAACTGGCATTATTGGATGGAGCAGGGAGCTGGTAGTATTGGAGGGAGCAGGGAGCTGGTATTATTGGAGGGAGCAGGGAACTGGCATTATTGGATGGTGCATGGAGCTCGGAGTATTGGAGGGAGCAGGGAACTGGGAGTATTCGGGGCAGCAGGGAGCTGGTAGTATTTGCGGGAGCAGGGAGCTCGTAGTATTGGAGGTGCAGGAAACTGGTAGTATTTGAGGGAGAAGGGAACTGGTATTATTGTGGGGTGCAGGGAGCTGGTAGTACTGGAGGTGCAGGGAACTGGTAGTATTTGAGGGAGCAGGGTGATGGTGGTATTGGTGGGACCAGGGAGCTGGCAGTGTTGGAGGTGCAGGGAACTGTTAGTATTTGGGGCAGCAGGGAGCTGGTAGTATTTGGGGGAGCAGGGAACTGGTAGTTTTCGGGGCAGCAGGGAACTGGTAGTATTGGAGGTGCAGAAAACTGGTATAATTTGGGGGAGCAGGGAGCTGGTAGTATTTGAGGGAGCAGGGAACTGGTAGTATTGGAGGGGGCAGGGAGCTGGCAGTCTTCGGGGGAGCAGGAAGCTGTTAGTATTTGGAGGAGCAGGGAGCTGGTAGTATTGGAAGGAGCAGGGAACTGGTAGTATTGGAGGTGCAGGGAGCTGGTAGTTTTGGAGGTGCAGGGAGCTGGTAGTTTTGGAGGTGCAGGGAACTGGTAGTATTGGGGGTGCAGGGAGCTGGTAGTTTTGGAGGTGCAGGGAACTGGTAGTTTTGGGGGGGTGCAGGGAGCTGGTTGTATTGGAGGTGCAGGGAACTGGTAGTATTTGGGGGAAAAGGGAACTGATAGTCATGGAGGTGCAGGGAGCTGGTAGTATTGGGGGGAGCAGGGAGCTGGTAGTATTGGAGGTGCAGGGGACTGGTATTTTTGGGGGGAGCAGGGACCTGGGAGTATTGGAGGTGCAGGAAACTGGTATAATTTGGGGGAGCAGGGAGCTGGTAGTATTTGAGGGAGCAGGGAACTGGTAGTATTGGAGGGGGCAGGGAGCTGGCAGTCTTAGGGTGAGCAGGGAGCTGGTAGTTTTGGAGATGCAGGGAGCTGGTAGTTTTGGAGGTGCAGGGAGCTGGTAGTTTTGGAGGTGCAGGGAGCTGGTAGTATTTGGGGGAAAGCAGTGAACTGGTAGTATTGGAGGTGCAGGGAGCTGGTTGTATTTGGGAGAGCAGGGAACTGGCATTATTGGATGAAGCTGGGAGCTGGTAGTATTGGAGGGAGCAGGGAACTGGCAATATTGGATGGAGCAGGGGACTGGTAGTATTGGAGGGAGCAGGGAGCTGGTATTATTGGAGGGAGCAGGTAACTGGCGTTATTGGATGGTGCATGGAGCTCGGAGTATTGGAGGGAGCAGGGAACTGGGTGTATTCGGGGCAGCAGGGAGCTGGTAGTATTTGCGGGAGCAGGGAGCTCGGAGTATTGGAGGTGCAGGAAACTGGTAGTATTTGAGGGAGAAGGGAACTGGTATTATTGTGGGGTGCAGGGAACTGGTAGTATTTGCGGGAGCAGGGTGCTGGTGGTATTGGTGGGAGCAGGGAGCTGGCAGTGTTGGAGGTGCAGGGAGCTGGTAGTATTTGGGGGAGCAGGGAACTGGTAGTTTTCGGGGCAGCAGGGAACTGGTAGTATTGGAGGTGCAGGAAACTGGTATAATTTGGGGCAGCAGGGAGCTGCCAGTGTTGGAGGGAGCAGGGAGCTGCTAGCATTGGATGGAGCAGGGAACTGGCCGCATTGAAGTGAGCAGGGAGCTGCTAGTATTGTTGGGAGCAGGGAGCTGGCAGTATTGGATGGAGCAGGGAGCTGGCAGTATTGGAGGGAGCAGGGAGCTGCTGGTATTGGAGGGAGCAGGGAGCTGGCAGTATTGGATGGAGCAGGGAGCTGCTCCTATTGGAGGGAGCAGGGATCTGCTCGTATTGGTGGGAGAATGGAGCTGGCTGTGTTGAAGGAGCAGGGAGCTACTCGTATTGGAGGGAACAGGGAGCTGCAAGTATTGGATGGAGCATTAAACTGGCCGCATTGAAGGGAGCAGGGAGCTGCATGTCTTGGATGGAGCAGGGAGCTGCTCATATTGGAGGGAGCAGGAAGCTGGCAGTATTGGATGGAGCGGGGAACTGGCAGTATTGGAGGGAGCAGGGAGCTGCTCGTATTGGAGGTATCAGAGAGCTGGTAGTATTAGATGGAGCAGGGAGCTGCTCGTATTATGGGGAGCAGGGAGCTGGCAGAATTGGATGGAGCAGGGAGCAGCTAGTATTGTTGGGAGCAGGGAGCTGGCAGTATTGGATGGTACAGGAAGCTGGTAGTATTGGGGGGGAACAGGGATCTGGCAATATTGGATGGAGCAGGGAGCTCGTAGTTTTGGAGGTAGCAGGGAACTGGCAGTATTGGAGGGAGCAGGGAACTCGTCGCATTGGAGGGAGCAGGGAGCTGGTAGTAAATGAGGTGCAGGGAGTTGGGGGAGCAGGGAGCTGGTCGTATTGGATGGAGCAGGGAACTGGTAATATTTGGGGGAGCAGGGAGCTGGTAGGATTGGAGGTGCAGGGAGTTGGTGGTATTTGGATGAGCAGGGAGCTGGTAGTATTGGACTGAGGAGGGAGCTGGTAGTATTTGGGGTGCAGGGAGCTGATAATATTGGAGGTTCAGGGAGCTGGCAGTGTTGGAGGTGCAGGGAATTGGTAGTATTTGGGGGAGCAGAGAGCTGGTAGTATTGGGGGGAGCAGGGAGCTGGTAGTATTGGAGGTGCAGGGAGCTGGTAGTATTTGGGGGAGCAGGGAACTGGTAGTATTGGATGGAGCAGGGAGCTGCTCGTGTTGGAGGGAGCAGGGAGCTGCTGGTATTGGATGGAGCAGGGAACTGGCCGCATTGAAGGGAGCAGGGAGCTGCTAGTATTGTTGGTAGCAGGGAGCTGGCTGCATTGGATGGAGCAGGGAACTGGTCTTATTGGAGGGAGCAGGGAGCTGGCAGTCTTGGGGGGAGCAGGGAGCTGTTAGTATTTTTGGGAGCAGGGTGCTGGTAGTATTGGAAGGAGCAGGAAACTGGAAGTATTGGGGGTGCAGGGAGCTGGTAGTTTTGGAGGTGCATGGAGCTGGTAGTTTTGGAGGTGCAGGGAATTGGTAGTATTTGGGGGAGCAGAGAGCTGGTAGTATTGGGGGGAGCAGGGAGCTGGTAGTTTTGGAGGTGCATGGAGCTGGTAGTATTTGGTGGAGCAGGGAACTGGTGGTATAGGAGATTACAGGGATCTGGCAGTATTGGAGGTGCAGGGAACTGGGAGTATTTGGGGGAGCTGTGAGCTGATAGGAGCAGGGAACTGGTAGTATTGGGGGTGCAGGGAGCTGATAATATTGGAGGTTCAGGGAGCTGGCAGTGTTGGAGCTGCAGGGAAATGGTAGTATTTGGGGGAGCAGGGAACTGGTAGTATTTGAGGGAGCAGGGAGCTGGCAGTATTGGATGGAGCAGGGAGCTGCTCGTGTTGGAGGGAGCAGGGAGCTGCTGGTATTGGATGGAGCAGGGAGCTGGCTGTATTGGATGGAACAGGGCGCTGGCTGTATTGGATGGTGCAGGGAGCTGGCTGTATTGGATGGAACAGGGAGCTGTTCGTCTTGGTGGGAGCAGGGAACTGGTAGTATTTGGGGGAGCAGGGAGCTGGTAGTATTGGATGGAGCAGGGAACTGGTCTTATTGGAGGGAGCAGGGAGCTGGCAGTCTTGGGGGGAGCAGGGAACTGGTAGTATTTGAGGGAGCAGGGAGCTGGCAGTATTGGATGGAGCAGGGAGCTGCTCGTGTTGGAGGGAGCAGGGAGCTGCTGGTATTGGATGGAGCAGGGAACTGGCCGCATTGAAGGGAGCAGGGAGCTGCTAGTATTGTTGGGAGCAGGGAGTTGGCAACATTGGTTGGGGCAGGGAGCTGTTCGTATTGGAGGGAGCAGGGAGCTGCTAGTATTGGTGGGAGAAGGGAGCTGGCTGTGTTGTATGGTGCATGGAGCTGCTCGTATTGGAGGGAGCAGGGAGCTGCTAGTATTGGATGGAGCAGGGAACTCGCCGCATTGAAGGGAGCAGGGAGCTGCTAGTATTGTTGGGAGACAACAAGGGAGACAACAAAGGAGACAACGAGATAGACTGCGAGGGAGACAGCGAAAGAGACTGCGAGGGAGACAGCGAGAGACTGCGAGGGAGACTGAGAGAGAGACAGCGAGGGAGACAGCGAAAGAGACTGCGAGGGAGACAGCGAGAGACTGCGAGGGAGACTGAGAGAGAGACAGCGAGGGAGACAGCGAGCGAGACTGCGAAAGAGACTGCGAAAGAGACTGCGAGGGAGACTGCGAGGGAGACTGCGAGGGAGACTGCGAGGGAGACTGCGAGGGAGACTGCGAGGGAGACTGCGAGGGAGACTGCGAGGGAGACAGCGAGGGAGACAGCGAGGGAGACAGCGAGGGAGACTGAGAGAGAGACAGCGAGGGAGACAGCGAGCGAGACTGCGAAAGAGACTGCGAAAGAGACTGCGAGGGAGACTGCGAGGGAGACTGCGAGGGAGACTGCGAGGGAGACTGCGAGGGAGACTGCGAGGGAGACTGCGAGGGAGACTGCGAGAGAGACTGCGAGAGAGACTGCGAGAGAGACTGCGAGAGAGACTGCGAGGGAGACTGCGAGGGTAACTGCGAGGGAGACTGCGAGAGAGACTGCGAGAGAGACTGCGAGAGAGACTGCGAGAGAGACTGCGAGAGAGACTGCGAGAGAGACTGCGAGAGAGACTGCGAGAGAGACTGCGAGAGAGACTGCGAGAGAGACTGCGAGGGAGACTGCGAGGGAGACTGCGAGGGAGACTGCAAGGGAGACTGCGAGGGAGACTGCGAGGGAGACTGCGAGGGAGACTGCGAGAGAGACTGCGAGAGAGACTGCGAGAGAGACTGCGAGAGAGACTGCGAGAGAGACTGCGAGAGAGACTGCGAGAGAGACTGCGAGAGAGTCTGCGAGAGAGTCTGCGAGAGAGTCTGCGAGAGAGTCTGCGAGAGAGTCTGCGAGAGAGACTGCGAGAGAGACTGCGAGAGAGACTGCGAGAGAGACTGCGAGGGAGACTGAGAGGGAGACAGCGAGGGAGACAGCGAGCGAGACAGCGAGCGAGACTGCGAAAGAGACTGCGAAAGAGACTGCGAGGGAGACTGCGAGGGAGACTGCGAGGGAGACTGCGAGAGAGACTGCGAGAGAGACTGCGAGAGAGACTGCGAGAGAGACTGCGAGAGAGACTGCGAGAGAGACTGCGAGAGAGACTGCGAGAGAGACTGCGAGAGAGACTGCGAGAGAGACTGCGAGAGAGACTGCGAGAGAGACTGCGAGAGAGACTGCGAGAGAGACAGCGAGGGAGACAGCGAGGGAGACAGCGAGGGAGACAGCGAGGGAGACAGCGAGGGAGACAGCGAGGGAGACAGCGAGGGAGACAGCGAGGGAGACAGCGAGGGAGACAGCGAGGGAGACAGCGAGGGAGACAGCGAGGGAGACAGCGAGGGAGACAGCGAGGGAGACAGCGAGAGACACTGCGAGAGAGACTGAGAGGGAGACTGAGAGGGAGACTGAGAGGGAGACTGAGAGGGAGACTGAGAGGGAGACTGAGAGGGAGACTGAGAGGGAGACTGAGAGGGAGACTGCGAAAGAGACTGCGAAAGAGACTGCGAAAGAGACTGCGAAAGAGACTGCGAGGGAGACTGCGAGGGAGACTGCGAGGGAGACTGCGAGTGAGACTGCGAGAGAGACTGCGAGAGAGACTGCGAGAGAGACTGCGAGAGAGACTGCGAGAGAGACTGCGAGAGAGACTGCGAGAGAGACTGCGAGAGAGACTGCGAGAGAGACTGCGAGAGAGACTGCGAGAGAGACTGCGAGAGAGTCTGCGAGAGAGACTGCGAGAGAGACTGCGAGAGAGACTGCGAGAGAGACTGCGAGGGAGACTGAGAGGGAGACTGAGAGGGAGACTGAGAGGGAGACTGAGAGGGAGACTGAGAGGGAGACTGAGAGGGAGACTGAGAGGGAGACTGAGAGGGAGACAGCGAGGGAGACAGCGAGGGAGACAGCGAGGGGGACAGCGAGGGAGACAGCGAGGGAGAGAGCGAGGGAGAGAGCGAGGGAGAGAGCGAGGGAGAGAGCGAGGGAGAGAGCGAGGGAGAGAGCGAGGGAGAGAGCGAGGGAGAGAGCGAGGGAGAGAGCGAGGGAGAGAGCGAGGGAGAGAGCGAGGGAGAGAGCGAGGGAGAGAGCGAGGGAGAGAGCGAGGGAGAGAGCGAGGGAGAGAGCGCGAGAGACAGCTCGAGAGACTGCAAGAGTGACATCGAGAGAAACTGTGAGAGAGACAGCGAGAGAGACAGCGAGAGAGACAGCGAGAGAGACTGCGAGAGAGACTGCGAGAGAGACAGCGAGAGAGACTGCGAGAGAGACTGCGAGAGAGACAGCGAGAGAGACTGCGAGAGGGACAGCGAGAGAGACTGCGAGAGAGACTGCGAGAGAGACTGCGAGAGAGACTGCGAGAGAGACAGCGAGAGAGACTGCGAGAGAGACTGCGAGAGAGACTGCGAGAGAGACAGCGAGAGAGACAGCGAGAGAGACAGCGAGAGAGACAGCGAGAGAGACAGCGAGAGAGACAGCGAGAGAGACTGCGAGAGAGACTGCGAGAGAGACAGCGAGAGAGACTGCGAGGGAGACAGCGAGGGAGACAGCGAGGGAGACTGCGAGAGAGACAGCGAGAGAGACAGCGAGGGAGACTACGAGAGAAACAGCGAGGGAGACTGGGAGGGAGACTGGGAGGGAGACTGGGAGGGAGACTGGGAGGGAGACTGGGAGGGAGACTGCGAGGGAGACTGCGAGGGAGACTGCGAGGGAGACTGCGAGGGAGACTGCGAGGGAGAAAGCGAGGGAGAAAGCGAGGGAGAAAGCGAGGGAGAAAGCGAGGGAGAGAGCGAGGGAGAGAGCGAGGGAGAGAGCGAGGGAGAGAGCGAGGGAGAGAGCGAGGGAGAGAGCGAGGGAGACAGCGAGGGCGACAGCGAGGGCGACAGCGAGGGAGACAGCGAGGGAGACTGCGAGGGAGACTGCGAGGGAGACTGCGAGGGAGACTGCGAGGGAGACTGCGAGGGAGACAGCGAGGGAGACAGCGAGGGAGACAGCGAGGGAGACAGCGAGGGAGACAGCGAGGGAGATAGCGAGGGAGATAGCGAGGGAGATAGCGAGGGAGATAGCGAGGGAGATAGCGAGGGAGATAGCGAGGGACTCTGCGAGGGAGACTGCGAGGGAGATAGCGAGGGAGATAGCGAGAGACTCTGCGAGGGACACAGCGAGAGAGACAGCGAGAGATCAGCGAGGGAGACAGCGAGAGAGACAGCGAGAGAGACAGCGAGAGAGACAGCGAGAGAGACTGCGAGGGAGACTGCGAGGGAGACTGCGAGGGAGACTGCGAGGGAGACTGCGAGGGAGACTGCGAGAGAGACAGCGAGGGAGACTGCGAGGGAGACTGCGAGGGAGACTGCGAGGGAGACTGCGAGGGAGACTGCGAGGGAGACAGCGAGGGAGATAGCGAGAGACTCTGCGAGGGAGATAGCGAGAGACTCTGCGAGGGACACAGCGAGAGAGACAGCGAGAGAGACAGCGAGGGAGACAGCGAGGGAGACAGCGAGGGAGACAGCGAGGGAGACAGCGAGGGAGACTGCGAGGGAGACTGCGAGGGAGACTGCGAGGGAGACTGCGAGGGAGATATTGACATTGTCAGACTGGATAAACCACTGATATTAACATTGTCAGACTGCATAAACCACAGATATTGACATTGTCAGGCTGGATAAATCACTGATATTAACATTGTCAGGCAGGATAAACCACAGATATTAACAATGTCAGACTGGATAAACCACAGATATTGACATTGTCAGACTGGATAAACCAGAGATATTAACATTGTCAGACTGGATAAACCACAGATATTGACATTGTCAGACTGGATAAACCAGAGATATTAACATTGTCAGACAGGAAGGACCTGTTTACCCTCGCGGAGAGGTCAATTACCAGGAAGCACGGATTTTAGGTGATTGGTCGAAGGATTAGAGGGGACATGAGGAAAAGCTTTTCACCCAGAGGGTGGTGGGTGTCTGGAATTCACTGCCCGGATCAGTGGTGGATGCAGAAACCCTCAACTCATTTAAAAAAAGCTGGACGTGCACCTGAAGTGCTGTAACCTGCAAAGCTACAGACCAGGTGCTGGAAGGTGAGATTAGATCTCACTAAGCTAGTTTTTTCAGCCGGTGCAGACAGGATGGGCTGAATGGCCTCCTTCTGTGCTGTAACCTTTCTCTGGTTCTGTGTCCTGGAATGTTTTATTCCATTAAAGGTGCTATATAAAACACAAGGTGTTGTTGTTATTTGGACCTTTATCACCATTCCTTCATTGTCACTGGGAAAAATCCTGGAACTCCTTACCTAACAGCATTGTGGGAGTATTTCACCACACCAACGGCAACGGGTCAAGAAAGCGGTCGAGCTTCACCTTCTCAACAGGCAACTGGTGATTTACATGATATGTTGGTCTTGCTAGTGACGTCTATATCCTGAGAATGAAGTAAAAACAATGTGTATTTGTAAAATGGATTGAAAGTCTCAACAGAAATATTTGTTGCTAAATTAATCCTCTTTTAGATTGTACAGACAATGTCACTTTAATAACCTAATCTCTCCTCGACATTCCCACACTGGAAGGTGTTGGGTTGGACTGTGCTCACAAGTTCTGGGGTTAAACTGAGCAGATTCTGCTCTATCTTCACTCCAGCTCAAAGTGATGTTACAAAAAACCTCTCCATTCTGATGCAGGGTCGCTGATCTGAATTGTTAACTCTGCTTCTCCCTCCACAGATACTGCCAGACCTGCAGAGTATTTCCAGCAGTTTTTTGCTTTTATTTCAGATTTCCAGCATCTGCAGTATTTTGCTTTTATTTTCTTACATCCAATGTCCACCCTGATATAAACCAACTCTTAACTGGTCTGAAATAAAAGCAAAATACTGCGGATGCTGGAAATCTGAAACAAAAACAAGAAATGCTGGATTCACTCAGCAGGTCTGGCAGCATCTGTGGAAAGAGAAGCAGAGTTAACGTTTCGGGTCAGTGACCCTTCTTCGGAAGGGTTCCAAAGAAGGGTCACTGACCCGAAACGTTAACTCTGCTTCTCTTTCCACAGATGCTGCCAGACCTGCTGAGTGAATCCAGCATTTCTTGTTTTTGTTTCTTAACTGGTCTGTCTGTGTTTCTAGACTGGGTTCTGTGAGCAGCGCTGGTCATATAACAACAGCAAAATACTGCAGATGCTGGAAATATGAAAGAGAAAGTATGGGAAGTACTCAGCAGGTCAGGTAGCATGTGTGGAGAAAAGAAAGTTAACCTTTCAGGGTTTGCAGAATGAATTATCAGGAATAAAAATGGTGCAGAATTTGATGGTCAAGAAAGCTGAGAAGTGGAAGAGAAATGGACTAGAGTTCAGGAAAAACAATTGCTAATAATGAAAGATGCTGTGGGAAGATAAAACTGGGAATCCAGCAGTGCATGGTCAGTGTACATGGAAGTAACAAGAAAATATCAAAGCTGTCTAAAATACAGGCATTATTAGAGGGAGGTGAAGTTACACAATAACAGAGAGGTTATTGGGGAGGACAGAGGTGAAACAAAGCAATGGATGGAGATGGTTTCAGAGACACAGTAAAGGAGCAAATCAGTCCCAGAGCAATGGAACCTGTCTCAGAAAACACAGAAAAATAAAAGTTCCAAATTGTAGATAAATGTTCAAAAATAATCACCTCTGACACAACTTCACTGTTTTCATATTGAAAACTTTGCAGCTCCGGGATCAGAGATTTCAAAAAAGGCTGCGTTTACTAACAACGCAACCATGAGATGTGCAGAAGCTGCACATGCGCAGATGGACTGAAGCGTCACGCTCTGCGACATTTTTCAGCGGTTGCCAGTAAGAAAGATGGCACCGCTCAATTGATCACAAAAAAACACAACAAGCAAAACCAAAAGGTGATTGTCGGCTCCCCGTTTCCTGCCCTGCACTGCATTGCTGCCTGCACCATCCTGCAACTGCTCCCCAAAGTGAATATTATTGTGCACAAAAACCCGCATTTCAAACCAGAGATTTCCAACATTTTGGTAGTTGCAACAGATAAATCCTGGGAGCTCATGTTCAGCAATTCAAAAGTATCTGTGCTTACAGAGATAGGGAGGGTTGTAGAGGCTGGAGGAGGTTACAGAGATAGGGAGGGTTGTAGGGGCTGGAGCAGGTAACAGCGATGAGGAGGGTTGTAAGGGCTGGAGGAAGTTATAGAGATCGGGAGGGTTGTAAGGGCTGGAGGAGGTTACAGAGATAGGGAGGGTGGTAGGGGCTGAAGGAGGTAACAGCGATGGGGAGGGTGGTAGGGGCTGGAGGAAGTTATAGAGATCGGGGGGTTGTAAGGGCTGGAGGAGGTTAGAGAAATAGGAAGGGCTGTTGGAGGTTACAGAGATAGGGAGGGCTGTAGGATGTTACAGTAATAGGGAGGGTTGTAGGGGCCAAAGGAAGTTACAGAGATAGGGAGGGCTGTCGGGGCTGGAGGAGGAGACCATGATAGGGAGGGCTGTAGGAGGTTACTGGGATGTGGAGGGTTGTAGGGGCTGGAGGCAGTTACAGAGATAGGAAGTGTTGTAGAGGCTGGAGAAGGTTACAGAGATAGGGAAGTTGTAGGGGCTGGATGAGGTTACAGGGATCGGGAGGGTTGCAGAGGTTGGAGGTAGTTACAGTGATAGGGAGGGTTGTAGGGGCTGGAGGAGGTTACAGAGATAGGGAGGGCTGTAGGAGGTTATGTGATGGGAGGGTTGTAGAGGTTGGAGGTAGTTACAGAGATAGGGAGGGTTGTCGGGGCTGGAGGAGGTTACAGAGCTTGGGAGCGTTGTCGGGGCTGGAGGAGGTTACAGAGATGAAGAGAGTTGTAGGGGCTGGAGGAGGTTACAGAGATGAAGAGGGTTGTCGGGGCTGGAGGAGGTTACAGATATAGCGAGCGTTGTCAGGGCTGGAGGTAGTGACAGAGATCGGGACGGTTGTAGAGGTTGGAGGTAGTTACAGTGATAGGGAGGGCTGCAGGGGCTGGTGGAGGTTACAGAGATAGCGAGCGTTGTCTGGGCTGGAGGTGGTGACAGAGATCGGGAGGGTTGTAGAGGTTGGAGGTAGTTACAGGAATAGGGAGGGTTGTAGGGGCTGGAGGAGGTTACAGAAATGGGGAGGGTAGTAAAGGCTTGAGGAAGTTACAGAGATTTGAAGTGTTGTAGTGGCTGGAGGAGGTTACAGAGTTAGGGGGGGTTGCAGAGCTGGAGGAGGTTACAGAGATGGGGAGGTTGCCGATACTGGAGGAGGTTACAAAGAAAGGGAGAATTGTCGGGGCTGGAGGAGGTGACAGAGATAGGGAGGGTGGTCGGGGCTGGAGGAGGTTACAGAGATAGGGAGGGTGGTAGGGGCTGGAGGAGGTTACAGAGATAGGGAGGGCTGTCGGGGCTGGAGGAGCTTACACAGATAGGGAGAGTTGTCGGGGCTGGAGAAGGCTACAGAGATGGGGAGGGTTGTCGGTACTGGAGGAGGTTAACAGAGATAGGGAGAATTGTGGGGGCTGGAGGAGGTTATAGAGATAGGGAGCGTTGTCGTGGCTGGAGGAGGTGACAGAGATGGGGAGGGTTGTAGAGGCTAGAGGTGGTTACAGTGATAGGGAGGGTTGTACGAGCTGGAGGAGGTTACAGAGATCAGGAGGTTTGCAGAGGCTGGAGGAGGTTACAGAGACAGGGAGGGCTGGAGGAGGTTACAGTGATAGGGAGGGTTGTAGGGGCTAGTAAAGGTTACAGAAATAGGGAGGGTTGTCGGGGCCGGAGGAGGTTACAGAGATAGGGAGGGGACTGGAGGAGGTTCCAGAGATAGGGAGGGGGCTGGAGGAGGTTCCAGAGGTAGACTGGAAGGGGGGCAGAGTGGGAGGGGGCATGATGGTTTTTCTAACTTCCTCCCTTTCTATAACCTCTGCATTACCTGGTACTATTGGGATGGTACGAGTGTCCTCCGCTGTGAAAACTGAAGCAAAATACTGACTTTGTGTGTCTGCCATTTCTGTGTTCCCTTCTATTAATTCCCCAGTCTCATCCTCCAACGGACTAACATTCACTTTAGCTACTCTCTTCCCTTTTATATACTTTTGCTTTTTATAGCTTTTGCTATCCGTTTATATATTTTGCACTAGTTTTCTTTCATAATTTA